>NC_065451.1:136051783-136421158 GCF_917563875.1 Diabrotica virgifera virgifera
TATGTTTTGGTATTGCAGACAAAATGTCGATGACATTTTAATATGACTTCGAGTCATCTTTTCCGATTCATAGTTTTTGGTGTCGTGATCATCCTTCTTTCCCTGATCCTTAATTTGTGGTTACTTGTAATCTTGCGGGTCAACGTAGAATGATAGATTATTACCACTTGGTTATTAATATTTTGAATTAAAAAAAAAAAAAAAAAAATTTTGCTTAAAATTATTTTCTCCGAGTAGAAGGGGAATATAACAGTCCGTTAACTTTAATTATCTTTATAGTTATTTTATTTAAATTTTAATAACGGTTTGTCATTAAATTATACTTAAAAATAATAAGATCTAACTAAAAATAAATCTATGACTGACGTCCATACTTAACTATTAGTTGGCACAAGTTACTTCAGTTGGTATTAGACACCATTCGCTGTCATGTGAGTTTCGTTCTGTGGGGCTTCTCGTCTAACGACAGGAAATATTGAGACACTTCGCTTGGTACGCTAGAACGGAAAAGTGGCGGATGACTGATTGAAAAGGACGGAAATTTTAATACAATAGTTTCAAGCTTTTATAAGTGATATTTAGTGGCAAATTATTGGTGGTGCTTTGGAGAAGCTAGGAGACTAAGTTTTGGAGATCCCGGAGGAATTGGAAGTCATGTCATCCGGTAAATTTTTTTTACTCTTAAAAAAAGTTTGAGAAAAAGGAACGAATATGGCCGCTCTCATGTCATATTAAATTCCTATTGAATTTATTTCTGTAAATGTATGAATCGAAGTTGTTCTTTTGAATTTAGTATCTTTAAGTTATATCCATAGTTCGAAAATATACACTCAGATGAAGATTATCTTGTCACATATCCTGTAAATTATATCATTTGATTTGTGTGGTTATGTCAAACCTCATAATATTGAATTCAAATTTTACAGATTACATTCATTATTCTCTATTCTATTAGATTGTGTGTATTCTAGCCACCTTAAATTCGTTCCAAAAGCCAGTATTTTTCTTAAAATTTACAACACATTACATTATCCCATACCATTTTTAATAATAAAAAAAATACCCTTTATAGACATATTTTTTCAGATAAAAATCATATTCTGTATTAAATATTGAATTTAAAGTTAAATCCCAATTATGGTGTGTAATGTGAATCAAGGTCAAATCCATCATTGTTTTTGATAATGATCTTTTTGTTGTTCATTCTGAAAAAAAAGATATCTCATTTCTTTTCCTTTGGCTCTTTGACCTTTCCTTAGATTCTGACATTGAAACTAAAACGGGACATGTTTGTTTTTAGCCACTTGGGGAAATCTTAAACTGTAAACCAGTCCGTCAGCTCCCCTCACAACTGGGAGCAACCGTTTTCTACGCCAAGCCAGGTCATTTGGAGACCAGCCTGGAGAACCTCCACCATACCTACTTGTATCCTGCCCTCTGCACCCCAGAAGGGCATCGGTATATTAATTGGTACAAGCTAGCACCATCCCTGTGCTAATTCGCCTACCAGGGATTTTGGAATCCGTAGCCAAGGACACTCTCGGGGACCATTTAGGGTTTGTTTTGGGACCCTTAGTATCTGCTAGTGATTGTCACTTCCACTATTACACCACATTCATTTTTTGTATAAGACTCGGGACATTTATTTTGATGATTAAGTTTTATAGTTTATCGCACATATTTTGTTTCAATATTTAAGTTGCTTATTGTTTTTTATATATCTATAATAGTTGATAGTGTTCCCCAAACCAGTAAACTCTCTGGTCAAAGAGGTTTGAGCTCAGATCATCTTTTCCCCATATGAGATTCTCTTTACCTTTATATATTACCTGAAATTTACTTGTACCATTTATTTACTTAATTAACTTTATATTTTTAGTACTAACCTTGCTTGTCTCCACTTATCAATTTAAAATTATATACTTGGTCCTCTTAATTTGCTTAATTTATTAACTTATTCATATAACTTTAATCTTTCTTAGTCATCATAATTATTTAACTTATTTGCTTAACTTTACTTAAATTCATTTAATCAATTTCTAATTATATCTTTGGACGCTATTCCCTTTGAATAGCTATCCATTTTACTTGTTATATTTTTTAGTGACTACGTGTCGAAGCAACTGATTTTTATATACAAGTAGACCGTAGGTTCACCTTAATGAGGCTAGTGCCTATTTAACTCTTTGAGAGTTACGGAAATTATTCATTGTGAATAATCCTCCCTTAATTATATTCTGGTTCATTAGTTCTATAGGGTTTAACGTTGCTGTACGTATTGCAAATCGTACAATTATTTGGTGAAGGTTGTTATTTACCTAGTATATGTAAGTTGGGGGTATGCTCCATATAAAAGCTACTCCATTACTAATGTAACTATAGATTATATTTATATTACTATAGGTAATTATTTCCCATTGTCTATTTTAGAGTTACATAGTTTGTATTTTCTAACTCAGAGGTTGTCAAAAATCTAAGTAGTTATATTTAATAAATATTTATTGTTTTGTATATCCATTATTTTTTTCCCATTTTTGAATTTAATATATTTACTATTTAACAGCAGTGTAAGATACCTGGAAGTTTGGTCCATTCCAACTTCTGGCGCCCATAATTCAGTCTATTTTATTTATCTCCTATATTCTTCTATTTTTATTATATTATTATATTTATCTAATTTATTTTCTGAACATATATTTTTATCTTAAAAGATTTCCCTTTTTCTAGTCATCATCTCTCTTTAGGTTGAGCTACTGTTCTTCGACAGGCATGCAAACGAGCCGTATCCATCCTTGAGTGTCAAGTTGCTCTCTTGCATCTATAGCTAGCCAACTCTATTCAGTTTGCCTCTGTCTTTCCATACTTCCATTATCAGTTCATCACCCTCCTTCATTCACATCTTATCATTTTAGTTCAACAAATACTACTGCAAAGTAGAATTTTTTGTTACAAAAGCATCCCCCATTCGCAGGGGGGCCGCGCCTGATAGAAGAACTGACAAAAAACTCCCACAGGAGTTTAATTATTTATTATCCAGATTTAGCCATACGGCTCACACTCCCTCTAAGGGGAAAATTGACTGATCCCAGATACCTACGGTATCAAAAGGATTGAGCTCTGGTGGGACTCTTTCCGTGTTTTCGAGCCCTAGGTGACTTGGTATGCTGGAGTTTCTCCCAGAAATTTTCGTACGCATCTGGCCGTCGCAAGTAGTACAGCTTTCTGCATGGTCTTATAAAGGTGTTCATTTAGACCCAGCTTTTTTATGCTTTCGAAGAGGGTCTTCGGAATGACTCCAGTAGTAGAGATAATAATTGGTATCGTCTGGGTACTTTGCATTCTCCATTGCCTTCGTATTTGAATTTCCAGATCTCTGTACTTGGCGATCTTTTCAGTAAATTTACTACGTAGATTATTGTTGTTAGGTATCGCCACATCAATTAGTGTTGTCTGTCTTGTTAATTTATTAACTAGTACGAGATCTGGTCTATTATGTTCCACTGTTTGGTCTGTGAGAACAGTGCGGTCCCAGTATAGCTTGTAGTTGCCATCCTCAAGCATACTCTCAGGGACGTATTGATAATACGGGATGATCCGTTTGGAGAAGTCCCAGCTTGATAGCTATCTCTTGATGAAGGATTTTTGCTACTGCATCATGCCGTTCCTTGTATTCAGTTGCAGCAAATGCCTGGCAGCCCCCTGTAAGATGTTGGATGGTTTCTTGGGCTTGACATCCATATCGGCATCTGTCGTTTTTAACCTGAGGGTCTTTGATGATATATTTCAGGTAATTTCTGGTTGGTATAACCTGATCCTGAATAGCCAGTAATGAACCCTCCGTTTCAGGGAACATCTTTCCTGATGTCAACCAATAGTTCGACGCTGTATTGTCGACATAGTCTTGGCTGACCTCATTGGGATGTCGCCCGTGCAGAGGTTTACCCATCCAGGTGCGCAGTTTTTCGTCTTTAGTGAGGTGGTTTATGCGCATTTCTGGGTCCCTCAGTTTGATCGGTGTTGTGTCATCTACTGCGCAAATAGCTTGATGTAGAGTGGATGTCTCAGCTTGCATCTGAAAATAAGTTCTTAAATTAGCAATTTGTTTATCTAATTGCTCACCTATATCCATAAGTCCTCTTCCTCCCAGATTCCGTGGTAATGTTGTTCTTTCTACTGCACTTTTAGGATGGTGTTTTTGTGCCTTTGTGAGGTGTGTTCGTACTTTTCGCTGAAGATTTTCTATATCTGTTTTTGTCCACTTAACAATACCAAATGAATAGCTAAGTGCGGAACAAGCGTAGGTGTTTAGTGCCTTAAACAAATTTTTACTGTTAAGCTGTGAACGAAGCAGCTGTTTTATCCTTCGTATAAACTCAGTAGTTATTTCAGTTTTCATTTGCTTATGGTCAATCTTCCGCGCCTGCTTTACTCCAAGATATTTGCATATATCGTTTTCACCCATGGCCTCGATGTTCTGGCCATTTTGCATATCGAATCCACCAGGCTGTACCTTTCCTCTGACTATATTCAAAACACGGCACTTGTCTAGGCCGAACTGCATATTAATATCATTAGAGAATGTTTCTACTGTTTTTAGCATCTGCTCTAGATTGTCTCGAGTAGAAGCCATTAATTTCAAATCATCCATATACAACAGATGATTAAGCTTCGCTAGTACAGTATTGTTGTTTTTAATGCTAGAACCTGAGTCAGTGGAGTTTAATAGCTGTGATAGAGGGTTCATAGCCAGACAGAACCACAATGGACTCAGCGAGTCTCCTTGAAACAGGCCCCGGTTGATTGCGATATTTTCCGTTTCGATATTGTTTTCACCAGGTATGTGGAGGTGAATTTTAGTCTTCCAACTTGTCATTATATGCCTTAAAAAAGTCACTATGTTATCATCGACTTTGTATATTCTTAATATATCTATAAGCCATTCATGCGGCACTGAATCAAAGGCCTTTTTGTAGTCAATAAAGGCAGTAAAGAGGTTCCTTTTTTTGGTGAATACCTGGTTAGAAATGACTGAGTCGATGATAAGTTGTTCTTTACAACCCATAGAACCCTTAGCGCATCCTTTCTGTTGAGGCTCTATGATATTGTTTAGAGCACAGTGTTGGTAGATACGCCGGGTTATACAGGATGTGACCAATTTATACAAAGTTGGAAGACAAGTAATTGGGCGGTACTTGGCTGGATCTTGGGTGTTATTTTGATCCTTCGATATTAAATAAGTGGTTCCCTGAGTTAGAAATGATGGTATTTCCTGCGGGTTAGAAATAACATGATTAATTAATGTTGATAAGCAATCATGAATGCTCCAAAACTTCTTAAGCCAGAAGTTCTGGACTCCGTCTGGTCCAGGAGATTTCCAGTTATGAAGCTCTTTGATGATATTTGAGACCTCTTCAGTAGTGAATGGTTCGTAGTTAGCTGTGACGTAGTGGTGACAGTTGTGCGTCGTATCTTCTATCCAGCCAGCATTGTTGTTAAGAGCAGCTGGTGTGGAAAGTTGATTTCCCCAAAACTCATGAATCTCTTCCTGGCTTGGGTAAGACTTGTCTACAGTTTCTACGGTGGAGTTCAGTTTTCGGTAGAACGCCTTCTCAGAGTTCTCAAAAAGTGCATTGTCACATTTTCGGTTGTTACTAACTTTATACCTTCTTAATCGTGCTGAATAGACGGAGAGTTTTTGTTTTAATGTATCCAGACACTGTTGGGCTGTGTTATTTTCTGGATCGTATCTCGAGTGTCTTGCAGTGCTCCGCATTATTTCTTCAGCTCTCCTAATGACTTTTCTACTTGTTACACCTCTTACATATTCTGTGACTTGACCAATATCCCTACGCAGTAATTCAATTTTTCCGAGAAGTCTTTTTTCCCAGGGTGCAATTCTGTTACCAGTCCTTCCGTTATTAGTACTTCGTCGTGTTCTGATCTTAACGCCCATTACATTAGCAATTGCTGTTGCTGCACAGTAGATTAGCATATGCAGATATTCCAATGTGTGGGCTTCTACGACATAATTGGGAAGGACTTCAGTGTTCACAATTTGTAACAGCTCACCTAGTTTCTTACAAGAGTTTATTCGTGGTAGCGGTGGTCTGCTAAGTGGATTTGTTCCATTAAACTCTTGTACGGCACGAGTCATTTCGTTTGCTAGACTATCGCGCAACTCGTTGTTTTCCTGTTGTGTATTGTCAGGTTGAGTTTCTGGTATGGGAATCTCAGGAATCTGCTCATCAAGGATTTCATTTAGGACTTGATCTAAAACTAGCCCTTGGTTGTTAATCTCCCGTTCGACTTCGCTTTTGATCGTATTGCGTCTAGCCTCTGGGATAAGGTTGTTTCTTATGATTACCCGGTATTGATCTGATACTCTTTGCTCCGATACTTGAATATCTGGGTACTCCCTGCAAAATTCGGCATACAGCTGTTGTCTGTAGCCGATCGTTTCTTGACCGAGGTTTGTCACCTTATAATAGAAGCGCAAAATGCTTTCGTTAATGGACACAGTCCATTTCATGCGCTGCCTCGGTCGTCCCGCTTGAGTGAGCGCCGGCTGATGTTCCAGCGCAGCACCTTCAGCGGGTGGAGCTCTTGCTGTTGTTTGGCTCGCTTGTGGTTGTTGTTGTTGTTGGGCTGTAACTGATTGTATGACAGGGGCCCGCCTCCTCAACACCCTGCCACCGACGTCCCGCATGCTGTCACGTCCAGCGCCGGCTCCAGACGTGCCCTGGCGATCCCCAGGCAGCGATCCTAAACATAAATCAATATTCTCCATATTAATGGGTGTGCATTTTATACCTACTGCCAGGTGTTAGTTTTTGTTTCACGGCAAGTATCCCTGCTACTCTCTGGGTATTGGCGCTACGAATACCCAGAAAGCATCCCCCATTCGCAGGGGGCCGCGCCTGATAGAAGAACTGACAAAAAACTCCCACAGGTTATTATTATTATTATAACCTCCAGATTTAGCCATACGGCTCACACTCCCTCTAAGGGGGAAATTGACTCATCCCAGATACCTACGGTATCAAAAGGATTGAGCTCTGGTGGGACTCTTTCCGTGTTATCGAGCCCTAGGTGACTTGGTATGCTGGAGTTTCTCCCAGAAATTTTCGTACGCATCTGGCCGTCGCGAGTAGTACAGCTTTCTGCATGGTCTTATAAAGGTGTTCATTTAGACCCAGCTTTTTTATGCTTTCGAGGAGGGTCTTCGGAATGACTCCAGTAGTAGACATAATAATCGGTATCGTCTGGGTACTTTGCATTCTCCATTGCCTTCGTATTTGAATTTCCAGATCTCTGTACTTGGCGATCTTTTCAGTAAATTTACTACGTAGATTATTGTTGTTAGGTATCGCCACATCAATTAGTGTTGTTTGTCTTGTTAATTTATTAACTAGTACGAGATCTGGTCTATTATGTGCCACTGTTTGGTCTGTGAGCACAGTGCGGTCCCAGTATAGCTTGTAGTTGCCATCCTCAAGCATACTCTCGGGGACGTATTGATAATACGGGAGATGGTCCGTTTGGAGAAGTCCCAACTTGATAGCTATCTCTTGATGAAGTATTTTTCCTACTGCGTCATGCCGTTCCTTGTATTCAGTTGCAGCAAATGCCTGGCAGCCCCCTGTAAGATGTTGGATGGTTTCTTGGGCTTGACATCCATATCGGCATCTGTCGTTTTGAACCTGAGGGTCTTTGATGATATATTTCAGGTAATTTCTGGTTGGTATAACCTGATCCTGAATGGCCAGTAATGAACCCTCCGTTTCAGGGAACATCTTTCCTGCTGTCAACCAATAGTTCGACGCTGTATTGTCGACATAGTCTTGGCTGACCTCATTGGGATGTCGCCCGTGCAGAGGTTTACCCATCCAGGCGCGCATTTTTTCGTCTTTAGTGAGATGGTTTATGCGCATTTCTGGTTCCCTCAGTTTGATCGGTGTTGTGTCATCTACTGCGCAAATAGCGCGATGTAGAGTAGATGTCTCAGCTTGCATCTGAAAATAAGATCTTAAATTAGCAATTTGTTTATCTAATTGCTCACCTATATCCATAAGTCCTCTTCCTCCTAGATTCCGTGGTAATGTCGTTCTTTCTACTGCACTTTTAGGATGGTGTTTTTGTGCCTTTGTGAGGTGTGTTCGTACTTTTCGCTGAAGATTTTCTATATCTGTTTTTGTCCACTTAACAATACCAAATGAATAGCTAAGCGCGGAACAAGCGTAGGTGTTTAGTGCCTTAAACAAATTTTTACTGTTAAGCTGTGAACGAAGCAGCTGTTTTATCCTTCGTATAAACTCAGTAGTTATCTCAGTTTTCATTTGCTTATGGTCAATTTTCCGCGCCTGCTTTACTCCTAGATATTTGTATATATCGTTTTCACCCATGGCCTCGATGTTCTGGCCATTTTGCATATCGAATCCACCGGGCTGTATCTTTCCTCTGACTATATTTAAAACGCGGCACTTGTCTAGTCCAAAGTGCATATTAATATCATTAGAGAATGTTTCTACTGTTTTTAGCATTTCTTCTAGATTGTCTCGAGTAGAAGCCATTAATTTCAAATCATCCATATACAACAGATGATTAAGCTTCGCTCCTACAGTATTGTTGTTTTTAATGCTAAAACCTGAGTCAGTGGAATTTAATAGCTGTGATAGAGGGTTCATAGCCAAACAGAACCACAATGGACTCAGCGAGTCTCCTTGAAACAGGCCCCGGCTGATTGCGATATTTTCCGTTTCGATATTGTTTTCACCAGGTATTTGGAGGTGAATTTTAGTCTTCCAACTTGTCATTATATGCCTTAAAAAAGTCACTATGTTATCATCGACTTTGTATATTCTCAATATATCTATAAGCCACTCATGCGGCACTGAATCAAAGGCCTTTTTATAGTCAATAAAGGCAGTAAAGAGGTTCCTTTTTTTGGTGAATGCCTGGTTAGAAATAACTGAGTCGATGATCAGTTGTTCTTTGCAACCCATAGAACCCTTAGCGCATCCTTTCTGTTGAGGCTCTATGATATTGTTTAGAGCACAGTGTTGGTAGATACGCCGGGTTATACAGGATGTGACCAATTTATACAAAGTTGGAAGACAAGTAATTGGGCGGTACTTGGCTGGATCTTGGGTGTTATTTTGATCCTTCGGTATTAAATAAGTGGTTCCCTGAGTTAGAAATGATGGTATTTCCTGCGGGTTAGAAATAACATGATTAATTAATGTTGACAAGCACTCATGAATACTCCAAAACTTCTTAAGCCAGAAGTTCTGAACTCCGTCTGGTCCAGGAGATTTCCAGTTATGAAGCTCTTTGATGATATTTGAGACCTCATCGGTAGTGAATGGTTCGTAGTTAGCTGTGACATAGTGGCGACAGTTGTGCGTCGTATCTTCTATCCAGCCAGCATTGTCGTTAAGAGCAGCTGGTGTGGAGAGTTGATTTCCCCAAAACTCATGAATCTCTTCTTGGCTTGGGTAAGATTTGTCGACACTTTCTACGGTGGAATTGAGTTTTCGGTAGAACGCCTTCTCAGAGTTCTCAAAAAGTGCATTGTCACATTTTCGGTTGTTACTAACTTTATACCTTCTTAATCGACCTGAATAGACGGAGAGTTTTTGTTTTAATGTATCCAGACACTGTTGGGCTGTGTTATTTTCCGGATCGTATCTCGAGTGTCTTGCAGTGCTCCGCATTATTTCTTCAGCTCTCTTAATGACTTTTCTACTTGTTACACCTCTTATATATTCTGTTACTTGACCAATATCCCTACGCAGTAATTCAATTTTTCCGAGAAGTCTTTTTTCCCAAGGTGCAGTCCTGTTACAAGTCCTTCCGTTATTAGTACCCCGTCTTGTTCTGATCTTAACGCCCATTACATTAGCAATTGCTGTTGCTGCACAGTAGATTAGCATATGCAGATATTCCAATGAGTGGGCTTCTACGACATAGTTGGGTAGGACTTCAGTGTTCACAATTTGTAACAGCGCACCTAGTTTCTTACAAGAGTTTATTCGTGGTAGCGGTGGTCTGCTAAGTGGATTTGTTCCATTAAACTCTTGTACAGCACGAGCCATTTCGTTTGCTAGACTATCGCGCAACTCGTTGTTTTCCTGCTCTGTATTGTCAGGTTGAGTTTCTGCTATAGGAATCTCAGGAATCTGCTCATCAAGAACTGCATTAGGGACTTGATCTATAACTAGCTCTTGATTATTAATCTCCCGTTCGACTTCGCTTTTGATCGTATTGCGTCTAGTCTCTGGGATAAGGTTGTTTCTTATGATTACCCGGTATTGATCTGATACTCTTTGCTCCGATACTTGAATATCTGGGTACTCCCTGCAAAATTCGGCATACAGCTGTTGTCTGTAGCCGATCGTTTCTTGACCGAGGTTTGTCACCTTATAATAGGAGCGCAAAATGCTTTCGTTAATGGACACAGTCCATTTCATGCGCTGCCTCGGTCGTCCCGCTTGAGTGAGCGCCGGCTGATGTTCCAGCGCAGCACCTTCAGCGAGTGGAGCTCATTCAGCGAGTGGAGCTTATTATTATTATTATTATTATTATTATTATGGTAGAATATTTCAGAACCAGTTTACAAACACCTCAGCATTCATATCTGCATGGTAATCGCCATCCTTTTTGATTCAAAGACCAACAAATTATTATTTGGTACAAATTCATCCTCTGATCCGATATTTAATATACTTAGACATTTGCCTTTACCAAAGGGAGTTGTTAATCCTGTTGGAAAACCCTCCAATAAGGCTTGTCTGGGATTTTCAATATCTTCATCTACCCATATTTTGCGGGTCGTGTGACCTGCATTTATTGAGGTATCGTCTAGCTAGGTAATAGATCTTCCGCCCTTACTCTCAAAACTTTTTGATTTCGCTTAAATACCTACGTCTTCACGAGATCATCCTTTCCTGTTTCTGGTTGTAAAACAAGTAAAAACGTTATGTAATTGATATTGTAATTCTTTTATAACACATTTTTGCTAACTGAAAGTTCATTTCCGTAACCAATTTAGCAAATGTTTCTCCATTAAAATTTGGCAAATTGTGGTCGTTATTAATTTCAATTAGAATTTTATTAACAGTTAGAAGTTTATTTCTGAAAATAAAATTCATTAATTTTTCTCAGATTTGATGTTTAAGTAGCATCTGAAATAGTGTCTAATTTTAGAGGAGAAAAAACAGGAGTCTTTTTGTATTCAGCCAACACTTTAAAATCTGTGCTCACTGCTACCCTTAAAGCAAACGCAAAATATGGTATAAGAATATTACTATGAAAATAAATACAATACAATAGAAAAACTTAACATCTTACCAGCTGCACTTAAACAAAAATCTATCATTTCAGAATTTGTCTTATCAGTTTTATCAATATTGAGAATTGTTTCTGAGCGGAGATCCTGGAACGAATTGTTCAACTTGCTAATTACACACAACGCAAAAGTCTAAGGATATTTTAATAATTTGACAATACCAATGACAGAAATTTCATGACCATATAAATTTGCTTCTACTATAATTATTGATACAGACACTCACTTCTTATCAAAAAAAAAATTGTAAAACTGATAGCATTACGTGTTTTAGAATGTTTTTTAGAAGGGACAAAAAATCGACATTTTTATGTTTTGTTTATTTTTAATTGTAGTCACTTTATACCATTCTTACTTAATACAATGTAGGTGAGTTAAAGATATTGTCTTTTTACCATGCAACGACAACATTTAACGTTAGACGAGATGAGTAGAGCCGTGGGCCTCCTTCAAGCTGGTATGCGACAAACTCAAGTTGCTGACCAGCTGGGTGTCTCCCAAAGCGTCGTAAGTCGTTTGTGGCGTCGGTTTAGAGAGACTGGGAGTCCAGCCGAACAACATCCAGGACGTGGTCGCTCTACAACCGTCGCTCAAGACCGATATTTAATTTTAAATGCCAGAAGGCAGCCAACAATCACAGCACCCGAGCTGGTTAATGAATTACAGCTTGCACATAATGTAACAATTAGCCGCAGTACTGTGAGGAATCGTCTCCATGAAGCCAATCTTCGTAGTCAGCGACCACTGAGATGACCACCT
This sequence comes from Diabrotica virgifera virgifera, assembly GCF_917563875.1. Classification (NCBI taxonomy): domain Eukaryota; kingdom Metazoa; phylum Arthropoda; class Insecta; order Coleoptera; family Chrysomelidae; genus Diabrotica; species Diabrotica virgifera. The sequence continues at coordinate 136,063,890 of NC_065451.1, forward strand.
CTATCTAGAGGCAATCGCGCTGCAAGATTAACCTGGTGTCAAGAGTTTCAGAATTGGACTGACAATGACTGGGCCACAGTTTTGTTTAGTGACGAGTCTAGATATGGATTTCATCCTGATTCTCGTCAAACAAGAGTTTGAAGACGACCCGGAAATGGAGAACGATTACGACATCTTCAAGAAGTTTATGCATACATAGGTGGTACATTAATGGTATGGGGCGGAATCATGATTGACGGAAGAACTGACCTCATTTTCCCACGTGGCTTTCTCACAAGTCAGCAATATTTGGACACTATTCTTGAACCTGTTGTGCGCCCGTTTGCTGCTGCTGTTGGAGAAAATTTTTACTTTATGCATGATAACACTCGACCACATGTTGCGCATATTGTAACAAACTGGTTGGATAACGAGGGTATTGATGTATTGCCGTGGCCAGCACAATCACCGGACTTGAATCCCATTGAGCATGTATGGGACATGCTCCAACGAAGAATTACTACATATATGGGCAATATCTACAATGAGTTTCAATTAAAAGAGCTTCTGAGAGAACAATGGACACAACTACCTCAAGCAGACATTAACAATGTGATTCGGAGCATGAACTCAGCTGTGCAGATTCGGAGAATGTGATTCGGAGATGCAGAGCTGTAATAAACCAACGTGGTGGCCATACTTTATTTTAAGTTTATATTTCGTATTTTTGACATTTTATGGTGGTATGTGAAACATGGGTGATTTGGAATATATTTTTTTTGTCCCAATTTTTCGTTTTTTTTGCAATTTATGGTTTTTGACATATTAAACTACAAATTTTGTATTACTTTTTTTAAGTTGATTACAGATAAACAAAATACGTCAATTTATAAAAATATCCCTAAACTTTTGCGTTGTGTGTATTTTGCTATTGGTGATCCATATCTAAAATATGGCAGTGATATAGATGTTTATTTCACAAATTATTTTTACGCTTGACTAACTTGTTTTTAAATGTATGTATTCTTTCTTATAAAATAATTCAACCGTTCCGTTTCGAAATATAAGTGGGCGGGACCGGGGCTGGTTGACGCAATTTTTAAATTTCCGACTCTTAACTCTAAATTAAAACATTTTGACGGGAATTTTTTCCAAAACAGAATAGTTTCATGTTTTGCCTATCTTTATTTGTAAAAGAAATGTTAATGCCGTTTATGTGGATGTAGGACATTTTTTTAAATATATCATAGCATGCGCCAACTAGCCCCAGGTCGGGGTTGTTTAACGATTTACCTTGAGTTGGTTGACGCAAACAAAAAAAAATAATTTAAAACCCATTTTTAATTAAAATGTAAAAATATTTTCTCAAAAAAACTTAAATATACATACAATCATAAAGGCGTAAATCTTTAACTAAATACATTAATTTGAACTGCAACATACGTACAAAAACATTGCAATACCCAAGTGTAAGAAAAACATTAATTGATTTCACAATTCACACAAACAAAAAAATTCCAGAGACTCTAAATCCTGACATAATATTTATTGGTGTAGCTGCTAACTGCAAAGCTTCACGAACTATTTCCGGAATGTCATATATAGTCATAGTGCGTTCAGGATTGTTAGTAATCCATGAGTCATAGGCTGAATGAATGTACTTCTTGAACGGTCCATAGACGTAGCGATCGAGCGGCTGCAGTTTATGGGAACAATGGGATGGGAATGATTAAACCGTCAACCCATTTTAAATAATTTAAGGAAGCTATAGATATATGGTAATCATGTTTGTCCAATGACAAAAGTGATGGTCTGTCTAAGGAACAACCAACATGTTTAACAAAATGTCTACAAAATTTGTAGAAAGTGTTCCTTTGTCATCCACCCTGAAGCATTTGCAGCTCCAGTCGATCCAGTGGGCCCAGAAGTCAGAAAATGCTCCTTAAAATTAACTCGTGGGAAAATAAAGAAAGGTGGAATAGAGTTTCCTGTTGCTGATACTGCGAGTCATAGTACTGCGGTACAATGTACCGCGTTCCTGAGAAGTTATACGACCCATTTGCTTAAATCCACCCCTGACTGCCCTCAGCATAATATCTGGTGGGGTTTTTCCTTTCTCGGAATTTCTTTTATAGATACGCATTTTGCCGAAATAAAATAAATTAAGAAAATGTGAATTTTGGGTCGGGGTTGGTTGACACATATACCAACCAGTCCCTTAGAGGGTACCTCAAATAACCCCACGTGATGCCATTTTATATCTACTAGAATTATACCTAAAACATGGCATCTAACGAATACATATTATGAGCGAAGATTTTACCTGCATTATAAAAGAGAAAATATTACATTATCTGCAAAAATAAAATCTTTACAACTAAAAATGTAAGATATTAAAAATTTAGTTACCACGCCAAAAAATGAAAAATGTGCCGTGTAATACACTCTATCACTACTGATCTCAAACTAAAACTAACGTTTATGAGTGGTAGTCATCGGTATGTTTCGGACACCCCTCATTCCGATGTTTTCAGGTCTTGTAAGTCTTTCAAGAGTTGTAAGTAAATCTCAGTGCGTCAACCAACCCGGGGCGCCAACCGGCCACGGTCTCTCCTGCATATAAGGGAAACGATGGAGCTTTTACTTACGGAAAAAATCAAGCAGGACAGAACTTTTATAATTTCATTAAGAAACGTATAAAAAACAATATATCGTCGTACTAGAACAATACTAAGACAACTTAAAAAATATGGTTTCGAGTAAATTGAGTTTTAAATTTCCTCCATAGAAAGTATGAAATAAAAATATTTTATATAAGTTTATTGCATTGTTTCTTAAATGTTATGGTGTCCTATTTGTTCTTGAGTGTGTTTAGAGTTCAACTGAAAATTTGAAATATTAAATAATGAGAATAAACTGAGATTTTGTAACATGTCCTCCTCTTACACTTTAAAAATTTGTGATATATACAATTTATCTTTGCTAAGTGTTGAAGTTGTCCTAGTATTGTATTTATTTTTTGTAATATTCTTTAAAAATATTTTTATTTTTCTTCAGCTTATCCTAGTATTTCACCAATTCTATTGTTCAACTATTAATTTTGTTACAATTATTAGCATTTAAAAATATCCCACTGTTACACTATTTTTTGACGCACTTGAGACCACTTTGTCTTGGTTCATTGATTTTTCAAGTTATCTTTACACAATTATTCTCAAAAAAATACAGTAGGTATTGTAATTTTTTATTTTTTACTGAAACTTCAAGAAATAGCAAACATAATGTTATTACATAAATTTATAAAATGAAATCAAATATTACCAAATGGTTAAATCATTTATACTAAAATTCCACTCAATAAACAATAATAAATTGAAAAAAAAACTTCCGCTAACATTTTTTAATCGCTAACTTCTTGATCTTGTTGTCCTTTCTTGTACGATTTTAGATTTTTAAAAAATCGTGATGTTCAGCAGGGATATGTCGGATGAAACTTAAAAGATATTCTTTTTTCTTAAAGGGAATTTTAGGGTGTTCCATATAAGCTGGAGCAATATTGCCAACTTCATTTATTAGAACATTAATTTGTTTAAATGAATCGGTACCGAAAGTTTCCTTGTAGAAAATAATATTTGGGCTTTCTTTGGTCACTCGCAATACCTTAATATTGCTCCAGAGTATTTTCTCTCCAATTGAATTTTTAGAAAAACTTGCAAAATTCATGCTAAACTTTTTCGAATACATTTTAATAAACAGAAGACACGTGTTTTCCGAACGAATTTAAGAAACGACTTCTAGCATCCCCCAGTGACTCCCAGAGGTGGTCAAACTGACCACCAGTGAAAGTGAACAACTTTACTGTAACTTACCTACTCATCCACGAATTTGCAGGTGAGCGTGGGGATATACTCGGACATTTACTCAAATAATCCGTATTTTTGAAGCTTGGTTAGGGAAATACAGAGACAACTTAAAAAAACAGGTTAATTTAAAATTTTCTTTGCCACACTCGGTGAAATAGTCGGACAAGTTTGCTAGTAAAATACTAAGACAACTTAAAAACACAGATATGTTAAAAAAATCATAATGCAGATGTGAGGCTAGACTAAGACATGTGGGAATGTCCGGGTATTTCACCACAACTATGATTAGAAAAGGCAAATATTAATCGGATGATAAAAAGGTATTTTAAGATATCTTCCTTTTAACCCAGGTATTTCGAACAAATCAATTAATGCAATATTAGGATATTGCTCATAAACACCACAAAGCAGCCGATTGAACAAATCTTAATATCTTTCCAGATAGCTTATGAAATTTTACATCAGATAGAGCAGATAACTCAAAAGTCAAATATTTGAAGATATCCTAGTATTGTTCTAGTGCGACGATATCAAAAAGTTCTACTCCAAAAGTGGGTGTTTATTTTTTTATTTACTGACACTAACAAATGAACTGCGACATTAGCTGTTTTATAAATACCTACGAAAACATAAATTGTAGAAACAAACTGACTTGACCATTGGAATATTCAGAAAATTTTACACAAAAAACTTATTACAAAGATTTTTGAAGTGAAAACTTCTTTAGGGACGTTGTGCAATTTTTTGATAGGGAAAGAAGCATTAAATTCGCGACTGTCATCTTTAGGGACGTTGTGCGATTTTTGGAGAGGGAAAAAGCATTGAATTGGCAACCGTCTTGCTTATGCTATATATTATGTGTATGTATATATAAATTGTGTAGAGGTATTTAAATTTAAAATAAATGTATAACCTATTTTAGGATGGAGAAAAAGGATTGAGTTCGCGACCATCATCGCGACCGTCATCGCTTCGGCGACATAAATTTTGTACATATATAGGTATATTATATATATATGTATATATATATATATATATATATATATATATATATATATATATAAACAAAAGATGTAAATCTTTGAAACACACTCAGTGATCAAAAGATCTAAGTTATTGGTTTACCGACCAAACGTAACTAAATCAAACAAATGAAATAGAGAATGTGGAAAAATCCCCTTACGAAATGGTGGATGTGTGAATTTTTTGTAAGGGGATTTTTCCACATTCTCTATTTCATTTGTTTGATTTAAATTTTTTGTAAGGGGATTTTTCCACATTCTCTATTTCATTTGTTTGATTTATATATATATATATATATATATATATATATATATATATACATTGTATAGAAGTATTTAAATTTAAAATAAATGTAAAACATATTTTAGTATGGCGAAAAAGGATTTATTTCGCGACCGTCATCTTTTCGGCGAAATAAATTTTGTACGTATCTATATTGTGTATGTATACATAAATTGTATAAAAGTATGTATTTAAATTTAAAATAAATGTAAAATCTATTTTGGGATGGGAAAAAAATTGATTTCACGACCGTCATCGCTTCGACGAAATAAATTTTGTACGTATATTATTATAATGTACGTATAATAATACTAATATAATTGAAGTGAAAACTTCTTTAGGGACGTTGTGCACTTTTTCGATGGGGAAAAAGTATTGAATTAGCGACCGCCATCGCTTCGGCGAAATACATTTTTGAAGTGAAAACTTCTTTAGGGACGTCTTGCACTTTTTCAATAGGAAAAAAGTATTCAGTTAGCGACCGTCACTGGTTCGACGAAATAAATTTTTGAAGTGAAAACTTCTTTAGGGACGTTGTGTCCTCTTTAGATGGAGAAAAAGTATTGAATTATCGACCGCCATCGCGACCGTCATTGCTTCGACGAAATAAATTTTTGAAGCGAAAACTTTTTTAGGGACGGTATACACTTTTTAGATGGCGAAAAAGTGTTGAATTAGCGACCGTCATCGCTTCGGCGAAATAAATTTTTGAAGTGGAAACTTCTTTAGTGACGTGCACTTTTTAGATGGGGAAAAAGTATTCAATTACCGACTGTCATTGTTTGACGAAATACATTTTTAAAGTGAAAACTTCCTTAGGGACGTTGTGCACTTTTTGGATGGGGAAGAAGGATTGAATTAGCGACCGTTATTGCTTCGACGAAATAAATTTTTGAAGTGAAAACTTCTTTAGTGACGTTGTGCACTTTTAAGATGGGAAAAAAGTATTAAATTAGCGACCGTCATTATTTGACGAAATAAATTTTTAAAGTGAAAACTTCTTTAGGGACGTTGTGCACTTTTTAGGTAGGAAAACAGTATTGAGTTTGCGACCGTTATCACTTTGCCAAACTAAATTTCGTACGTATATAATATATTATGTGTATGTATACATAAATAGCATAGAACGTACGCAACGCGTATATAATATAGATATAGCACTTCTTTTTGGATGGGGAAAAAGCATTGAGCTCATAATTTATATACTATAAGAAGTTTTCACTTCTGTCGGCACTCCCATGAGTTCTTTAATTTTTTTTAATTGAATCTATGTTTAAATAGTATAAAATGACATTTACCTGTCTAGCAACAATATTATTACACCGATATTCTTAAATAATAAGGCTATAACATACTAAAAGAATCACTCAAATCGGACCACTGGTTTATGAAATACGAGACATCAAACATGTCCCATTTTTAATGTGTTCGGCTAATTTTGCCGGTGTGTGTATGAAAGCGTTTTTTGATTTGCATGAAATTAGGCATCCAGGGGTTTTTGAGGTCGCTAATTACGAATCCGAAGTCTAAATTGCAAAAAAAACAAAATGGCGGATGTAATATGGCGGGTTTATGTATTTTAAATATATGTAATACAATCGAAATTTGATATCCGGGGGTTTTTGAGGTTGCTGATTACGAATCCGAAATCGAAATTTCAAAAAACATAATGCCGGATACAATCCGCCATTTTTTTATTCCAACGTTAAATTCGATTATTAATCATATGAAAGTCACAACTAATTTTTACTTTATTTTCCAACAATACTGTACCTGACCCTTTTATCTACAATTTTACCCTATGATACTGAAATAACTAAAGATCTACAGTCATAACAACTACCTGCATGCTGCGGCATGATCTTTTTATTCTGCGTTGTTAACGGTTCATATTGAAACTCATAGCACAGAGCGCCTGAACAAAAAATTCTCGCAAAACCAAAGGGGCAGATAGTGGCAGCTAATTTTTTTTAATCTTAAAGAGAGAAATATAAGCTAAAAGATGATTGTAGTAACATCTTGGAATTCGAAGGAATATATAACTATTTGGCTATCTGAAAATTTAATTTTTTCAAAATATATACTTTCTTATTACTTAACTTCAACTTAAAATCTACTAAATGTAATGCATATAAAAATATTTTTATATTATCGGCTTTTATTAAGGATGGCTCCACGAATACCCTCCATTTTGCAGAATTGAATTTGCGCACTTCGTTTTCGAGTTACACGCACACGACTGTGCGTATAAAATATTCATTATTCTTAACTGCGCTTCTGTTCCGTACGAAGGTCAACTTTGAACTGAACTGGAAATTCAGATATATGAGATATAGCTCTAGGGTTGCCAACACTGAATAGGGAATTTAATTTCCTTTTAGAAAATGTAATAATATTCTCGAAACGTTGATTTTTTTTACTTTTCAACAGCTTTTCGGGATTTTGGACCACTGTGCGACGTCTCTAAAAATGTAAATTTTGAAAACTTACAGAGCTTTTTATAAAGAATAACTTTTTTCGTAAAATTAATAATGTAAGTATTTTCTATGGGAAATAAGCCACAATTTTACTAAAAAATGAATATATTAACGTTTCGAAGCCCAAATCGGGTTTCGTTGTCAAAATACAAAATACTATTAAAATAAACAAAAATGTTGTTGCTAAGTAAAAAAATTCTTCTAATAATTTATTTAATCTGACTCATTTATATTGGCAATTCAGACGTATATTATACATTTTAAAGTAGAAGACTTTAAAATGATATCGCCAATATTTATGAGTTGCGTTCCTTAGACGACTTTACTAAAAGATAGTTCATTCGATTACATGAAATCAATCCCAACTCAAAATTATCAATGATTTCATGTAATCGAATGAACTATCTTTTAGTAAAGTCGTCCCAGGAACGCAACTCATAAATATTGGCGATATCATTTTAAAGTCTTCTACTTTAAAATGTATAATATACGTCTGAATTGCCAATATAAATGAGTCAGATTAAATAAATTATTAGAAGAATTTTTTTACTTAGCAACAACATTTTTGTTTATTTTAATAGTATTTTGTATTTTGACAACGAAACCCGATTTGGGCTTCGAAACGTTAATAAATTCATTTTTTAGTAAAATTGTGGCTTATTTCCCATAGAAAATACTTACAAAAAAATGCCACAAGGAAATAGCTTCAGAACAAAATTAATAATGAAACAGTTACCCTAATTGTAATAAAATGATGTTGAGTATGCGTATTTAAAAAAATGCATTTTTTTTCAATTATAGGAATGAAACATTTTTGATCAAGGTAAAATGGTGAATTCGCCGATATTTTTAAAATTATGTGTGCAAAGAATTTTTATTTTTTAAACAATTAATAAACAATTATCGGCAAAATCTGTGATTAGAACTCTTTACTCTAACATATTTTTAAACCAACAAAAAAAGGTTTTATAAACGTATAAGCTGGTTTGATTTTTCCGAAACAATGCAAGGTTTCGATCTATATTGACTCCTCTAATATTTATACTGCGTGATTCTGTCCACAATACTTTTTGGACATCTTCTTAGCTCTTGCTACAGTTTTAATTACACAATATTTACTATTTTCTTATATGTCAAGTTTCATGTCAGTTGTTGTAATGAACACCCTTTATTTTGCAAACATCTACTCAGTGCTCAGAGATGGTATTATTTTCTGGGGCGGAGGAACTGATGTTGATAGAGTATTCATTGCTCAAAAGAGGCCAATAAGAACAATGCTCAAGATAAAAGCTCGAAGGACCTGTAGGGGAAAATGTAAGGAATTAGGATTATTAACGGTGGCAGGGCTTTATATATACGAGTGTTTACTGTTCATGTTCAAGAATGGGGATAGGTTTACACATTAAGTGTGTTGTTTACAATTTTTTAATAAAAGATATTTTGAATTTGAATTTATGGTTTTCATCTTTTGCGTTATTTTGCCGGTTATTAGCGCACTCATCACTGTATAGACGAAGTGTACTCTTTATACTAAATCCAATGTATTTTCAGAGGCATCATTAGGGAAAGTTTATAGGAAATTTTTTCCAGTTGTTTGAAGTAAATCAAAATTAAAATAATAAAAAAATAAGTTAAATTAAGTAAAACTTTATACAGTGATGAGCGTGCTAATAACCGGCAAAATAGCGCAAAAGATGGCAAGCATATTAAATTGTGAGATAAAAAGAAATAAAACTAGTAGAGTTGTTAAATTCAGCGATAGTAACATATAAATTGACATTATATTGATTGATTCCCACCTTTAGACATATCAGAGGAGTATGTCGACTAAAACTGTCACGGTGACAGTGACATTTCTCAAATTCGTCCGATACGTCTAAAGGTGGGAAACAAACAATATAATACCAATCTATAAGTTACTATCGCTAAATTTAACACCTCCACTAAGTTCATCTCTTTTCATCCCACAACTTAATATGTTTTCCATCTTTTGCGTTATTTTGCCGGTTATTAGTGCGCTCATCACTGTATTTGATGTGCATGTGTTCACACAGAGGGGAGGGAAATTTTGTTATTACAATTACTACATTTTGAGTCTTGTTCCACCAGTTTTTTTAGTAACTCTATTTTTTCCCGTTCTAATTTGTTGCTTTCCTCCAAACTTTCCCTAATTTTCTTCAGCTCTTCTAATTTGTCATTTTCAACCTTCAACTGCTTTTCTCTATGTTTGTCTAACCTTTTGGCTCTCCCATTTTTATTAGTCTTGACAGTTACTGTCGGAGTTGATAAACATTTTGAAAGTTTATCAGCAGTTGGGGTAGACGGTACATTTGGATCTAGTACACTGAGTTCACTTACGTCTGTAATTGCGCTGAGATTTGCATGTATATTTGTGGTAGACATGATATCAGCAGTAAGCAGGTTTATGGTTTTATCCTCTCGAAAAATATTTTCGAAAGCCTCAAAATGCTCCCATGTAATCCTTCCCTTGCCTGTTGATTTTTTTGTTATTGTTATCACATATAGCCTTATATGTGGATTTCATGTTCCTCATTTTTTTGTCCACTATATCGGAAGTGACTCCAAAATTTTTCGCCCTCATCGTGTTGGCTATTTCTTCCCAGAGAGCCTTTTTCTTAATTTTCGGATCCCGAAATTTTGATGCCCTGTTACCATATTCATCTATGAGTAACAGGGTACTTTGAGTCGTCCAAACAAATTTAATTTCTTTTTATCTTCAAGTTACGGACACGTCCAGAGGATGGATAACTCAAGACTCCCTAAAATAATTATGCAATGGGTACCACCAAACCGCAGAAAGAGAGGAAGACCCAAGAAATCTTGGAGAGAGGGAGTAACGAAGGCGATGAGCGCAAGAGATCTTAGAGAGGGCCAATGGGATGATGGAGTGTCATGGAAATTAGGCATCGGACAACGTCGCAAGACGTTTTAAAACCGATTAATATATATTTTATCTTCAAGACCTAAAAACAATGTACAAATATTTAATTAAATATATTAACCCTTAAGTATAGGTAATGGATTTTGGGAAGAGCTATGACCTTGAGAATTTCACATAAACTTGTGTAATAAATGGGCATAATTCATAGCTCTTGTCAAAATTCAAAACCTGACAGTACAAACAATACAGTAGAATCCCGAAAATCCGAACTAATTGGGGGGCAGCCTGTTCAGATTCCGAAAAGTTCGGATTATTCGAAAGTTAGTCTACTAGTAATTCAAAGCTTTTATTGTCATTGATTTTGAGTCACAAAACGTTCTCGCAAGAGTGTGGACAATAATTTTGGGCTCAAGTTGACTACGAAAGAATCCAAGTAAGTTTATGTTTAACCACTGCATATTAAAGTAGATATGTATTTTTAAGAAATTTTAAGACTAGAGGAGGCACTTTTAATCCTGGTAAGAGAAGCAAAGACGAGAGGATTAATAATCAATCAGAATAAAACAAAATACCTTATATGCACAAGAGACAATGTAAACAGAATAACAGAAATAAAGATAGATGAAAATACATTCCAGAGAGTAGATTGCTTCAAATACCTGGGGGTGATGGTGGATGGCAAAAACGGAAGGAGTATAGAGATAAACGAAAGAAATAAAGTAGGTAATAGAGTATATTGGAAATATCACCGACTACTCAAGGACAAAAACCTGCCCAAAAAAAACAATCAAAAATATATACAGCAGCAATTAGACCCGTGATAGCCTATGGAGCAGAAGTAATGTGCCTTACGAAAAAAGACGAAGAAAAGTTAAGAATAATTGAGAGAAAAATTATGAGAAGAATACATGGCCCAGTGAAGACAGAAACAGGGTAATATAGGAAGCTGATGAACCATGAAATAATAAATATAACTGAAGGAGAAGATATAGTAAAATTCATTAAAGCACAAAGGCTCAGATGGTTTGGGCACACGAAGAAGAGGGGTAGAAGAACTGATCAGGAAGTGTTTACGATTTAAATTAATTTGTTATATTTTATTTAATATTTACTTAAATCCCGCTGCGACGGGCCTGGACTGTTTTTGTTACAACATATACAGGGTGAGTTTTTAGTGCGGGATCGGTCGATAACTCCATTATGGTATAAAATATCGAGAAAAGTTATTTAAAAAAAATGTAGGCAATGATACTCTCCACGCTTGGAAAATATGTCCATTTATACAGGGTGATCAGTAACTGCGGGGTATATCAAACATATAATTTTTTAAATGGGACACCCTATATATTTTTTCATATTTATATTCCCCTCATAATTCTTGTTCATATAATATATGGTTTTGCATTACTATACAGAGTATTTAACAAGTTATGACCATTTTTATTTCGAAATCACTATGAGATTAACACCCTGTATATAAAGAAGTAATTCGTAGACAATAATTTGTTTTATGTAATAAGATAAACAATATACTGTAGTTTTTATATTTGTATACAGGGTGAACTACAAAACCAAATTACGATTTTCTCTATTTTTTTAAATGGATCACCCTATATTTTATTTTTCAACATTATTGTATTTAATATACTCTTTCATTTTTATATAGCACTCCCTATATCTAAACTGATTACTTTCCGAGATATTTTTAGTTGTCTTCAAATTTCGGGAATACATTCAATTTTTCTAGTAGAAATAAGTTATTATTGAGTGATAATTAAACAAAATTATTTTTATTAGATAAATAACTAACACAAAATATAAACCATAGCAATATGCAGTGAATATACCAATAAATGTGATATTAAGAAATTATCATATTTCCCTAATATACAAGAATCGTAAAATTCCTACAAAAAAACTTTGTATTGTATATAAAAATATAACAAGATTATTTTTATTCAATAAATAACTTACATGAAACATAAATCAAAACAATATACAACTGATGTAACAGTTCTTAGATTGGTATATCAACAGCATTCTAAGCCAAGAATTTTTTAGGAGAATATTCATTTTTATAAGCACTTTTGAACTACAAAACAAAATTACGATTTTCTCAATTTTTTTTTAATAGATCACCCTATATTTTATTTTTTTTAAATATTGTATTTATGATACTCTTTAATTTTTATATAGCATCTCTTATACCTAAACTTATTAGTTTCTGAGATATTTTTAGTTTTCTTCATTTGCCGGGAATACATTCAATTATTCTTATAAATATAAATAACTTAACAAATAAGTATTATGTAATAATATAACAAATATTTTCATTCAATAAATAACTAACAAAAAAATAATAAACCATAACAAAATTTAATGAATGTACCAATTAATGTGATGTTAAGGATATAAGTCTAAAGTAAATATTGAAAATGACCACTTTCAACGTCTATGCAATTTTGTAACCGATATTCAAATGACCGAGCCACATTTCTAACATTTTTGTAAGTCAATATTATTAAAAGCTTCTTTTATTATATTTTTCATATCATCAAGCGTTGTTGGATGCTTCTGGTATACAAGGTTTTTTATATAGCCCCACTTGAAAAAAATCAATTTTGGAAGAACTGGAGCACCGTCGTATAAAAACCTCAACCGTCAAAAAATGTGGACCAATCATATAATCTCTAACAATCTCTAACCTTAAACATTTATAGATCACCTAGTTTGAGTGTTAACAAAGTAGGGATTTCTTATTGGTGCATATTAATGAAATTTAATATGAAAATTATATTATTAATGACTGCGGGTCACAATCTGCTATTAGGAATGTGTTACTTAAAACTGCTTGGCTTAGAATGCTGTTGATATAATAATCTAAAAACTATTAAATTAGTTGTATATTGTTTTAATTTATGTTTTGTGTTTAAATGAGTTGTTTATTAAATAAAAATAATCTTGTAATTTTATTATACACAACATACCTATATTTTTTTTGTAGGAATTGTATGATTCTTGTATATTAGGGAAATATGATAATTCCTTAATATCACATTTATTGATACATTCATTGCATATTGCTATGGTTTATATTTTGTGTTAGTGATTTATTGAATAAAAATAATTTTGTTTACTTATCATTCAATACTAACTTATTTCTACTAGAAAAATTGAATGTATTCCCGAAATTTGAAGAAAACTAAAAATATCTCGGAAAGTAATCAATTTAGATATAGGGAATGCTATATAAAAATGAAAGAGTATATTAAATACAATAATGCTGAAAAATAAAATATAGGGTGATCCATTTAAAAAAATAGAGAAAATCGTAATTTGGTTTTGTAGTTCACCCTGTATACAAATATTCGTCAATGATGTGAATTGGACTTAATTTCAAAACTACGGTATATTGTTTATCTTACTACATAAAACAAATTATTGTTTATGAATTACTTCTTTATATACAGGGTGTTAATCTCATAGTGATTTCGAAATAAAAATGGTCATAGATTGTTAAATACTCTGTATAGTAATGCAAAACCCTATATTATATGAACAAGAATTATGAGGGGAATATAAATATGAAAAAATATATAGGGTGTCCCATTTAAAAAATTATATGTTTGATATACCACGCTGCTATTGATCACCCTGTAGAAATGGACATATTTTCCAAGCGTGGAGAATATCATTGCCTACATTTTTTCTCAATAACTTTTTTCGATATTCTATACCGTAATGGAATTATCGACCGATCCCGCACTAAAAACTCACCCTGTAGATCCAAAATCTAGTGCCGAACCAGCCGGTTTTCATATATTCCTATTTTTATGTATAATGACTTGGCCTCGAGACTGTGAAGAATAAACACGTTCTTTGTCACGCATTTGTAAAATTGTACAGTAGTCAGTTCTTAAATAAATTCGTAAAACTGTTATCTACGTTATTGTCACTCAACTGAAGTGTACGAGATTTATTCTCATCAACCAATGGTCCTTTGTTCGCCGTATAGTGCATAAGATTATTGAAATTCAGCGTCAATAATAAATTACCAGTTTAAATTTTATTATTACTCTTAAATTCAGTCAGCCAGTTCAAGACGGCATATCATCACGGTAAAATAGTGAAATCTTCGATCGTCAACAACGAGCAGGTTTTAGAAGAAGTTTGTTTGCCGCTGTACAAATGTGAGTTTTTCCTTTTTATTGATTTATTCCTATTCTAACCAATATTTTTAAATATTTCGTTATCTTTCGCTTTGTGTGAGCCAGTTTTTATTCAAATTTATATTTAATGATATTTGAACTTTATATTTTAAATGAGTATGACAATTTTATTTGTAATAAACTGAAACCTGAATTATTTTAAAATTAGAATCGGTTTTTTGGTATAAATTGCTTTCATTTAATTAATAGTATTTGAATTATTTCGGAATAGGATTGATTTTAAGCATAAATTTCATTCATTTAATTAAAATAAAATGCCGGAATCAAAAGAAACGAAAGAATCCGAAAGGTTGCGTAAAAATAGGGAATCTGTTAGAAATCGTCTCGATACCTTCGCAAAATACATTGATAAAATAGCTATACCGGGATCGTCGGATAATTTGCCGGTCACCGAACTTTCAGTCAGATTAGATCGGGCTGAAACAATAATAGAAGAATTTGAAGTTGTTCAGGGTAAAATAGACGCGTTAGTAGATGATGTATCAGATGAAATAAAATATCGTGAAGAGTTTGAAAATGTTTATTTTTCTACTATAGCAAAGGCAAAAGAGCTTCTGCAGCCTAAGCCTATTATATCTAGCAACGAAAATGCAAATCAAAGTTCAGTTTCTGATCGTAATAGCTCATTCAATTCAGGGATAAAGCTCCCAACCCTTCATTTGCGTCAATTTAGCGGGAACTATTCAACCTGGTTAGATTATCATGATTGCTTCGATACAATAATCGTTAAAAATAATGATATAAGTGACATTCAGAAATTTCATTATTTAAAATCATCCCTATCGGGGACAGCTGAAAAGATAATAAATTCTATTAAGGTTTCTGCAGCTAATTTTACAGTAGCGTGGAAGCTTCTTTGTGACAGGTATTCTAATGAGCCTTTACTAATCCATAATCACATCAAGTCCATTTTTAATCTAAAGGTAGTTAATCGTGACAGTTCTAAGTGTCTCCAACATCTAATTGATGGATTAACTAGTAATCTGCGATCTCTAGAATCCTTAGGGGAGCCAGTAAGCACTTGGGACTCAATCATAATTTTTATAATTCTAGAAAAACTTGATCCTGAAACTGTCAAAGATTGGGACAAGGAGAGTCGAGGTAATACCCCTACGTCGGTAAAGCCTACTCTCGACGATCTTCTAAAATTCTTGCAGCATCGAGCTGATACTTTAGAAAAGTTCGAAGCAAGATCTATCAAGGGAGGTTCTAGTTCCAAAGATCATTCTGATTCTTCATCTCATAGGTCTAAAACTCATACAAGTCAATCATTCGTCAATAATGGAGCTTCTTCAGATCTGTGTCCACATTGTAATGGTCCTCATAAAATGTCAACTTGTACTTCTTTTCAAAATTTAGATGTGCATGCACGCATGCGTGAGGTCAAAAGGGTACGAGCGTGTTTTAATTGTTTATTTATAGGACATCAAAATACCAGTTGCAAGTATGGTAAGTGCAAGAAATGTGGGAAGAAGCATCATACGCTTCTCCACGTTAATGCAGAAAACAGCAATTCTTCAAATGATACTCAATCCGTTTCTTCGGATAATCAAACTCCACAAACATTGTCATGTCATGCAGTTCAGAAGTCGTTTGCACTGCTGTCAACTGTCACAGTCCAAATTCCAGATCGGTCTGGAGTTAAACATAATTGTAGAGCCCTTCTAGACAGTGGTTCTCAGTCACATTTTGTCACTTATAGTCTGGTTTCCAAATTGGGTCTCTCCAAGGAACCTGTCGACATTTCAGTGGTCGGTGTCACTCAAATATCTTCAAGGATAAAGCACAAGAGTAAGTTGTCAGTATATTCGTTATATTCTTCTTTTTCGACAACCTTAAACTGTCTTGTTACTTCTTCAATTTGTGGTCATGTTCCAAGTATTCCGATCGACGTAGACTCTGTCTCGATTCCATCGAATATTCGCTTGTCTGATCCAAATTTCAACATTCCTTCCGGCATAGATCTTCTCATAGGTGTAGAGCTTTTCTGGGATCTTCTGTGCGTTGGACAAATCAAATTGGGTCCTCAGAAACCCATTTTACAAAAAACCAAATTTGGCTGGGTAATTTCTGGCCCACTGCCCAAAAGGTATGATCATCAAATCGTCACTTGCAATTTCGCACAGCAGAATGAATGTCATCATCTATCAAGATTCTGGGAAATAGAAGAGTGTCCACTTCTCCCACCTCTTTCAAAGGATGAAATAGAGTGCGAGGAACACTTTAAATCGACTCATAAAAGAAATTCGTATGGTCGTTTTGTAGTCAGTCTTCCATTAAAGAATTCGACTGATACTCTGGGTGAATCTAGGAGCAGAGCTGGAAAAAGATTCTTTAATCTAGAACGAAAACTTCAGAATAATCCTATCATGAAAGATATGTATGCTTCATTTATGGACGAATATATTTCAATGGGTCATATGTCTAAGGTTGAGGAGCCTACAGACCAAGCTCACTTCTATCTTCCACACCATGGAGTCCTTAAGGAGAATAGTCTCACTACTCAGCTGCGTGTAGTGTTCGATGGTTCTTGCCCTACCACTTCAGGTGTTTCAGTTAACGATCTTCAAATGGTCGGACCAGTCGTCCAAACTGATCTTATATCAATTCTATTTAGATTTAGGTAACACACTTATGTGGCTTCTGCTGACATCGCCAAAATGTATCGGCAAATTCTCGTTTGTCCTTCTGAACGAAACCTCCAGCTAATTCTATGGAGACGGGATCCTCAGGAGCCTTTGCAAACTTATTCTCTGAACACGGTAACTTACGGCACTGCCTCTGCCAGCTTTCTTGCTACAAGATACCTGCTTCAATTATCTTATGAACATTCTGAGCAGTATACTCAAGCTGCAAAGATTATTAAAAATGATTTCTACGTGGATGACCTCCTGACGGGGTCTGATTCAGCCTCAGAGCTTCTTCAATATTGTCAAGAAATTAATCATATATTATCAAAAGGTTGTTTCCCTCTTCGAAAGTGGGTTTCGAACGACCCTTCACTTCTTACAGATATTCAGGATTCTTTGGTCCCTTCAGATCTTCCTTTCTCGCTAGGTTCTTTTGAAATTACAAGAACTCTGGGACTGCAGTGGTGTCCAAAATCCGACCTTCTTCAGTATCATATATCCTCTGACGTTCTTCCTAGAACGGTTACTAAAAGGTCTATACTTTCTGGGATAGCCCATATATTCGATCCTCTTTGTCTTCTTAGCGCCACAATTATCATTGTAAAAATTTTAATGCAACGGCTGTGGTTGGAAGGCTTGGAGTGGGATCAAGCTGTACCTCTAGACATCCACACGAAGTGGCTTTCATTTCGGGATCAGCTCTGCCATTTAAACAATGTAAGAATTCCTTGACATGCTATCATTGCAAATGCTTCAACTATTGAACTGCATGGCTTCTCTGACGCTAGCGAAGCTGCATATGGTGGCGTTATTTATATTCGAAGTATTGATCACCAAGGTAATATATCGGTGCGTCTCTTTTGTGCCAAGACAAGAGTATCTCCTTTAAAAAAAATTAGCCTTCCTCGATTGGAACTTTGTGGAGCCTTGATATTGTCACGGCTCGTGAAGAAAGTCACAGAATCGCTCAGTCTTCAATTTCATGATATTGTTCTTTGGACAGATTCCACTATCGTCCTAGGGTGGATCAGAACCTCGCCACATCTTCTTAAAACACTCGTGGCTAATAGAGTGTCTGAAATTCAATCCAGCACTTCGTCTAGCGCTTGGAGACATGTCGGTACCAAGGATAATCCTGCGGATTTATTGTCCCGAGGTGTGGAACCCAGTCGACTTATGTCATCAAAAATTTGGTGGCACGGTCCTCCCTTCCTCATGGAATCTCCTGGTAGTTGGCCGGTCCTAATCATTCAGCCTGAGCAAGATCTTCCGGAGACTAAGAAAGTTACTCATTCTTTGGTCACAAGTTTCGTGCAATCCTTTCCATTCCAGAATTACAGCAATTTCTCGTTTCTCACAAGAGTCATTGCTCGTTGTTTGCGTCTGTTCCGAAATAGTTCAGGGTCAAGATGCAGAGTTTCCGATCCTCTAACCACCATACAGCTTCAAGCATCTGTCATATGTATTGCGAATTTGGTTCAAGCAGAGATATTTCCAAAGGAACTTCATAACTTTTACAAGGGAAAATCGCTGTCTTCTAAAAGTAAAATTCTTTCTTTAAATCCATTTCTGGATAGTGATGGAGTAATCAGAGTCGGTGGTAGATTACGCAACTCTAAATATGATTTTAATAAAAGACATCCAATACTTCTTCCTGCAAATCATCCTGTTACGACTATGATCTTTCGGTCGGAGCATCTAAGGTTGTTGCATGCCGGTCCTCAGCACTTATTGTCCGTCGTTCGTGAACGTTTTTGGCCTATTTCAGGTAGATCTATTGCGAAACAGGTTGTTCGTCAATGTATACGCTGTTTTCGTGCCAATCCTCCTCAATGTACACCCATGATGGGAGATCTTCCTGCATCTAGAGTAAATCCATCGTTTCCGTTTGCAATCACGGGAGTGGACTATGCAGGCCCGTTCACTCTCAAAACAGGACAAGGTAGAAACCCAGGTACTTACAAGGCTTATGTTAGTCTTTTTATTTGTCTAGCTACTAAAGCTATACACTTGGAACTGGTCACAGACTTAACTACGTCTTGCTTCCTCGCTGCTTTAAGACGATTTATAGCTAGAAGAGGCAAGCCAGTTCAAATGATGTCCGACAATGGCACGAACTTCGTAGGTTGTCGTAACGAGCTTAAGCATCTCGGTAAGTTTATCAAATCTAATGAAAAACAAATCGCGGAATCATGCTGCAATGATGAAATCAATTGGCAATTTATTCCTTCGCATTCCCCTCATTTCCGCGGAATATGGGAGGCGGGAATAAAATCTATGAAATCGCATTTGAAAAGGATCGTTACGGGATCTCATTTAACTTATGAAGACTTTTCAAGTGTGCTCACTCAGGTGGAAAGTATACTAAATTCACGCCCTTTAAGTCCTATGTCCTCCGATCCTTCAGACCTTTTACCTATAACCCCGGCTCACTTTCTGATTGGGAGGTCCATGAATTCCATACCAGAAGTAGACGTTTCTAATGTCAACCCTCTTCGTTTATCAAGATTTGAACATCTTCAGCAACTCCGTCAACATTTTTGGCGAAGATGGTCTTTGGAGTACGTTTCGGAGATGCAGCAGAGACAAAAGTGGAAGGTGAATCAATTCCAAATTAAGGTTGGTGCTTTTGTCCTAATTAAAAGTAAGGACGCACCTCCTCTCCAGTGGTCCCTGGGACGTGTGGAACAGTTGCATCCAGGGGCTGACAACATTTCAAGGGTTGTCACACTTAAAACAGCTAAAGGACTCGTTCGTGTAGCAGTTGTGAACATTTGCCCACTTCCAAGTGAATAAAAGTCGCCAGGTGACAGTGATTATTTATTCACTGTAATATATTACGTTTAATTTCATTTTTAATTTATTGAAAGCTTTCCCTTTCAAGGTGGGGGGCATGTTTACGATTTAAATTAATTTGTTATATTTTATTTAATATTTACTTAAATCCCGCTGCGACGGGCCTGGACTGTTTTTGTTACAACATATAGATCCAAAATCTAGTGCCGAACCAGCCGGTTTTCATATATTCCTATTTTTATGTATAATGACTTGGCCTCGAGACTGTGAAGAATAAACACGTTCTTTGTCACGCATTTGTAAAATTGTACAGTAGTCAGTTCTTAAATAAATTCGTAAAACTGTTATCTACGTTATTGTCACTCAACTGAAGTGTACGAGATTTATTCTCATCAACCAGGAAGATAATGAACTGAAGACCAGTAACAAATAGACCAAGAGGAAGACCAAAAATAAGATGGGAAGATCATAGTATTTGAGCGACCTATACTCTAATAATAGTGAACGGTCCATATATACACTGAAAGTATTAATTATCTAAAAACACAGCAATTAATTTAATTTATCTGTAATTATTAAAAAAAACATTATAACAAGAATGGAATGATTTTTTATGTGCATTTGTACACCTTATAAAACTGGTGGATGAAAATTAAACAAATTAAAAAATCTTGATAAATAATTTATAATCGACTTAAACAAAGATTAAAAAACATGGGTATAAAAAGGTAGGTATTTAAAAAAAATGACAACAAAAAAAAACTGATAGGCACTACACCAGGGTCTTTTAAACGAAAATCACACTTCGAATAAAATCTGATGAAATCAATACCATTAAATAACAGGCCAACTTGAAAAGTCATCAATGGGGGACCTTCATAATGGTCTTGGAGGGAAGATATCCCACTTTTGACAGATGATGCCGTCTAAGAGGCAGGTGTTAGTACAGTCGAACCCACTTATTACAATACCGGTTATATTAGTTAGCCCGATCAGAGAAAAATCTGGGGAAACGAAGACATTGAAAACCTACCATTGGAACAAGGACATATTGTTGGTGTGAAACAATGCAAATATTTGGGAGCTATATTTAACAAACGAGGAAATAGTGAAGATGAAATACAACACAGGATCAATAAAGGTAGAAGCATCACTAGATCCCTCAATTCAATTTTATGGGACAAAGATATCAGGAAGGAAACAAAGAAAAGAATATATGAAAGTATAATGAAGAGCGCTACAATCTACGGTGCAGAAGTTTGGGACATAAGTGCAAGAAATAAAAAGAAGCTACTTAGTACAGAAATGGAATTCTTGAGGAGAAGTTGTCAGGTTTCCAGATTAGAACATGTAAGAAATGAAACAATTAGAGAACGTATGAAGGTGGAAAAAACTATAATGGACGATATTGAAAAGAGACAGCTGACATGGTTCGGGCACGTTAAAAGAATGAATGAGACTCGCTGGCCGAGAAAAATATTAGAGTGGGTCCCACCGGAGAGAAGAAGAAGGGGACGACCACGGAGAAGCTGGAGGGACAATATTCAGGACGCAATGGATTCGAGGCAATTAGATGAAGATACGTGTTACGATAGAAAAAATTGGAAGCTGGGTATGGAGAGGCGGCGACAGCCGTAGAAATCCATTATATATATAAAGAAAAATCTGACCTCAAAAAAAATAAAGGAAGGATGAAAATTTGGGAATAGGTAGTTGAAATTGTCTATTATGATATAAGAAAAAGTTTACAATTCCACATGCCCTCCATTTTACAGAAATGGAGGGGAATACCCCCTCTCGAAGATGAAAAAAAATACATTCAAAATAAGACCGGAATTGGATAAAATGACTGATTCGAAACAACTTTTCTTCTATAGAGTTTTTTCACTAAGTCAATACTTTTCGAGTTATCTGTGAGTGAACATCTTCATGTTTAACAAAATAAAACATGTTTTTGGACGGTTTTTCGGAGATAACTCAAAAAGTAAGCATTTTAGCGAAAAAAATATTCTTAGCAAAAATATAGCCCATAAAAAATTTAAAAAAAATGGTGTATACTTGAGGTCTGTAGACCCAGCAGAAGCAGAGTTGCAGCTAATGAAAAGTAGGTTCTTCTTCGTCAAATTCCAAATCGAATATTTCAATCTGAAATAACCCAAAAACGGAGCACTTTTAGGGGAAAATTCATTTTAAATTTTTTAAAGTGTTTAAAAAAGGTTTATTTTTGTTTTTTTTTAAACACTTGTAATATTAAAAGTAAGTGAATTACGCTCAAAATATTGTTGGTCCCTTTTATTTTTTGTTAAAAAAATCGCGAAAATCACCCCCTAATTAGCATCACATATAAATTTTAACATTACCACTTCACAAGTTACTTTGTCTATGTATTATTTATATGATCTGTAAGTTTCATCGGTTTAAAGTGCTTCGCTTTGAAAAAGCTGTAGTTAAAATGGCTTGAACGAGTAACTAATCACGAGTTTAGGCAAATTTTGAACAGCCATAAATAACAACAAATCTAACAAGAAAACAAACAATCAAAAATATTCAGAAAAACAAAGCGTACATTTTATTACTCCTTGAGATTTTTGATATTCCTAATTGTTTTTAAGTTAATTCCATAAACAATTACGATTTTTTTTATTAAAAAAAAATGTTTTATTTATACCCAATTTTTTTCAAAACTGAGCATTTTGAACCAATGAAACTTATAGATGATATAAACAATGCATAAGTAAAATAACTTGTGAAGCGGTAACGATTAATTTTATTTGAGAAGCTAATTAAGGGGTGATTTTCGCCATTTTTTTTACCAAAAAATAACAGGGACCAACAATATTTTGAGAGTAACTCACTTACTTTTAATGGTAGAAGTTTAAAAAAAAACAAAAATAAACCTTTTTTTAAACACTTTAAAAAGTTGTAATTCATTTTCCCAAAAAAGTGCTCCGTTTTTTGGTTATTTCACATTGAAATATTCGACTTGAAATTTGACGAAGATGAACCTATACTTCATTAACTGCAACTCTGCTTCTACTGGGTCTGCAGACCTCACGCATACACCGTTTTTTTTTCAATTTTTTATAAGCGATATTTTTACTAAGAATATTTTTTCGCTAAAATACTTACTTTTCGAGTTACCTTCGAAAAACCGTCCAAAAACATTATTTTTTTGGTTAAAAATGAACACATTCACTCGCAAATAACTCTAAAAGTATTAACTAGTGAAAAAACTCTATAGAACAAAAGTTACTTAGAATTAGTCATTTTATCCAATTCCGGACTTATTTTGAACGTATATTTTTTCACTCCCGAGACAAAATTCTCACCCCGTATTTTCCAATTTTTGTAAAATGGAGGGGATGTAGAATTGTAAACTTTTTCTTATATAATAATAGACAATTTCAACTACGTATTTCCAAATTTTCATCCTTCCTTTATTTTTTTGGAGGTTTTCGTAAAATTTTGCGTTCCCTGATCGGGCTAAATATCTTGGCTTAAGGTATAGAAATTTGTGGTCCCAAAACGTTTTTAATAGGTAGATATGATCAGTTATTAGAATATCCGTGTTATAGGGATACTTTTGTATGGCACGAAGGCTATTCCAATAAGCGGGTTTGACTGTACTTAAGGGTTAATCTAACATTTTTTTTACTTACCCTCATTACCAACTGCCAAAGTGCTAGGTGTTAGCATAGGTTTTGTATCTTCAAGACCTAGAAACAATTTACACATATTTAATGAAATATTAATCCAACAAATGACAATGAAGACTCACAAGCAGTAATAGATTTAGGTCAAAAGACAACAGGAAAGTTTAGGGTCCAAAATGGAGTCAGGCAGGGGGATGCCCTGATTGCCCTGTCAACTGAGTTATTTATTACAGCTCTTAATTGTGCAATAAAAGAAGTAACAAACAAAACCAAAAGCAAGATAAAAACAGCAAGTCTAGGACAACTTAAGAGCTATGGCAATTCAAAACTGACAAAAAAAAAGAACCGAAATGAGTGGAGAAAAGTAGTGATGGAAACGAAGACACACAAGAAGCTTTGAAGAGGCAGATTAGAAGAAAATCGGACTGATCCCCCATATCTTAACCGATCATTAAAGTGAAAAACAGCTAAAACTTCCACCGAAGTGTACAGCTCATATGTATACAGGGTGTCCAGAAACTCTACCGACAAACGAAGACAGGAGATTCTTCAGATAATTTTAAGACAATTTGGCTCAATTCGCCTAGTCCGAAAATGCTTCCTAAAGGAGCTAGAGCTCTTTGAAGATGGCTTCTTGTAATTAGTTTTTGTTAAATACCTCCAGAACGCTTCAATTTAGACAAACGAAAATCGGTACGTATATTTATCTTCCAGAGATAAATCGATTCCATTCATTGCCAATTTCTAGTACCCATCATAGGGGTCCTTTTTGGGTAGGGCGACGGTTATTTTATCACATAACTTTTTTGTCTTTAACTTTTAAGCATTTTTGACACTGGATTATTAAATTGTGAGGTATTCTAGTACTAACAGGTACTCTTGGTTTAAGTCCATAGGACACACGGTTTTCTAGAAAAATCGAATTGAAAATTTTTCGTTTTTTGAATTTGAATAAAAATTGAAAAAAATTTTCAAAAAAAAAACCGGTGTATTTTATCAACTTAAAGCAACAGTAACTTTTAGTACTAGAATACCTCATAACTTAATAATCTAGAGTCAAAAATGCTTAAAAATGAAAGACAAAAATGTTATGCGATAAAATAACCGTTGACCTACCCAAAACGGACGCATATGACCCGTACTAGAAATTCGCAGTTAATGAAATCGATTCATCTCTGAAACATAAATAAACGTACCAGTTTTCAGATTTCTAAATAGTTTTTTTTGAATTTTTTTTGGAAATAAAAAAAAAAGAAAAATGTTCAAATCGATTTTTCTAGAAAACGGTGTATCCTATCGACCTAAAACAAGAGTACCTTTTAGTTGTAGAATATCTCACAATTTAATAATCCAGAGTCAAAAATGCTTAAAAATTAAAGATAAAAAAGTTATGCGATAAAATATTTGTTGCCCTACCCAAAACGGACGCCTATGACCGGTACTAGAAATTCGCAATGCATGGAGTCGATTTATCTCTGGAAGATAAATATGTGTACCAGTTTTCGTTTTTCCCAATAGAAGCGCTCTGGAGTTATTTAAGAAAAACTACTTACAAGACGCCATTTTCAAAGAGCTCTAGCTCCTTTAGGAAAACATTTTCGGACTAGGTGAATTGGGTTAAAATATCTTAAAATTATCTGAGGAATCTCCTGTCTTCGTTTGTCGGTAGAGTTTCTGCACACCCTGTATATCTGGACCTCGGAGATAAACTATACTATGTGTACTTTCGAACAACTGTGTTTAACGTGTGTTTGCGACAAAGTTTAGAGCACTTAGAATGTTAATAAAAATCTGATATATGTCATAATGGGTTGATAGACAATACATCTATACAGTAAAACCTCCGTTAACTGAAACCTTTTTAAACGAAACGGCTGGACAGTTTAAATAATTTCATCAATAAAAAGTAAACTTTTAACGAAAAATGGAAACAATTTGATGTTAATTTGTCCACATCGTCAACAATGGGTGGAATGCATAAAGCGTAGTACCTGCTAATGCTTCAAGTATGTACTATATTTTTGAAAATTTTACTACACTTACAAATGCTTTGTATTTAATGCATTAAATGCATTTAATGCTTTGTAAGTGTAGTAAAATCTTAAAAAATGTAGTACCTACTTGAAGCATTAGCAGGTACTACGTTTTATGCATTCCACCCATTGCTTTCATATAACTAAAGAAAGCAATTAAATTTAAAACACATTATGTTATCATATTATTTGTTAATACCAACTTTGACCAAGAATACTATGTAATTTGATACAAGAATACAAAAAATAATGTTATTTTTAACCGAAATTCTTGTTATCTGAAACGGCCTCCCCCCAATTATTTTGGTTAACGGAGGTTTTACTGTATTTGAATGATAATATATAACCAATTTCTATAATCCAACTAATAAAACAAGTGGATTAAAAAAACCTGTTCAAGAAAACACCATGTCGACATAGTGTAGTTTACCTCCGAGGTCCAGATTATATACATATATTAATCTAACATTTTTTATACTTACTCTCCATATAGGCAGCAGAAGGACCAGGTCTATTTATATCAATCTTAGTTTCTGGCTCTGGCAAAAGTACTTCTATAGCAGCAGCAGCAGTGCTAACATCATAGTGTGTTAAAAATTGCTCTTGCACTTCATCATTTATATCTATGTATTGACAAATTGCCGCTGAAAAGAGTTATTAAAGATAATTTTTATAGCAATGCACTCAAAGAAAAATCATTAAGATTAATCCAGATAAACTATATTTTCAAAAAAAAAACTTACAATCAAGTAAACAACTTCTAATTGAAAATTTTATATAGGTATAACATTGAAATATAGGTATAACATTGAAATTATCAAAAGTCATTCAAAAATTCAGTAGACTTTCATTCTTATGAGACCATTATGTTAAGGTCTAATAACCACAATAGATTATGTATATGTATATTAAATTTATTTAATTTTAAAATCAATGTAACACGAGGTCAGAGGTTAGGATTTCATTTTAAGGAAGAATATAAATATAATATGTTCCTTATTATACATTAGAAGTTATTTACGTGTTCACTTTATTGTTTTTTAAACTCTGGTATCCAGGTAACCAGTGAGATTTTCCTGTTAATATATTTTCTAGTAAACAATAATAATCTATTAAACTAATCTACCTACCAGTATTATTCCACAATAATACTCTGTTGACTCCATTGCTGTTTTCAATTATTGGTTGTTGGATGTCCGGGTTGACGACCAAACTATAATAATTGGATAAATTCCTTTCCATTATCACACAAAATAATTATAAAAATATTTAATTTTAACAGTTACACCTTTCACCAGTAAACAATACTGTGCACGTGGCCGTGGTTGAACTTGAAAAGGAATTGTAAATTGCATGCAACGAGTTTTGTTTACAAACAGAAACAGTTATAAAATTTGAAATATGACATATATTATTCCGTACCGCGCATGCCCAAGCAACCGCTAAGTTATCCATCCGGATAACTCAAAGTTAAGTAATTCTTACAGCTGCTGCCCGGCGGCTGGCATCCAGCTGTGTCTTCTAAACGCACCCAGCGGTGTCAGCTTAGTCAGCTATCCAGCCGCTGTGGTCGTCCGAACGCACCCATTGTCACAGAAGAAGTTTCTGATTGCCACTTCATCTACTGCTAATGTAGTAGACCTATCTTTAAAATATGACATTTCACTTATAGGCATTGGTTTGTATCTGCCTTCTGCAATTTTCTTATGTGAAATACAAGCACACTGCATGTGTTTGTGAAATCTGTTTCTTTAATTCCACATCTTCCCTAAAACAACATTAATGTAAAATCAAAGATTATTCCTTGCATGAATGCACTTATTTTTGTAAATTTACATAATATTTTATACTTATATATTGTTACTTGTACATTTAACAAGAAGTGCAGACATGTTTACATTTTCCACTATTTCCTGCTTTACATGAAGATAACATTTGGGTAATGCTCACGCCATTTATTAAAGATAGGGTTCCTTTAATTTCATGGAAATTGGACTTGACTGAGCTTGATTGAAGGCATAAACCATATATTTCGAAGGTATGCTCAGAACTTTCCTCCATTTTTCAGCCAAAATAAGATGACCAGAGTTTAAAACTTGCTCTCCTTCTACATCTTGAATTTTCAGTACCACCTAAGAACTTCATATATTCCAAGATACTTCACTCTAAAAAATATAACACTAAATAGAACACTTCTGACGTAAAGTTCACTAAAATAAAACTTAAAACTAACAAAATTGCCTATTAATCAATAAAAATATATGATGTTCACACAAAATATAATTAAATAAAAAAACCACAGATAAACAAACAAAGCCACTCAAAAACACACATAAAACTAATGCAACAATGCAACATACAATATGTAAACAATTATAATGGCCTTAGCTCGGTTCAATTTGATACCGCATTGGAGCTGCAATCTTAATCCGAATCGTCATTTATTCGGTAACTGATAGTAGCAGATGTAAAGTGCACTTTTCAGTTATATAATGAGACCTAAAAACCCAGTTTTTTTTAGAGTTTACCCTAACTCACCATCCAAAAACATTAATTTTGAAATATAATTGTGCAGATGTGGGTTACGCCGTGAAGGTTCCACTAAATAGAATGAAAGTTTGAAACCGTCAAATGCACATAGGTGTGAGGAGCTGCATGAGAATGCATTCAGACATAATTTGATCTTTTATAATATCCACAATTTTATGTTTTCATATAGTTTTAGAAAATGTTCTGAAACATTACAAATTTCTATTACATATTTTGATAAATAAGTTAAACCACCACGATATTTCTTTGTAATCAAAGAATTTAAAAAGGTTTGTGAATCCCCAACTAATTCTTGAACACTGTATTCACATTTAATGTGTCTTGTTAAATAGTGTACCACAAAACATTAATTACCATTTGTTTGGTTTAATTATTTAATATATGTGTGTGTTCATGGTATAGTCATCTTCACGCGAAATAAGTTCCTCAGTGTCTTTTCCGGATTCCGTGAGAAATAGATTTAGGTTTTCCACTGGTGTGTTAAGTTTGTTGGACCCAGTCAAAATTTGAATATCGTTTAGTGGGATACAATTCCCTAAACTACCGTCTCTAATTTCTGCTCTTACAATAAGCCGCTTACAAGCTGCAGCAAATTGCCGAGCAGTTGGTTGCTACTACAACCACCTTTGGATCTTAGTGAAGAAAAAAAAACTATAGATGATCTTATACCAGGGTAAATATATTATTTGCTTTTTATCAGCAACGGGGGCATTATAAATAGTCAGTGCACTTTTCAGTTATATAATGAGACCTAAAAACCCAGTTTTTTTAGAGTTTACCACTAACTCACCATCCAAAAACATTAATTTTGAAATGTAATTTTGCCTTGTGGCTTTTCTTTGTAGACATGAATCACATAGTTCATCAGAATAGTCCCAACAACTGCACTCTAAATATTTACCCAAGATTCCGTCTTTGATGTGTAAATGGTGAAAGTTCGTTGTCAGAAGGTCCAGCTGCAGAGCTCGATGGGGCTCTACTCCTCTTTCCTCTTAATACTTCCAAGGAACTCCTGATATTCTGGAATGTATGACAAAAAAAAAACAGTCAAGGTTATTTTTTATAGATTTTTTACAGCCATCACATGTCAATGAGGTGTTGGTTGCTTTCTTGGCTACTGGTTTTCTTCTTTTTGTACCATTTTTACGTAGTACGCTGTACATCGTCTTTCACCTGCACGGCCACCATCGCTGAGTTTGAGACTATTTTCCATAATGACTGGCGTGACAATAAAATCTCCTAAAAGGCACAGAAATCCCTCTTCCTTGAATTTGGTACTCGTCATGCGTTCATTGGTAATGCTTTGATGCGCAATATAGGCATTTATAAGTGCTGTGCAAGTCAAGAGCTCCATCGAAAATTTTCTGTACCATTTTATTCCTTTACTTAATGGCGAATTATAGCTATTCATTTGATCTGATATATCAAGCAATGAATCAATATCTGCCTTATTATTTTTCTCTTCCAAATTTTGAACAATTAACAATATAATTTTCCTTCTAATAACGCGCTGCTTTTATAAAGGGGGACCTCTTTAGCTTTTAACTCAGCAATTATATATTTGCCTTTTAAAATTTCATCTTCTACTTCAAGCAATTTCTGCATTGGAACATCATTTATAACCTCACTCTCATTGCGGCAACCACATTTCACCAAATTATTTTTTCTACCACTACCAAACCTGCCACTGGAAGTGCACAAGACGGATGGAATACACCCTCACAATTAACACATTTCACAACAGTACTAAGTATTGATTTTTGGCAAGATTTACATCTTTTAGCGGAGCTTTTTTTATCGTCGTCTTCGCCCGCCATGTTGAAATGACGATAAAACACTTTAACCTCTATATAACTGTTCAAAATAGGAATAAAATTGTTATAATATATCAAAATTAGATTTTAGGAGTTTGGTGATGCACGACAACGACCTTTAAAAGGCGCAAATATAAACACATCTAGAGGCTGCAAACGAGGTGTTGTGTGTTGAGGAAACGTTAAGAGTACCAAACCATTTTCTCTGCAATACAATATAGCATCTACCGTTTTTTGTGTGTTATGGTTATTCAAAAGTATTATCGCAGTAAAAATGTTAAAAAGTATTTTGTTATTGGGTTTGTTGTATTTAATATATTCATTCTGGTCATAAACTTTATCTAAGAAACATTGATTTTATAATTCAATATTGTATCTACATATATATTTACCTACTTTAAAATTTTAACAATAAAGAATATTTTTTTAAATAAATGTTCCTGTTGGAATCTTAACAAGTCTCGTCTTCTATTGTAACGTACATAGTTGCTTGTGTATGTGTATGAGCGAGCGTGGACAATTTCACTTATGTCAAGGTAGAATGAATATCACCATGTATAAAATTTAAATGATTTTTACTCACATATTATAGAAAGTCTCATAAACCAAAATGTGTTCATTAATTTAACAAAGCAAATTGGATAAAATAATGTAAATTAAAAGTTTAGAAATAACAAATACACATAAATAAAAAATAATATGATAATAGACAAAGAGTAAGATAAGATTATGGTCAATACTCAAATGAAATTTTTTTAAAGATATTGCACATATCAAGAGATAATGAATGCATCTACTCAAATTCTTCCTCTTCTATTTCCCAACAGAAATTACACAGAAGTTTTTGTGTGTTCCATATCAAATTTGTTTTCTACAATTTGGCTTACAGATATTTATCTGAGTTTTTCGGTTCTTCTTCTTAGGACAATAGGCACATTAATTTATTAGATCCTTGTTCCATTTCTGCAGGCTCTGCTTTATCTCGAATTCCCAAATAGTCCGTTATTTGCATTTATAATAATACAGGGAGAGTTCTTAAGTTCATTTGATATGGTCTAATCAGCTCGAAAGCCAATACCAGCATTCTAGTAATAAATAATATGACAGTTTAATGCACAAATATTTAAAAGGCTGAAGAAAATTTTAAACTTCCATCTATAACTTATCCATCATACAAGAGAATATAAAGATTTTAGTTTGTCGACCACATCTACACCAGATTTTGTTTGGTTGTAAGATGTCAACACTTCAGACTTTTTAGCATTACCTGTTTAAAGTCAATAATAACCTTATCGGGCATATTTGACAAAACTGATGTTATAATTTGTTCCTCAGTTGTTAGTAATTTGGAATTCCGAGTGAATTATTTAAATACTTGATTCCTTATTAAACTAAAACATGTGCTACATTCTAAAATTAGATAACAAATGACAGTTGACAACCAGAATCATTATTTACATTGTGAACCGGTGTTGCCAATTACAAAATTCCAATACTCCTCGATTTGAAATGTTATAGAGGTCTCGCCATTTGGGAAGGCATCTAATTTGCATATTATGGGCATCTCGAAATTGTATAAGAACCGCCTTTAAAGTTGGTGATTGGTTATTGCCATTAAAATTTTGACTAAACGACAGTGGCGTGCACTATTTACTAGATACAGCTAAGACATATATTGACTATTTCACTATGCTATTTTTAACTGATAAGACGTCATAGCAACGCCACGTTTCCTGGCCGCGATTTCTCAGCGACAAAATGATCACGTCACGAAGGAGTCTGTTAATTCTATTATTGTCAGTTTGACAAACGTCGTTGAGGCGTAATCAATTTTGGACATATATAATGAATCCAGACAAAAAATCAATATTTGGATGCCAGTCAGGTGAAGAAATCAAATAATTAGTTTCGGAAAATGTCTCATTGAACCCGCAGAGGTCCAGAAGCTCTATTTGGACCCAATTTTCGGAGTTCCTACGGGTGCGAAATTTTACGCTTGATAAATATACTACCATAACGGAACTAGCAAAAATTCTCGAGGATTATGTCTTTAACATGAAAAAAAAGCAATAGCGAAGACTATAAAGAGTCGTCTGTAAAGTCAATGTGGAATACTACAGCAAAAATGGTACAAGGAAAATATTTTACGGAGTATGGCATAAAAATCGACCCTTTTACAGATATATCTTTCAAATCTGCAAGATTGGTCAGAGATACCAAGCAGTGGCAGCTTCAAAGTGTTCAAGAAAAAAGAAAACCTAGTTCACAAGCATTACCCGAAGAACTATTAAGAATCATCCAAAGCTACGACGAGGAAATCCCCGATGGAGCACAATTAAGTTTTTTCACCTTTGCTTATTTGAACTTGCTTGGAGAGGCAATGAGGCCGTAAACTGCAAGATACACTTTTTCCAGAAGGAATTTGATGTTATGGGAGAATTTACGGTCCGAATTGAATACAACATTTTTTTTCCAAAACAAATTAAGACTGTTCGAAAAGTATGCCAAACAGCAAATGGCTGGTAAGAAATTCATCAAACGAAAATTTATCCCCAGTTTATTATGATTAATTATTTATTATATTATTTTTGAAATTAATGGAAAAAAGGGGACCAAAGATTTTATCAGACTCTTTCTTACCGTTCACCACAACTGGAAGGATGTATTTTGGTTCAAAAACTGTCCACTTGGAATTAACACCGTATCTAAGTGGACAAAAATGTCGGCTGAAAAAATTGGAATAGACACAAAAAAAACATAAAATAACAAACCATTCTCATCGATCTTCAGCTGTCACCCTTGTTCAAGCAAGGCGTTTCTGAACAGGAGTTAATTAAATTAACGGGCCATTCAAATGCTCTCTAAAACCATATCTGCAGCTGGATTCCAGTCACCACCAGAAGTTGATCGAAAATCTCAGAACAACAAATAAAGCTGGACCTTCGAGTTCCCAAATGCTACAGGTCAATAATACACAAAATCATGCTTTGGTAGAAAAGAATCGTCAAACTACTATAGCTTATAATAATTGTATTTAATATTATTAACAAGTAAATAAATATTATGTTTCGTTGATATGGTGCATTAATTGTCTCGTGAAATAGTCTTGTCGAATATCATTCGAGAGAAAATTATTTACCTACCGGCAAAATTTTCTTCTGGTTTTATTCAATGTTGTTCTGAAGCTATTTTCTTGTGGCATTTTTACAATTTTAACTATTTATAATGGGAAATAAGCCACAATATTATTAAAAAATGATTCTTATTAACGTTTCGACGCCTAAATCGGGTGCCGTTGTCAAAACACAAAATACTACTAACATAAACTAAAATGTTGTTGCTTAGTAAAAAAATTCTTCTAATAATTTATTTAATTTGACTCATTTATATCGGCAATTCAGATACATATGATACATTTTAAAGTAGAAGACTTTAAAATGATATTGCCAATATTTATGAGTTGCGTTCCTGGGACGACTTTACTGAAAGATAGTTCATTCGATTACATGAAATCAACCCCAACTCAAGAATATCCGTCAGAAAAAAATCATAGCATGTGATCTGTCTTTAAAAAGACAACCACATGTAACGGTGACATTAAAATTCTCGCGTTAGAGATCTCATAGTAAATCACGAGGGAAAACCAGGAAAAACCTCGTGATACTATCCCGACATCGTAAGTATTTGTTCTTACATTTAATTTACTCTCACAATTAATATCAAATTCTGACTTTACTATAATTTTGTTTAAATTATAAATAATATCAATAATACATGGATATATTAGTAATACTAAAATATAAAATATGTACTAATATGCAACTCATAAATATTGGCAATATCATTTTAGTCTTCTACTTTAAAATGTATCATATGTATCTGAATTGCCGATATAAATGAGTCAAATTAAATAAATTATTAGAAGAATTTTTTTACTACGCAACAACATTTTTGTTTATGTTAGTAGTATTTTGTATTTTGACAACGGCACCCGATTTAGGCGTCGAAACGTTAATAAAAATGATTTTTTAATAATATTGTGGCTTATTTGCCATTATAAATAGTTAAAATGGTTTTATTCAAGTTTGTTGCCTTTTGGCAATTTTCGCTTATGAAATTTTGACAAAATCACTCGACTGACGACTGGCGGCTGGATCTTATATGAACAAAAGAAGAAATATTTTAATTAACATTAAAAAAGAAAAAGCGCAGGTCACACATTACCGAATATTAAGATCTGCAAGAAGTCTTGCTCCTTGGGGTCCTACTAGGATCCAAAGGTTTTGGTAATATCATTTTCACGTCACATTTCAGACCGGTAGATATATCAGGAATGCCAGGCATAATGAAACTATATTGTGATGAACTCTCCTTTCTCAATATATGCAAATGTTGCTTTCTGCACAAACGATGGCCTCTAAATACACATTTGAGGCCACCAGAAGGGGAGATTAAATATGTAAGTTCAGTGTAGAATATAGAAAAATATATTTTTCATATATTTTTTAACACTATACCAATGTTTAGGTGTTTAAACATCGCTAGTTTTTTTATTGTTTTGCAATTATTTTTTTTTCATATCGATTTTTTTTAAACCCCTCAATCTGGGCATATTGCCGACCCTTGAAAGTAATATGCTCAGTCGAGTGAAGGTAATATGCGCATACCTAAAACACTAATGCCTGGTTGCACCAACAGATCTTAAGCTCCAGCTTAGCTAAGCTCTACTTATACTTAGGGCCTCCTTGAGTATCACTTACGTTTCAACCTAAATTTAGATTCTTACCTTATTATCAATTATATCTATTATTATATTATGGTATTCTTATTGTAATAAAAAACCTATACAGAAGTAAAAACTTCAAATTGTATTTTGGTATAAAATAGTTTATTTAAAACTTCTAAAAGGTCATCCACATGGATTGCAAAACGTTTTCGTTCTGAACAGAACATCTTCAGTGCATTCCGCAAAGTAGTTGTAACTAGCACACCAATGAAGGGAGTTGGTCTGTGCTAATTCAAATGGCAAGTACCTAGTTTTTTCGAGCAGGGAAGCATGTTGCTCTTTAGGCACATACATATTTTAATCTAGTAACATCGACTTGTAGTCATAATATTTTATCATAAGGTATAATGTAAGCCATATATTTTGAAGTTACCACCTTCATTGGTGTGCTAGTTACAACTACTTTGCGGAATGCACTGAAGATGTTCTGTTCAGAACGAAAACGTTTTGCAATCCATGTGGATGACTTTTAGAAGTTTTAAATAAACTATTTTATACCAAAATACAATTTGAAGTTTTTACTTCTGTATAGGTTTTTAAACTATGGTATACAGCCAACTATTGGGATTTTTCCATTGATTTTATTCTTATTGTAATATATTATAATTATATTATATTAATTCTTATGATATTCTCGACTTAAGCCTAAGACCTGTTGGTGCAACCGGGCATAAAAGATGTGGAAATAAATATTAAATTACATCATATATGTACTTACAAAATCTTATATTTATTGACACTATAAAAAACATTTAACCAAACAAAGATATTAAACAACCCTTTTTGTAACAACTAAAATATCAAAATAAAGAATTTTTAACTTAAAATTAAGGAACATTATTGTGGGGTCCAGTACAATCAGGACAGGTAAAGGATTCCTTATCGAATTTTGTCAGCCCTACACATTCTTCATGAACGTACTGTACACATATAAAGCATAGTCGCATGTCTTTTATTTCAGCTTTGTCGCAAATTTTGCAAAACCATTTCGCTACTCTGATTTTTTGTTTTTCTTTACCAAAGAACCCGGTAGAGTTTGTTTCGTGCCTTTATTTATATCTGTTCGTGGACCTGTGCTAGTGGTAGAAAATACATTTTTTTTACCACTATAACTCTGCTATTTATTGCCTTATTTCTATTTCGTGTATTTTTTTGTCAATTTTTGCCGGAATCTGAAGCATATCCGTAAACGATGTGTCCAAAGTTTTGCCCTGGCAAGTTTTTATTTCTTCAATATTACTTTTTTCTTCCCGAAGATTGTTATTCTCTTTGTTATGAACCACCAAATCATTTTTTTTTCAGAATTCATAAGGAAAGTTTCCTTTTTTTTATGAAACTGATTTATTGCCAATTAAACTTCTTCGCCGCTGTCTTCTGATTCCGAAGTATAAGTGCCAGAACTCTCACTTGATGAAGTTTGTGTTTTAGACTTCTTTTTTATGTGAATTTGCGTCTTTTGGTGTTGTGGCAAACAGTTTTGTTGTGAAGAGCTTTTTGAATAGCTTGTAGTAGGTGGTGGAGTTTTCTGGCGCAGATTAATGGGTCCGCTATCACTATCACTTTTGATGATGTTTTAGTTCTAGGTTTCTTTTTTTGTAATCTTGGGTCTTTTGATATTTTGGTACACTTTTGTTGAGAGGAGTTTATGAACAGCCTGGAGTAGGAGATGGTGTTTTCTGGCGTACATTAATGGGAGTGGGATCAATGTTCTCAATTTCTGATAAAATACTTGGGGCAAAAGCAACTTCAGGTATAGCATCGGGGTTATAAGGAAATATTCCTGTTGCATAAAAGCCAGATTTAATGTTAGAAGGTGTCAATGCCTTGTCCCACACTATCGAAAATATTTCCCCAAATCGCTGCTTTGCTAAAGCACGTTCTTTGTATTTGGTCAAATACAACAACACTTGTTCGTCCCAGTGGTGTTCAAAGGAACGAAACACAGCTTTGTCCATCGGATGAAGTTCATGAGTTGTGTTGCTAGGCAAACACAGAAGGCTTATTTGATATTTCTCGGCAGCTTCGACAATTGAAATGTCTAAGTGACATGAGGCTCCATCAAATATTAAAAGACACTTTCCCTCCAATTTATATTTTGCCAAACGCTCCAACCAAATAATGAAGGTTTCCACATTCATACTGCCTTTAGATGTCATCAACGCCAACGCGCCATGAGACAAATTATCTTTCCATTTGGGCTTCATGCGCCGTCCTTTAAATAAAACGGCAGGAGGAATGGTGGTGCCATTGGCGCTAGCACAGGCAACAATAGTTATATTTTCCCCATGTTCCGGAGTAACCAAATGTACGCGTTTTGCGCCTTTCTTTGCTAGAACGGTCTGTTGATGATGTAGACTGAGTCTGCAGCTTTTCTCGTCCACATTGTAAATTCTTTAAGGTTTGTCGACTAAATCTAATTCTTGAAGTTTACCCCTTAATTTGTCAAAATAGTCTTTTACTATCAACTTACTCAATTTTTGCGCCCGAGCAGGATTCATGTTTTGTGCTTTCCTTATCGATATTTCAGGGTGCCTTTGCAAAAATCCTTTTAACCAATAACGTCCAGCCATTTTGGTTTCTTGTGAAAAAAAGTGTGGCAAATTGTTTTGTTCGCAATAAGTAAACACACATTTTTTTTCAAAGTTTTATTGCTAAGAGAATACCCATTTTCTGCCAATCTAACAATTCGTCGAGACAATTCGTTTTCTTGATCTATATTCAAAATAGTCTTTCTCCCCATTTTTGCCTTTTTGGTACTATTTTTTTCTACATAACGTTTCAAAGTGTGTCTAGAAATATTATACCTTTGACTTGCCGCATTGTATGACATTCCATTCATTACTGCTGCAATTGCGGATTCTAGCTGTTGATTGCTCCATTGCGACCGTATCCCCTTATTTCTGACACGAGGCATGTTATCTAAAACAAAAAAAAATCAATAAATTAACTGTTATAATAAGCTGGCAATATGCCCACTTGAGCAAATTGTCAGCATACACTATGGGCATATTGTTGGCACATGATGATTAATACATTTTCTTAAATTATAAAAACATTTTGAATAATATTATATTTTATTTTTACTTACATTTTAAGTACTCTATGGCAGATTAAAATCACTTAATGTCATAGACAAATTAAACCGTTAAAGTGCAAGACAGAGGTGAAAACTGACGTCAGTTTTTATAAACACGCTCTTAAAAACCACATACAACTTGACTGAACCACGGCAAGCTCACAACTAACCTTGCGGTCGGTCACGGGGTTAGTTATATTAGGCGTTCAGTGTGTCCAGCGCCTCTTTCCCCGAATATCAAATATTAAAGCAAAAAATGGAAATGGGCATATTACCAACATGGGCATATTGTATTCAGGTACCTTACGAAGCAAGTAGACTGTATTACTCTAATTAAAACCAAGTAAAATGAAACAGGAAATAGGTTAAAATACATTTAATGTTGAAACGAAGAATTATATTCAAACTTCCATAAATATGTTGACAACCAAGACAAAAAGACACAACTGTCAAAAGCTGAGAAAAAACCACTGACCAAATTACTAAAAAAGCTGACCAAATTACTACTAAAAATTACTAAATAGCTGACACAATAAAATCTCGGAAATAAGTATGACACACTTCATAAACAGCACATTTTTTTAAAGAAAGTATTATTGGTCGTATAAATATTACGGCATTTAGAACGTTAAAAATATATCAAAACAATATTAATCTTGTGTGACAATATGTAGTTTTATTGATAATGGAAGAAAACCGCACAAAATGCAATCAAATAAAATACAGGGTGTCTCAGAGTAGATTTTAGTATTTAAATTTACCTTACGCCGACCCTGTTTAAAGTTTCATGGAAACGATACGTCAGGCGTGTAGCCGACACGTGCGGATTTCAGTTGCCATGGAACAGTGGACGAAGACGCAGCGTGCCTACATGGTTGAGGCGTATTTTAAAGCCAACGATTCCTATACAATTGCTCGGCGGCGTTTTTGTGCGCGGTACAATATTAGACGCGTGGGTGATGTACCATCCGCGATGTTAGTGCACGCATGGGTAAAGCAATTTAGAGAAGAAGGAGTTATTACAAATTTGAACATCCAGGTAAATCAAAAACTATTCGAACTCCTGTCAATATGGCAAGAGTTCGACGGGCTGTTAATGGTAATCCTCGGCGTTCACTTTGCAAACATGCACAAGCGCTAAATTTGTCATGTGCTAGTATCCAGCGTATTTTAAAGAAGGATTTAAGTTTTCACCCTTACAAAATTTAGTTAAGCTAATATTTGAAATAAACTGATCACTTACTGAGGAAAATTTT
This sequence comes from Diabrotica virgifera virgifera, assembly GCF_917563875.1. Lineage (NCBI taxonomy): Eukaryota > Metazoa > Arthropoda > Insecta > Coleoptera > Chrysomelidae > Diabrotica > Diabrotica virgifera. The sequence goes on from NC_065451.1 coordinate 136,103,239, forward strand.
TTCTGAAGAGATGATGAGTCGTTTTTGGGATGACGGTGGCTTAGAAGGGATTATTTTCAGTGACGAGGCTCACTTTCACCTTAATGGATATGTCAGCAAGCACAATGCTCGCTACTAGTGTCCTGAAAATGCACATGAATTACACCAGAAACAGTTGCATTCAAGAAAGGTGACGGTTTGGTGTGGCATGTCTGGATCGAGATCATCGGATCCTACTTTTTTGAAGATGCTAGGGGACGCACGCTAACTGTCAACAGTGCACGATACACTGCCATGTTGCGGAATTGGCTACGTCAAGAATTGAATAATTTTCCAGGGTATAATCCGGGCAATACATGGTTCCAGCAAGACGGTGCTACGCCACACACAGCGAACACTTCAATAAACGCCCTAACAGAAATGTGTCCAGGCATACTGATTTCACAAAATGGTGATATTCGTTTTCGCCCAAGATATCTTGACCTTACCCCTTTGGATTTTTTTCTGTGGGGGTATCTAAAGAACATCGTCTACGCTAACCCACCAGCCACCATCGAAGAGCTGAAGCAAAATATTCGCAACGCTATTAACAAAATTCCAGTGAATATGTGTGAGACCGTCCTTCTCAATTTGTAATCCAGATTGCAAGAGTGCTATGAGCGAGATGGTCACCATCTAACCGACGTGTTATTTAAGAAATAAAATCCGCATGTTCTACTTGTCTATTTTCGCAATAAATGTTTTTGTAACAGGTTCTGAAACCGAGTTTTATTGATTTAAAAACTAAAATCTACTCTGTATAAAAAAGATATAAATATGTTTTTCTACAACTGTGTTAAAAATGCAATTTTTAGCACTCCATACGAGAGTTAAAAATGCTACTTTAAGGCACTAGTGCTTTAAAAAATTTAAGGCACTGCAGTTCGTATTGACCGTATAGACAGTTTTGATGTAATGTCAAAAAATATAAAAATGGAATGTCAGTCAAGTTCAAGTAAAAGTTTTTGTAGATATTGTCTTGGGGTGGCGATTAGGCGATGCTGGTTTATTACGCAATCAAATTTAAAGCGGACTGTAGGGAAATATTAACAAAAAAAAAGTCTTACCTTATTTTAACTGGTAGGTCGAGAAGTCTTCAGTTATTAGTAAGGTGAAGGAAGGAGGGAGAAAGGGTTAATTTATTTTTTACTATAACTGAAACCGGCGTTTTTTGGCGACACTGGATAACTATGCGAAACGACTTAACAATTGAATTTGTTCTTACTTACTGAGGCTACTACTAGTTACTATTAACGAAAGGTAATTAACGAGAAAACAAAAAATTTAGTACAATATCTGGGCAAGTAAATAGGCCAGATACTTAGAATAAAATAAATTTAATGAGGCCAAAACATCCTGCCCCCCGAGTTTATTTTTAAAATAAACGAAAAATCAACGAAAACTAATTTAATTTTAATATGCTAAGTCTGCACATGAACCCATCACCCTAAACTAAAATTTTAACTATCAAATAAAATAAAAAAATCCTCTCCAGTTTATTGACTGGGTAGAGGACACAGTTTAACGACTGGGCGCATGTAACTACCGTGCTTGGTTCGCACTTTTACGATTCGAACAATCCCATCTTTTCCAGGATACAAAGTCTCTATGACTGCCAGAGGCCACTGTAAAGGTGGGATAGTTTCATTTTTTATTATAACTACCATTCCCTCTTTGGGAGGATTCGAGTTAGTGTTCCATTTTAAACGAGACTGCATAGAAGATAAATATTCTGAATGCCATCTTTTCCAATAATGTTGAACAATGCAATCTAGTAATTTATATCTTTTCAAAGTACTCATATTTTTATCAAGATCAATATCCATCGAGGGTAATGACACTAAAGGTTCTGTACATAAAAAATGCGATGGAGTCAGCGCGACTGGATTTTTAGGGTCGTTACTCTGAACACAAAGAGGACGCGAATTCAAAAGACACTCGATTTGTGTCAGAACAGTTAAAAATTCTTCGTAAGTAAGGATCTGATTCCCCACAACTCTACTTAAATGAAGTTTTACACTTTTTATATTGATTTCCCAAATACCACCGAAGTAACTGCCATAAGGTACGTTCATTTTCCAAGAAATTTTGGTATTATTAAGTTAATGTTGGAATGCATCTTTATAAGTGTTTGAAGTAGTTAATTGATATATTTCATCCAGGACTCTTTTGGCACCAACAAAATTTGTGCCATTATCTGAATATAAAACCTTACAATTTCCACGGCGAGATAAAATCTTTTGAAAGCGGCTAAGAAACAATCTTTAGAGAGCGAGGAGGTTAACTCAAGATGTATGGCTTTCGTACTTAGACAAACAAACAAACATACGTAAGCCTTATGAATTTTTACGCCACGATATTTTCCTGTAGTAATGGAAAACGCAACAGTATAATCTACACCAGTGTGTAAAAAGGCTTTTGCCTGATTGACTCTTACGGCGGGTAAGTCAGCCATCATAGGATAGGTAGGTTTAGGATTAAGACGAAAACAACGATTACATCTCCAAATTCTATTTCTGATGGCCTGACGACTAGATAGTATCCAATAATTTGTTCTCAGAAGATTTTGCAACAAATACGCTCCAGCATGTAAATGCAATTTATGGAAATAATCTATTAACAAAATGGTTAAAGGATCGGCTTTGGGCAACAAAATCGGATGTTTTTGTTCAAAACTACATTGGGAGTTGGACAAACGTCCACCTACTCTAATTATTCCATTTTCAATAAATGGATTCAAACGACGAATGGAAGATTTTACGACGAGATTTTGAGAAAGGGCTTTATATTCTTCAGAAAAATGTTTTTGCTGGACAGCTCGAATTAATTCAATTTCTGCAGTTTTTAAATCAAATAGAGATATCCGTTTATATAAAGGCAATTTTCTAAGAAATCTCTATACGTATACTGTGGAATTTAAAAGTTTCGACCAACTGGAAAAATATTCAATAAGAGTATACAGCGGAGAAATTACACGAGTCACATTACCAAAGAAGGTTTGTGATCTATATTCAGAATCACAAATCATAATTTCCTGTCCGTTGACAGACTGAATAGCCCAATATTCTGGCTCCAAGAGTAACCAATTTGGACCAGTAAACCATGTGGGATGGTTGACTAACGAAGATGGAAACAAACCTCGAGAGGCGCAATTAACAACATTTTCCTTTCCGGGAACAAAAAACCAATACTCTGACGGAACCATCTTATGAATTGTAACAACTCTATTTTGAACAAATATTTTGAGATTTTTCTCTGAGGACTTTATCCAATTTAATACAATCATGGAATCACTTAAGGCAAAAATTTTATCAATATTATGTCTAGGAGAATAAGTTTCAATAGCATGTGAAAGAAGCTTGGAGAGAAGAAGAGCTCCACAAAGCTCTAATCGAGGAAGAGTTATTTTAGACATTGGATATACTTTAGATTGAGAGTAGAGTAAAGTAACTTTAACTTGACCTGTACAATTAACAACCCTGGAGTAAACAATGGCTGCATATCCAGCAGCACTTGCGTCTGAAAATCCTACAAAAGACAACGACGAATTAGGTGTAACTGCTATATGGCGCGGAATTTGTATTTTGTATAGGTCATGAAATTAATTTTGAAACTTTTCCCATGCTATTTCGATTTCTTTTGGTACAGTACTATCCCAATCTACCTTTAGAGTCCAAAGTTTTTTTATCCAAATTTTAAGCAAGAGGGTTATAGGAGATAGGAATCCCAAGGGATCAATCATACGAGCAACAAGTGAGAGCATGTTTCTTTTTGTACAACGGGTCGATGAGGGTATTTCTAACCCAAAACTAAAATTGTCACATTTTTCTTCCCATTGCAATCCTAACACTTTGGAGACTGACTTATCAAATTGTTTGGTTTTGACCAATTAAAGGGGTTCGGGGATTGTCGATAGTAGATCGTTCGAGTTCGACATCCATTTGGTTAATTTAAAACCACCTTTTTGAGACAAATTAACTGAGTGTGTGTAACTATAGCTTCAGAAACATTTGGAAAACTGCTAATAAAATCGTCTACATACATATCTCTTAAAATTGGGATGAGAGCATCAAGAAAATTTTTAGATTCGTCATTACATAATTGTTTTATTACCCTGAGACTAAGATATGGTGAGGATTTTACCCCAAAAGTTAAAGTATTTAATTGGAAAATAGAAATAGGATCACTGGTATCAAATCTCCACAATACTCTTTGAAACGAACAATTAGATTCAACAACTTTCACCTGCCTATACATTTGTTTCAAATCAGCGACAATTGCGATTGGAAAAAGACGAAAATTCAACAATATTGTGGTAGGATTATTTTGCAATTTTGGCCCTTTATAAAGAATTTCATTTAATGAAGGTCCTTTACTAGTTTTCATAGAGGCATCAAAGACTATTCTACAAGGAGTGGAAGGGCTATCTGGTTTAAAAACAAAATGATGGGGAATATAATACGACAACGAATCAATGGTTTGAATGGGAACTAAACTCATGTGCTTTTGATCTAAATAGTCTTGAAATATATCACAGTAAAGCTTTCTAAGTTCTGGGTTTGGTGCAAGGCGATTTTCTAAGGACAACAATCTATTTTTAGCAAGAACAAAAGAATCACCCAATACATTAGGATCATTTTGGAACGGCAACGAAACTGTGTATCTACCATCTGCATCTCTGGATACATTTTCTAAAAATAAATTTTCACAAATTTCATCTTCTGATGAACTATTAGTAACAGTGGGCAAATCCTCTAATTCATACATTCTTTCGACCAAGGAATCTAAATTCAACAAAGGGTTACAGACGAAAGACAAATATGTGGATTTTTTCAAAATTTGGTGCAGCTGAGCCCATGACTACATAACCTAAACTAGTTTCAATAGCTGATAGAGAACCTTCGCACGACACTCTATTACAACCAATGATATTTGAGAAGACAGATAAGCCTAAAATACCATCTATCTTTCCAGGAAAAAAGAAATGCGGGTCAGCTAATTTCAAGTGTTCTATACTGTTAATACAGTCTTTGTCAACTGGTTGATCTGGCAACTTATTAGAGATTGTGTCTATAAGCAACACTTCTATAGGATATTGTATTTTTTTATCAAAATGGGAAAAGATAACAATGTTGGTTTTACCTACTATCGGGGTGGTTGATCCTCCTATACCAGAGACTGTCAAATTTAATTTCGAATAACTTAGGCCTAATTTTCGGGAACAATCAAAAGTAAGAACATTAGCAGAAGAACCACTATCTAACAAAAATCTAACCTTGTGAGCACTACCCCATTTATCAACAACTTTAACCATTATTGTCCCAAACAGACTAACAGAACTCGATTCTGATTCATTTGGGATATTTTTAGAATGGCGGACATGTAAACTAGAAGGATTATCAGAAGAACCAGAGGTAGGCTCAGTACTAGTGGAGGGAAATGGAACATTTTCATTAGGCCGAGTAGTATTTGGCTTATGCAACTTGGAATGGTGCCTAGCTTTGCACACAACACAAGAAAATTTTGACGGACAATTGGATACTCGATGCTTTGAAGAAAAACAATTGTAAACATAAATTATTTTCCTTCACTAATTTAAATCTGGATTCAAATGGTAGCCCTAAAAAGTGCTTACAGTCTTTAATTAAATGTGGGCCTTTTTTACAAACAACACAATCTATGGAGGAATACGTATTCTGTTCTTGCAAATGAAACGATTTGTTCGGTTTTTGAAACGAAAAATTATTTTTGGAATTCCTTGATCTATCATTTTTAATAAGAGATTTACTACGTTGGCGTAAAAATTTCAATAAATCATCATAAGCGGGTAAATCATTATTATTTCCTATTAAATCAAATGAATCTATGGTATCTTGTGGTAATTTTAACATAACTAAATAAGTTAAAATATGATCATCTAAATTATCGAGATTTAATCGTTTTAGTGCAGAAACATTAGTATCAAACTTTTCCAAAAATATTTCCAAATAGGATGGATTATTAGATTGCAAACCGCGAAAATTAACAATTCGATCCATATAGAGATTAAACAAATATTTTTTATCATTATATCTTTCAACAAGCATATTCCAAATAATATAATTATTAGGAATGGGTTCTATTGACCTACACCTTTTCAAGGCTTTCTCGGAAATACAACTCAACAAATACTGTATCTTATCGGACTTGGGATATTCTATTTTGTTATTAACAAATTGTTTGAAATTTTCATAGAAAACAGGCCACAGAGATATATCTTCACCATCAAACTTAACTAATTCAAATTTGGGCATTTTAATATTAGAATTATTAGTACTATTGGGATTATTACTCAAAACAGCAGGTTTATTTATTAATAATGAAGCTAAATATTCAATATTGGAAAAGAGATCATAAAATACATCTAAATGCGTATGGTAAGCAACGCCAGCATCTGGCTCCATCTCCTGTTTTAATATAACGATATCTTGAACAATTTCCTCATATTTTGATAGAGTTTTTTCGAAAGTACTATATCTAACTGCAAAGTTAGGCATTTTTGAGGCATTTCCTGGATCTTTTTCTAAGGCCGACCCGGCATCGTAACATAATTGAGCCCTACGAAAGATAGTTTCACGTTTAGAGCATAATCGCTCCAATTTTAGTTCGTTTTGACTTTTAGGCATGTTTAATAATAAATATTGAAATTCTTTCAAAAAATTATCAGTGATAAAGAAATAAAACGGAACAAAAACCAAAATATGTCAAGAATAGTAGTTAGGTGTATATATTTTTTCAACAATTACTCAAATTTTATTAAACTAAATCCAAACAAACTATTTTTAGGTTTGCAAAATATCCAAATAAAATATATTTAATTAGCCAAAGTCGATTTCACTAAGCGATGGGTTCAGAAGCAAAAACACGAATTCAATGTCCTAGCTATAGTCGACCGAAGAACAAGGTTTTTCGATACACGACAAAAAAAGGGTACACTACGATTTAATTAGATTTTAACACGACAAATATACTATACCGATTACAATTATAATTTTAAATAAATTTATCCAACGCGAAAAATACGATAGATCTTGAACCGGCAAAACAACAACGAAATTGATTCAAGATGATCCGGCTCGAAGGACCAAAACTTATGGGGTGGCGATTAGGCGATGCTGGTTTATTACGCAATCAAATTTAAAGCGGACTCTAGGGAAATATTAACAAAAAAGTCTTACCTTATTTTAACTGGTAGGTCGAGAAGTCTTCAGTTATTAGTAAGGTGAAGGAAGGAGAAAGGGTTAATTTATTTTTTACTATAACTGAAACCGGCGTTTTTTGGCGACACTGGATAACTATGCGAAACGACTTAACAATTGAATTTGTTCTTACTTACTGAGGCTACTACTAGTTACTATTAACGAAAGGTGATTAACGAGAAAACAAAAAATTTAGTACAATATCTGGGCAAGTAAATAGGCCAGGTACTTAGAATAAAATAAATTTAATGAGGCCAAAACAGTCTTGTAATTACGTTTGTAGAAAAAATATTGTATGATATGCGTGTTAAAAAGTACATTTTTAAGGCACTCATGTGAATTGCAGAACTCGCTTCGCTCATTCTGCAAACTTCCACATGCGTGCCTTAAACGTATACTTTTAACACTTATATCATAAATAACTATTAAAATAAATTTGCGCACTTCGCGATGATAAAAGTTAATTAGGAAAAGTGTATCTGATAATACCACAGCAACGTAAAATGTATCTTTCTTCTTCTTCTTCTGGTAGCACTACAACCCGGAGTGGGTCTTGGCTGACTGCACAACTCGCTTCCATCTCGAACGGTCGTCCATGATAGTTGGGACAGTGGGTAGCCCCATTGTTCTTAAATCTCACCATATATTGTCTTTCCATCGCATTCGTGGACGTCCTAAGGGCCTTCTTCCTATGGGGGCTTCCTCCCAGATCCGTTTGGCAAGGCGGTTATTACGGAGTCTATGGACATGGCCAGCCCATCTGAGACGTTGCGATTTAATTTCTTGGACTACGTTGCTCACCCTATACATCTGCTTGACCTCAGCATTTTTTCTCATTCGGTATTGGTTGCTGCTAGGGTCGTGATAAGGTCCAAAGATTCTTCTGAGGATTTTTCTCTCAAAACATCTAAGTTTTCTTTCAATTGCTTTGGTCAGAGTCCATGTCTCACACCCATGCATGAGCACCGGTGTATAATCCCTAGGGCTCAGTGGAGGACGTTCTTCAGATAAGGGAAACACCAATAGCGATAAAAGAATTTATTGATAGAACCGACACTAGGGTATTTTACCCCGGGAGAACTTTGAATACTGACTTGTTACTGGTACGCGTTTAGTTGAAGACTGTTGAATACTCTATTTGAAGTTACATCTTGACAGCTTGAGTTGATTCTTGAGAATGATTCTAAATTGTATTATTTCTTGTTGGCAACATGAATTGGGTCATGGGCCACACGACAACAAAGTTAATTAGTCAGCTAAATTAATGTTCATTGCCAAAATATAGTTTATAAATTACGACAAGTAAACAAATGAAATATCCCGCAAACAACTCGCTCGGTTTCAGCTGCCTAATTCTGTCGTTACCGACAGAGAAGAGCGAACGGGTAACGCAATAAGAGTGCTTATTACCACGGTTTACGCTAACCGTAATAGCGGCACTCTTACCAGCGTTTAACGACATTCCTCTCTCCTCGAAGAAATCGACAGCTGTCCGGAGTTGTCTGTTCCCGTCACGGGCTGATTCCGACAACAGAACCAAGTCATCAGCATAACCCAATACTGAGACCTTTGTTCTGCCGTCTGCCATCGGTAGACCAAGCACACTATCCTCGAGCTTGCATATCAGCTCATCGACCACCATGTTGAATAAGTAGGGTGACAGCGGGTCGCCCTGCTTAACACCTCTACTTACTGGCATGTTCTTCGTCGACTCGCTACCGGCGGTGATATACGTACGGCAGTTCGTGTACGCGTCCATCACATAGCGCTTGAAAGTTGCATCGAGTCCGAACCGCGTCATTGCTCGCTCAATAGATCGTTGAGAGACCGTGTCAAATGCTTTACGTAGGTCTATCGCTAAGATGTTGTATGGACGAAGGGCTTTACGTCTTTCTTTGATAACCGTTTGAAGTGTCAGGTTATTCATCAGAACGCCATCTAACTGTCTAAACCCTCTCTGGTTATCATGGTAGCCAAGCACGGCAAGCCGCTTACCTAGGATACGATGGAACACCCTAACCAAAATGGAAGATATGGTTATAGGGCGCCAATTACCTACCACCAGCGGATCACCACCCTTCGGTATCAAAGTAGTCCTGCAATCCTTCAACACCTCTGGGGTAGTACCAAACTGGAGCATGGTATTATAGATGAGGACCAATTTCTGAACGGGTACCTTGCGCAGCTCTTTGATCTTAATATTGTCAGGACCAGCTGATTGAGATTTCATGGTTTGCAAGGCCCCAAGGATTTGCGCTTCCGTGATCGCGTAGCGATTTCATATAGCATTTCCTCACAGTCGTAGGATCCTTTGGATCAGAAATCGGTGCTTCATCTTCAGGCGACCTTGCGGAGAAGATCGCTCTATATTCCTTCTCCACCATCCTAATTTTTGGGTGCACATATTTCTCCCAGAGCGGCTTGCCATCCAGGACAGCCTGAGCCAGAGCGGATCTATCAGTATGATATCGCCGTTGCGTCAAACGGTATAATTGAGCGCGTTCGTGGCGTCTGTTTATAATAGCAGGGGCGTTAACAGCATTTGACTGATTAGATTTGGTCGGACGTCGCTTCCCTGCACTCACTGTAAGAATTTCAGCGGTGTTATAGTCAGATAGTAGTTTCCTGACAACCTCACGATGACTCTCAGCATTATGCAACTGCGAGTATCTGTATATTTCTTTGGCGATGTTACTCCAAGAGCCTTTTGTGCGATAATATTGACCTACGTACGAGGCTATCGCCTCACGGTCTCCCACCGGAGCGAGCTCTTCGGCATCGAAGTCTAGCACTTCCGAGGTATGCGAAGATGACACACCACCATGCTGACTGGCTGAAAGCTCCGGGGACTGCGAGAGGGGCTCCGATTCACCCTCGACTGTCGGTCTCTCTGGCGAGGAATCCGTCTCCGATGTATAGTTGGCGAAAGTCTCGTTGTTTGAAGGTCCAGGAACTGGACTCCCAGGTGGGGTCCGCTCACTTTCCCTCCCGAGACTTTCGAGGAATTCCTTATAGTCGGTTTTCGCCCGAGCACGTCGTATTTGGTCCGCCGTGAACTGGGGAAATTGCTCCTCCAAGTATCGTCGGACAAAACGACCCTCGAATTGGAATTCCAACGTACCCATGCGGATCAGGTCCTCATCTTCGATCCTCGTCAGTCTACCGGGATTCTCGTACTTCCGCTCGAGTTCCCCGTTGTACTGATCTGGGTGCGCAGAGCGCATGTGCTGACGAACCCCCATGTAAGACTTGAAGGTTCTAGCACATAGGTTGCAGACATTGTCGTTACCTGTATTTGGCCCTCGACATCGCAGCCTGCGCAGGTGAGTATCCATCCCGGCTTGCGTAGCGAAGCTCGTGCCACAGATGCAAACGACCATCTTAACAGTTCGATGGTTTGGGAGTAAACTGGACCCGTAGGATGATTATCTTACAGGCCTCTGAAACAAATTCGGGGTATACGTTTACTCTAAAACCGAAGCTCCCAGTAATCTGGGAGGGTGTATAGCCTTGAGGAGTTCGAGAAACCCGAAACGCAAGTAGCTATACGGTGTGCGATTTAAGGTCCCAGCTAGAAAACTGATTGTAATCAAGCACACACTACCAATCGGGCACACCCCACCGTAATCAGCAATTCCTCTGCAGTAAATAAATGATCGTGCTCTAAAAAGAGCTCAGGTCCTTTATCCGCTGCAAAGGTATTCCCAGCTTCACGAACGTGGACGTTCACGGTTTGGATGGTTTATGTGGTATAGGTGAACACGTTGTCCACCCAAAAGCGTAATAAAGCAAGAGACCAAATGAAACGCAGAGATTTGGGAAACTCTACAATCGCTATACGCAACGTACTATACGCCAAGTGAACAACGAGCCCGCTTCGACACCACACTTAAGTAGGCCGTTACTTATTAGGTCTACACCCTCCATCAATATGTGGCTATATTCTTTGACCCCTAAAAGTAAGTCTATCTTCCCTACCTTGTAGTATCTTGGGTCTGCCAGTAGTGCATTTTTCTCGTTATAGTCCTGTAGGATTATGTCCTGTTCCGGTAAATTCCTTGTTATTTTCGGTAATACCAGTGCCTCTATTTCCATCTCGAAGTCACTTTGGTAATGAGTTCCGATCAAAAGTTTCATACTCCAGTTGGCTGTCTTTTCCCCTGACGAGCCTATTCCGGATATGGTCGCCTGTATTGGCTGCCTTTTTGTTCCTAGCGCCGCCACAGTGGTCGAAAATTCAAATTTAGGAGGACTTGTTGAATTCGGTATGATATTTTTTTAAGGCAATTTATTAAGAACAAGTCACGGCCACAAATTGTTAAGATAACAACACGAAAATAGTTAATATTAATCTCGTTCAATTATACAGGGTGTTTCATAATTATGTTATATTTAGCCAGCCGCAATAAGGGTAATGCATAAGTTACAATAAAAAGGAACTTTTTTCTTTATTTTTCTTAGGAATTTGTTTTCAATAATCAATTAAAATAAATCACAGAAATCTAACAAAAATAAATAAAATACAATTATTAAAAAACCCAAAGTAATAGCGAATTATAAACAAATTTAAAATAGTTGCATATCTAGAGTCCAAAAAAAAATAAAATTATTAATAAAAATTTACATTACTCAAAAACGTCATTGTCACTTTCGTGGCTACTAGAGCATGAAGTATCCGAATCTTCTTCTTTTACTGACATTGAAGGTGTTTGAGGGCTAATTTCTGGTGCACGAAGTAAGCCCAAAACTTCTTTAGATAGATGATTTACTTTTCTTTTCGGCAATGGTCTTAAATGCGAAATAACCATATCTCAAGATAATAATAACGCATGAAGAAGGTCTTCTATATTTTCTTTTCTTCCGATCTTGCGTGTGTTATGTTGTCGATAATAACGGCACTCCTTATGTCTTGCTTCTAAAGCTTCTTCGCTTAACTGACCAATAGGAAGTAAAAGAGTATCAATTACGTCAGTTCCATGTATTAATATTTTATGGACACTAGCTGGCATCTTATACCATTCGTATAATTTCACAAAATGTTCGGCAGTTTTCAGAGTATATTCTTTAAAATTTTCGCTATTTAATTGATAACCACATGATATGGCTTGTAAAATGGTTGCAAATCTCCTAATTAAAGTTTCGTCTACATTTGTAATTTGAGCGGATTTCTCAGGGTCTTTAAAGAATTTTCTGGCAGTGTTACCATCATTGGTATTACCACTACCTTGCTTAATTGTATCTATGAGAAGTCCAGTTTCTTGCCGAAATTTTGATATTATTTCTTTCTTTTTTGCTTCACAAATGGCTTTATTTTGGACACATCTAACCTGCCATGTTTTTATATCTAGTCGGTAAGCAATATGCAAAATGCATTCAAAGAATCTAATATGTGCATGTAGCGTCGACAGACCATACTGAAAAGTAGAGAAATTGCAAGGTTTTTTTAAAACTGCCCTTAAATTGTTCATATCTTTTGGTTTAGTTTTGCAAATATAGCAGCTCTGTGTGGAAGGATTTTCTGCTAGAGCATTGGCCACTTTTCCATCCAACATAGTTTTTAATAACGTATGCTGGACAGTAACAATTTCTTCTCGGGCATTTACAATTGTTGGTAAGAGCGAAGCTATTTGTTCCTCGACATAATTATTTTCTCGCATTATTATATCATGTGTTTCTTTTATGAATTCGAATTTAATAGGTACACAAAATCGAGTAGATGATGAACGTGGATTAAGCCATACAATCTCTTCTGACTCAAACTGTTGTGTTGTTAACTTAAGTGGCACTATCGATGTTAACAGCAAGTCTGAATCTACTAAATCACAACTTTCCTGAAATTTCTGTTTGTACATAGAATGATTTGAACTTCCATCAAACCCCCATTTATAAGTCATGTGAAAAACTGTAATACCTTTTTCACTTATAACTTGAGAAAATACTTCTTCCTGGACAACAGCTAAACGACGAACAATGTGATCAAGGAGACATTGTAATTTAATCTCCCCCTTAGTCTTTGTTACATTTATGCCTTCCGGATAACACTCTTTCTTTGCTTTTAGTACATCATCGTAAGAAGGATATAAGTCACAATTATTATTCTTTGCACTTTTTTTCAATTTTAAATACTGTGATTTGGTCAATTTAGCATCAACTATGAGAGCAAGGGTTTCTTCAGCTGTATATTTTTTCACCGGACTTTTTGATCCGCGCACATTTTTTAACCTTCTTAGCGACCGATGACTGGAAAATATAGCTTTTTTTATAACATAAGCCAAATTTCTTTTGCCTGATTTTATAAAACTGGTCCTTGATGCAAAATTAAGCTCTTCTACGCTATGGTTTAACACCAATTTTTTTGTACGTCTCCTTTTGGATCTAGTGCTTAGTGTATCAAACCCTTTCATAGGCCTTAATTTTCTTTTAGTTGTACAAACAAATTCACTTGGATGTGGTTCAACAGTATTATGTATTGAATGATTCAGCCAGTCCTCATTCTGCTTCAAAAAATTTTTCTTATTTTTCCCACTAGCTTTCCAACGAACCAGGAGATTGTTAGAAAACCATGAAATTTTGTTTAAAATGACTTCTTCAGGAATGTCTGGTATTCTATGATTTACATAGTCAAGCATTTTTTTCCTTGAAGCAACTGTAGTTGCCCGAGATAACAAAGAATTATCTAAAAGAAGTTCGAATAAACTCAACCTCGTCACGTCTCGGTGAACACCTGAAAACAAAAAAATTATTAAACAACTTCCGATGCACTCTGACCCTACAGATTTTGTGTATAAAAAGATAAATGATGAATCTACAATATAATTAAAAATTAGAATAAAACTAAATAAACTTTTTTTTCTTTTGACTATCAAATTTCAACAATTAAAAAGATAACTATTGTTTTTCTCTGCTTCTAATAAATCCAATTTTACTATGAATAAAAAACTTTTATATACGATCATTACAAATAATACTAACCTGAAGAACCAGCAGACATGATAAAATAAAAACAAAAATTAAAAACACTCTTTAACACTTTTAACAACTTGAGAACACAACGTTCGCAAACAACGATAAAGCGTAACTGAACAAAACTTGTATTTGCAGTCCCGTTGCGACTACCTGACATTGAGAAGGTTTCTAGGAAGTAGATAAATTATTCGGAACCGACTAAGGTACGCATTTTACTTTTCAATTATAATCATTAATGTATGTTTCTCAGAAGTTGGGTTTTTGTTAGATGTCGTCCTAAATTTGAATTTTCGTCCACTGTGGCGCCGTCGCCGCTTGTTCTGTTATAAATGCACATTGTGACCCTTGGTCGATCAATGCTCTCATTATGTGAGACTCTCCTTTCGCATCCCTTATGCGTACCAATGCTGTGGCTAGTAATGCTTCACCTTCCTTATGGCTTGCACAGTTAACTGAGTTCTGTCCTCTTTGTTGTGTGTTGTTGTTTTTTTCACCATTGTTCTCTTGCGTGTTTTCTCGTCTTCCGTTATTTTGTTCTCTGGCGTTGTTGGAATAATTATTTCCTCCTCTGTACCTGTCCGATTGGTACCCGTTTCTTCTTCTGTTCGATTCTCTTCCATTTCTTTCTTGTGTTTGTTCTCATTTTGTTTCATTTGTGGGTCTTCTGTTGCCTGTGTTTCCTTTTTCATAATGCAACATTTTGTGGTGGTCTCCGCCACATTGTCTGCACCTCATCTGTGAAAAACATTGTTTTTCCTTCTTATGTGCTAGGCAATTCGCACACCATTCTTTTTCTCGTATTATCCTGTTCCGGTCTCTTACATTGAGTTCCTGAAATTCTCTGCAGTATGGTACTCCGTGATCTCCGTTGCATATCACGCAACTCATTCTTGTTTTCTTACCCGATCCTCCTTGCTTCTCTTGTCTCTTTTCTGACTCCAGCAGTTCCAGTGTTTGGAATCGTCGCTGTAAGAATGTTTGTTGATTTGTATGTCGGTATCTCTCTACTGTCTCCGATGTGGTTTTCGTATAGCCTCCTTGTTTCATAGTCCCATTTTGTTATGCTAATTCGAGCTATCAATGGGCTCCACGCTTCCGTGTCTGTTCCTAATTCTTCTATGGCTTCCAGACACTCATGGAAGGTGTCATGTAGTTATTTCAGTGCTCTAGCAGAAGATTCCTTTACTTCCTGCGCTAGTAGCATCCTGTCTATTAGTTTAAACAATATCATCCTCGGGTTTTCATATCTTTCCTTTAACATGTTCCATGCCACTTCGTAGTTGGCCTCGGATATGTGTAAGTGTTGTATCATTCTGTTGGCTTCCCCTCTTACTTGAGTTTTTAGGTACTGCATTTTTTCTGCGTTCGACAATTGGTCGTTTTCATGTATTACTTTAGTAAACAGATCGTGGAAAGTTCTCCACGTTTCATATCTTCCTTCATACATAGGGATTTTACCTGCGGTAATGTCACACCATCTCTTCTCTGTGTGCTGTCTGGCCGTTGCATCCCGATTTCCTCCTTAGCTGATTTATTCTCTCTACTTCTTCACTGTCTAAAACGTCTAGCTCCTCATTTACTGTTGCTTCGATGACGAGTGTATTTATTTTCTCCATGTGTTCTTTTAACTCTGCTTGCAGGTCTTCATCGTACTGCAAGTCTTGTTCATATTCTTGTAATAATTCCTCGATATTTTGTTTTCTTATCTGTATCTCCTTTACTTTTGTTGTCTTTCCTCTTTTCAAGTTTCTTCCATATTCTTCCAATAGGGTTTTTCCCTCAATATATGTCTTAAAGACCTGATCGTAGTATTTTGTTTCGAAGTATTTGTCTTTCGTTACTCCACCCTCTAGTAATTTCTCGTGGTTATGCAAAAATCTTGTCCAATAATCCTCCAACCTATCCTGACGCTCTTTAATATATTGTTGATTCTTTCGAGATCCAGGGTCCCTCTTAAGAGTCGATACTTGTTTACATATCTCTGATCCGATCTCTGCCTGCTTGCTGTATACAGCTTCCATGTTTAAATTTACCTACTTTTATCCAGTAGTAAGTGTTTTTATTGTATTTTTAAAATGTTGTTTATATTTTCAATTACTATGATTCACGTTTCTTGCAATAATATGATGAGGGAATTTTATTCTGTTTGACCTTGCTGACACTCAGTTTTACTGTAGGTCAGTTATAAAATGTAGGTGAATGTTGTATAATATTATGTTACACAAATATAAATTGAAAATTCTTCGCTACGATGTTTAATTAAAATTATGCAATATGAATGAACTACAAAAGCAATATGTACCTATTAAAGTATACGTTTTTTCTTTATCAAATGTTTAAATAAAATAAATATGTAATAAATATTTTTAGAGATAAATACCGTTTATTATTATTATATGGGAAAATATATCTATGTATAAGTTAAATAGTTTGGGTTTAAATGAAAAATATTGTATAGAATGTACTAAAAAATTTATAAGTTGGAATTTATTAAAATTTAAAAGTTCGAAAAATATTAACTCATTCAAAAACTTACGGTTTTTTTTTCTTTTGAGCGTTGAGTCGCTCTTCTGGTTGTGGATTCTGCTCTGGATGCTCTCTGGCTCTCCTGATTCTGGTTTCTGATCTGGATGCACTCCGGCTCTCCTGATTCTGGTTTCTGATCTGGAAGCTGTCCGGCTCTCCTGTTTCTGGTTTCTGATCTGGAAGCTGTCCGGCTCTCCTGCTTCTGTTCTCCCGGGCCTAGCGTCGTCTATCTGCTACTGGGTTTGTTTAGTGTGGACTGTAGTTGTAGGTTTGTCGAGTCTCGTTTCTACCTATATATCTCCTTTTTTCTCGATAAGGACCATGTATCATCCCCACACTCTAACACAACCCGTACGCGGGAGCCCTTAAGTGACTCGAAGGAGTAAGTTTATAGGCACATGTTGCTTGGTGGAGCTGATTCTTGTGAATGATTCTAAATTGTATTATTTCTTGTTGGCAAGATGAATTGGGTCATGGGCCACACGATAACAAAGTTAATTAGTCAGCTAAATTAATGTTCATTGCCAAAATATAGTTTATAAATTACGACAAGTAAACAAATGAAATATCCCGCACATGTTTAAATATGATAACAAATTGGTTAATATGATGTACGGGGTGATAAAAATATATTGTCCAATTTCGGATATGAATAATGAATGTTTAATATTGGACACCGGTCTAATCACTGTTTTATACATTCTGATCCTTGATGCTCGTGTTAGGCTTTTAGATTTAATAGTATTGTGGAGGCTATACATACATCTGTTTGCTGCCTGAATTCCCCCTCCAATCTCTTCCATATCGTTTGGTAAAATGAATTTTTGGTACCTTAAAACTCCTCTCAGGGATGTAGAATGCAGTAGGATTGCTATAGTCCATAGCAAGGATATCACCTCCTAGCAAAGCAGCTCAAGGCCGATGATGTCTGGATCCTCTCGTGGGATGCAGGGTAGCCCTTTTCTACCAAGTGAAGAAACACACCTTCTTCGCTCAATGAAATGTGCACAAGTGATGTAATTGCCCCCGCTAACTGGGATTAAATAGGCAAATTTTTAGGGGCCTCTCGTTTGATATTTGATATGGCTTTTAATATCGGCACTCAATTAAAGAAAATTAGTTGATTACCGTTTTTTACGATTTCCGGGACGCAATGTTTTTTCTTACCATGATCCGAATGATGTCATAAGACATCGATATATTCCCAATAATAATTGCTAGCCGGCATCTGGCGGTGTAAAAAGAATAATGTTGTAATTAAAAGTTTATACATATTTGGACGCCGACCGTTTTTACGATGTCTGTAACAGTCTACGTTGTATTCTAACTATACGGGAAGAACCAGAAGTAACAAGAAAGTTGCCAAACTGCACAGCAAATCTGTATCATCGTTTGTTAAAACTTTTGCAATGTAGTAAATTATATCCCTTTTCCCTGGAATTATACCAGAGTAAAGTTTCCCTCAACATGGTCTCTCGTAAGATGTCTCAATTCTTCTAATGCGCTTTGCATATTGTCATTTGAATTTGCGTCTGACATAACATCATCACTCTCCAAGTTCATAGAATCATCAGATTCGGACTCAGAAGAGTCTTTGTAACACTGTTCCCACTACCTTTTTCCTTTTTTGTTACATTACTGTTTTGTAATTATTTATACAAAGTATTATTTCTGCGTTCTGATGGTTGATGCTGATGAAAAACTGATATACTGAATAAAAACTGAATTTATTTGTACATTGCCTATAATATGTTATACAACGTTACAACATGATGATTGAATTGACATTGTCATGCGCGCTGTCACCAGCTGACATGCGACGAGCACTTATTTACCCTACACTTGTGTATTCTGCAACATACCGCCAGCCTTGAAATACCCTGGCTATTTCAAAAAGAAACAAAAAAAAACAATAAACTGAATTACAATAAAGGGTCATAATTGCCCAGTATACATAAAAACATAGAAATGAACTTAAATGTGAGAGAGCTCTCGTCACTTCACCATTGTTTGTTTTTATTGTCACAACACGTATTCTATTGTCTCTGCCTCGATGTACCATTGAAATGCGTCCTAACTTCCACTGTAAAGGTGGTAAATTGTCTTCTCTAAGACACACTGGCTGATCTATCTTCACTTCTTGGTTGCTAACAGTCCTCTATTTGGATCTTGACTGAAGTTGAGTTAAATATTCTGTTGACCATCTTGCCCAAAAACGTTGGAGCACTTGAATCATGTGTTGAAACGTGTTGAGATTTTAACTTTTTCGTAGGTCTGGCTCAGGAAAGGTTGTTAATGGTGAAAATATTAAAAAAAGACCGGGGGTCAAAGGTTGAAAATCTGCTGGGATAGAGGATAAAGGAGTTAAAGGTCTGGAATTAAGACATGCTTCAATTTGTGTTGTCAAAGTTCCAAAATTATCTACTGAAAATATATAATTTCCCACAATCCTTTTAAGATGATTTAAATGATTTGACTGCTGCCTCCCAAATTCTTCCATAATGTGGGGATCTAGCAGGAATGAACTGCCAGTTTATTGATTCTACTGTCAAAAAACTGTTAATTTCTGTTCTGGAGTTCTGTACTAAATCATACATTGCTTTGGGTTGATTAATAGCCCCCACAAAAGTTGTGCCATTGTCTGATGAGATAGTCAATGGTTTACCTCTACGACTGATAAATCGTTTTAAGCAATTTAAAAAACTTTCAAAAATGAATAACCATTTTCAGTTCCGTTGCAAAACGAAAATACAGCCGAACCATATTCTAGTCCAATCAGAGAATGCAGCAAGCACCTCCACCGGTTTCGAAACTTATTAGTCTCTCATTAGGAGGCACACATGCTGCTCTCCCTGATCCAATCAAAACAAACCCGAGCATGCAGTCCCGGATTGCAACGAACGAAATGGCATAGATGCCCTAGCGACGACTGCTAGCAAAAAGACTAAGTTTTCACTGTAATGGCATATAAAACAACATAATGCTATTCTACATCCCACCAGAATAAAAAAAATGGGAACCTTCTCTGGTTACACATCCGAGTCTTCTACAACTTGCAAGCCATACGAATGCTGAGACTAAGGAAGATAAGGGAATTCTACAATTTACAATTCACGTCCCATTTGCTCAGCGCGGTTTCCAACGAGAATGGTTCCCTTCGTACTCCAATCAGAGTAAATGTAAATCAAAAATGAATAACCATTTTCAATTCCGTTGCAAAACGAAAATACAGCCGAACCATATTCTAGTCCAATCAGAGAGTGCAGCAAGCACCTGTTTTATATGCCATTATATTATGCCTCTAAAGGCATATTTTATATGCCATTAGAGTGAAAACTTAGTCTTTTTGCTAGCAGTTGCCGCTAGGGCATCTATGCCATTTCGTTCGTTGCAATCCGGGACTGCACGCTGGGGTTTGTTTTGGTTGGATATCAGAGAGAGAGCAGGCATATGTGCCTCCTGATAAGAGACTAATAAGTTTCGAAACCGGTAGAGGTGCTTGCTGCACTCTCTGGACTAGAATATGGTTCGCTGTATTTTCGTTTTGCAACGGAATTGAAAATGGTTATTCATTTTTGATTTACATTTACTCTGATTGGAGTACGAAGGGAACCATTCTCGTTGGAACTTTACCGCGCTGAGCAGATAGGACGTGAATTATAAATTGTAAAATTCCCTCATCTTCCTTAGTCTCAGCATCTGTTATGGCTTGCAAATTGTAGAAGCCTCGGAGGTGTAACCAGAGAAGGTTCCCATTGTTTTCATTCTGGTAGGATGTAGAATACCATTATGTTGTTTTATATACCATTAGAGTGAAAACTTCGTCTTTTTAAAAAACTTTCAGTTGTTAAGTTTATCACAAGTTCTAAATGTGTAGCCTTTGTGCTAAAACAAACAAATATGCAAACATATTATATGGATGATTTTTGAATTGCGTAATTTATTAGCTTTAACTGAGAATGGTCCGCAATAAGTTAAACCTGTATGTAAAAATGCTCTAGCAGGAGTAGTTCGCTTCTCTGGCAAGTCACCCATAAGTTGATTGATTGAACTTGGCCTATTTTAAAACATACAATGCACTTTCTTAAAATTCGTTTTACTGTAGTTAAACCTGATAATATTCAAAATCTAGTTCTCAATGTTGATAACAATAGTTGTGGACCAGCATGTAAGTTGTTCATCCCGAATGATACAAGTAGTAATGTGATGGTCTGAAGGTAAAAGTATTGGATGTCTTTGAGAAAAAGTTAAAAAATTTGCATGTTTGATCCTACCACCAACTCTGAGAATACCATATTTAAGAAATGGATTAAGTGAAATAAAATTGCTATTCATTTTGACTGTATTACCTTTCAAAATCTGTGAAATTTCAGATTGGAAACATTCATTCTGTACAAATTTTACAATAGTGTTTAAACTGACTTCCATTTCTCTTTATAAAAATTTGACCACAATATTAAATATTAAATAAATTTTATTAAGACAGTTATGTTTAAATTTTAAAAGTAATGCTATTATTCTTTGTAACCTTGAGACTGAAGAATATTTTTGGATTATACTAAATGGTTCCTTTTGTTTAACATGAGCTGATAACTGGTATTTAGGTCTTTTTTCTGGCAAATTCTTTACTGATTTAAATTTTGGTATAGGCCAGTTGTCTTCACCTTCTGATAACCATGAAGGTCCATGCCACCTCAAGGAAGAAGTTGACAATGTTTTTGAGTCAATTCCTCTTGAAATAAGGTCTGCTGGATTTTCCTTTGAAAGAACATGTCTCCATGCATTTGCCTTGCTGTTTTCATGAATGTGAGCAATTCTCTTTAATACAAAAGGTTTCCAAACATAAGATTCGCTGTTTATCCATTGAATAACTATAGCTGAATCTGTCCAAAATGTAAATTTGGCAAAATTAATGCCTGAACAATCTCTTACGTTTTTTACTCTACTTTTTGCAATAAGTAACTGACTCTGTTTCTGATCGTGATACTGACTAACAATATATAAACATAAGCTGCTTCTGATGCATCGTAAAATCCATGCAATTCTGTATATGTTCCTTGAAACAATGTAACATGTCGTGGAATACTGATTTGATTTAATTCTGTTAACTGATTTATAAAGTCTACAAAACAAGTATGGAGTTCAGCAGGAACTGATTCATCCCACTTTAAATTAAGTTTCCACAACCTCCGTAATATTTTGCTTGAATGACATAAGGTCCTACTAAACCTAAAGGCTCAAAAATTTGAGATATTGTTGACAAAATTGATCTCTTTGTAATTTTTTCAGTGTCTTTACATTTTATTTTAAATAACAAGTTATCTTGACCTGACAGCCAAGTTATTCCTAAAGTTTTATTTTCCTCTTTGCTTGAGATAAAATATTCTATACCTACTTGCTCTTGCTCTCCTGGTGAGAATATATCTTTGTCGCTAGATATCCATTTTCTTAATATAAATTTTGATTTGCTAAGAATTTCTTGAAACTTATTTTTCAACTGTTTTGCCTGTTCTGCAGTTTCACATCCATATAACAAATCATCAACATAGAATCCATTTCTGATTACTACTGCTACATCTGGATCTGTTTCCTCAATTTCATTGGCTAGTTGGGTTAGGCTTCTTATCGCTAAGAATGGTGCACTTGCTGTTCCATATGTTACTGTTTTAAGTTTGAAATGTTGGATCTCTTCTGAGGGATTTGTACGCCATACGATTCTCTGATAGTTCTGGTAGTTTTCACTTACTAAGATTTGTCTGTACATTTTCTCACAATCTGCTGCTAAAACTATATTAAAAAATCGGAATCTTATTAAGATAGAAAGAAGATCACTCTGTATAGTTGGTCCAACCTTTAAGCAATCATTTAATGATAAGTCTGTAGTTGTTTTTGCTGACCCATCAAAAACAACCCTTAATTTAGTAGTAGTATTATCCGATTTTAGAACTTCATGATGTGGTAGATAGTATGAGGGATACTTTAAATCCTCTGCTGTTACAAGTGACATATGTCCAAATCCTGATATTCCTTGATAAAGTCTGTGTATAATCTTTTAAATTCTGGATTTTTTATTAATTTTCTTTCTAAACTAGAAAATCTGTCGAGTGCTGTTTGCAATTAATCTCCTAAATTCTGTATGTTGTCTTTTGCTAACAGTGGAACAACAATTTGTCCCTCTTGATTTTTCTGAAAACATGTCTGGTATTCCTTTTCACATGATTCTTCTTCTTTAGTTAGACATTTTGAATTATCAATATTATCTATTTCCCAAAATTCTTTGATCTGATCATGAATGCTGTTGACAGTAAAATTACACCTGATGGTTGGTTTATTTGAATGCAATGAAACATTCCCAGTAATAACCCAACCTAGCATGGTTTTTTGCAAAACTAAAATTTTTTTTAGATTAAGTTTTAGTGTTAAAACTTTTAATACTAAAATTTCAGTAATGTAACAAAGAGTTGTGCCGCCTGGTACAATATTTGCAACCTCTGGTTGACGCACACTTCTCTATTGAATGATTTCCTCTTAAACAGTTTGTGCATAATTTCATTTTCTATACTTCAACATGTCTTTGTTTTACGGATAATTGTAGAAACTTATTACATTAAAAAATTGAGTGTGACTCTTTACAATAAAAACATTTAAAATTCTGATTAGTTTGATTTACGAACGATTGTACTTTATTTTTGTTATGTGGTTCATTATTATTTTTATGGTTTTCACTATGTGTTTGTTTATCATTATTTGCATAAAGAGTTTCTAAAAGACGTGACCTAAAAAACTTGAAAATTCTGCAATTGTTGGAAGTGTTTTGTTGCTTATATTCTCCGATTCCCACTGACGTCTTATGTTATTGTCTAATTTAGAAGTTATTAAATATATAAACATTGTTGACCACTCCCTTACAGGTTGTTTAAATGATTTTAATACTCTTATATTTTTATTTACCTCATCAATCAGTTTTCTCAGTTGAGAAGGTGATTATTTTTGTGTCACGGATAACTCAAATAACGCTCTAACATGAGAATGTACGATGAGGTTATCATTTTGAAATCGATCTGTTAAGATCGACCAAGCAATCGTATAATTCTCATTCGTAACCTCCAAAGAAGAAATTACTGCTGCCACACTGTCTGTCAAACAAGATTTGAGATAATAAAATTTTTTAATGTTACTTAAATTAGGATCATTACCAATTAAACTAGTGAACCCATCATAAAACTCGAGCCATGAGCTCCCACATTCTGAGCCCCCACTTTCTGAGGCCCCACGGAATCTTGGAAGATCAATACAAGGTATAACCTTATGTCTTGTGAAGCTTGTAACTGTGAACTACAACTTATATTTATTGTGTCTGCTTGTTGATTAAATGTATGTTTTTTTATTAAAATATCCGCTTCGGATATACAATCAAAAAACTTCTTTTCAAATTCGTCTAGTTCGGATTCATATTCCTTATTTTTTGTCTCATCTAAATCTAATACAAGAAGCTGAACTATTACTGAGTTAAAATCTGATAATAAATATTTTGCTGCTGATAATCTGCACGCTAACTGATCCTTTTTTGTTTTACCTGACTACATCGTTTACAAAATTAAAAAATCTAGTTAATTGGCCCTTTAAGGAAGTTTTTGTCGTTTTTAACGTATTTTCATCTGTCATTCTGATAATTTATGAAAATTTACTGTTACAATACAAAATACAACACAAATTAGATGCAAGTCGTGAATAGGGATTTAATATAAAAAAGGATATTACATTGGGTACCTGATTTTCAATGATTTTCTGATAGTTTGCTTTGATTTTTGCAATCCTGTCGTGGCCGGTCATTAACCGCTGCTTCGAAATGGCCGCCACCTGTGCTCAGTCTCGTTTTGATTTTCTGGTAAAATATTTGTTTCTCGTCGTGTTACGGTCGCCAAATGTTTTGTATTTATTTATACAAAGTATTATTTCTGCTTTCTGGTGGTTGATGCTGATAAAAAACTGATATACTGAATAAAAACTGAATTTATTTGTACATTGCCTATAATATGTTATACAACGTTACAACATGATGATTGAATTGACATTGTCATGCGCGGTATCACCAGCTGACATGCTACGAGCACTTATTTGCCCTACACTTGTGTATTCTGCAACAATTACTTTGATTTTATTTTTTGCTTTCTAGTCATTTTTTCTCTTGCAATGTGTTATTTTTCTGGATGTCCATTGCTATGATAATTTTACCTTTTCTTCCATTCTTACTTAAGCTTTTCCTTGGTCGAGCTTTTAAAGGTGGGCGGAATTGTGCTGGTGGTATAAATTCCTTGCTATTTATTGAAGTATTTTGAGAGTCAGCGTTTTATATAAACTGCTCGTCAAAAGTTAGGAATATTATCAGAAAATTCTTTAAACAAAAATATTCAAACGTAAAAATGATAATAAATTCTTAATGATAAAATAAATTAATGTCACTGCATCTCTTTTGCATCAAAAATCTACCAACTCAAAAGTTTCCTAAAAAAAAATAAAAAACTAAAATTGACAAAATTTCTTGTACACCCGAATTATTTTCAAAATCCAACAAAAAGTTATTTAATAGGTGATGTGTCCTCCACGAGCCTCAATAACTGCTTGGCAACGTATTGGTATACTTTCTACTAAATTGTTAAGCACATCTTACCTGATTTGCATTAAAAGTTGTGGCAATAGGTTTCTTAATTACTTCAGAGTTTCAGGGCGTTGTTCGTGTGCATGTAATGCTCCCTGGAGTTGATCCCAAGCATGTTCAATGCAATTGAGATCAGGAGACCTCGGAGGTAATGGCAAATGAGGAATACCATGATTTTCTCGAGCTTCAACTACAGTGACAGACCGGTGCGGAGTTGCATTATCATCAAGAAAAAGGAAGTCTTTACTTCCTCTCTATAACTCAGACTGGTCATATTCCTGTTCAAACCTAATAGATTTGTTCGACCATCAAGAAATTACACTGCCCCCCCCCCTCCCACTGTAATAGTACCTCCTCGAAATAGACGAATTTCCTGGATAGGTCGACGATTTCTCGGCACTAACGGATTGGTCCAAACACGTAAGTGACGACTATCAGAATATCTTCCATAGCAAGACTCGGCGGTAAAGAGTTCAGATTTCTATTCTTCTTGTCAATTTCGATGTTCTAGAGCCCAAGCTAGTCTTTGGCGTCTGTGCTCTGCGATGGGTGGAACTCTTTTTAAAAGGCGCCTTGATGTTAAACTGACCTCAGAGAGCCTTCGACGTAGAGTTGCTACTGAAATCGAAATTCTCGTCGCATTAAAAAACCTCCTATTCAGGATTCTACAGGTATCGAGTGGCGTTCGAGCTGACATAGTAGCTGAGCCGTTCTGCAACATTTCCCGTTTCGTTGAAACGTTTGACTAACCGAGAAACTACACTTTGCGATGCATTAAAACTTTCATCTACATGCACTTGCCTAGTCCCAGCCTGGATCATACCAATAGCCATATTAGTCTCTACAATACTTAACTTCCTTATTTCCATACCTCTATACGGATTGTTTAGAATTTGTTCAGAGAGAAACTGAACACATGGTAATAATTAATGCCTACTAAATTATTGTGATCAAAATCCACTGATAATTTTTTGTGAACAAAAAAAGGAATTATTGGGATTGTTTACTTCCATTTGATATGAAAATTACCAAATTTGTTCGATAGCATAAGTTTTATTTGAATAATACCAATATCCTTAACTTTTAACAAGCAGTTTATTAGCAGACTATTATGTGGACCAACCAACTTGTGTACTAACGACATCCTCATTTTGTAAATGACGAACATCTTCAACTTGTAAACTACCAACTTCCTCAATTTGGGAACGATCAGTTACTGTGCTCGGTAAGAAGTCAATTTCGGTAACAATTATTTTATTAAAGTTATATATTCCTTGTTTTCTGAAACTATGTGTTATCGACGTACCTAGGTGTTATGGCCTTGAGATATGCTTCGCCGATGAATGCTTCCACATCATAAATGGATACCGTTAGTTCTCATAATTCAAGAATCCCTGCTAACTTTTAAATGGTTTAAATAGTTTATCTCTTCGATAAGTTGTTATACGGTTGAATCATCATACAATATTAATACTTAAAATACTTAGAAGTAAAATTGAAATAAAAAAATATTAATAGTAGACTGTACTTTAAAAAAATATGAACATTTACAATCATGATACTAACTATTGAAAATAAAATGCTCAAATATATTTTAAATCACCGAAAACAATATTTAATATATTAAAGACTTTAACCATTTTAAATTATAAAAAGAAAATTGACATATATTTTAAATAAAATTATCGTTATTTTATAGTGCCATTTTTTCTAAGTTCTTCAATGAATGGAAGGATAAGATTTTCTAAACGATCTTGCTTTACTGTTGATCGTAATTTTGTTTTTGCAATACTGACCTTAGAAAAACTACGCTCGCAAGTGGAACTTGTTACTGGATCGTAGCAAATTTTATTATTAACCGCTTAAAAGTTGCAAAAGTTAATCCTCTATCGTGCTTTGATCCATTGAGGTAATATATATCACGTTGTAAACCTCTGCGAAATTTATCAGTTTTTAAATGATAAAAACACAGTTTAAAATTATTTTGTAAGTTCCTCCACATAGTTATAGTGGAAACACCATGTAAACCTTGCAAACCTAACGTGAGCACCAAAAACCACGTCATATTATAATTATATTAATAATAATATAACTCAAGCGGGACGACCGAGGCAGCGCATGAAATGGACTGTGTACATTAATGAAAACATTTTGCGCTTCTACTACAAGGTGACAAACCTTGGTCAAGAAACAGTCGGCTACCGACAACAGATGTATGCCGAATTTTGCAGGATGTACCCAGATATTCAAGTATCGGAGCAACGAATATCAGACCAATACCGGGTAATTCAAAGAAACAACATCCCAGAGACCAGACGCAATGCCATCAGAAGCGAAGTCGAACGGGAGATTCATATCCAGGGGCTAATTTTAGATCAAGTCCCTAATGAGATAGGTGACGAGCAGATTCCTCCCATCCCAGATAATACATTCAACCTGATAATACACAGCAGGAAAACAACGAGTTGCGCGATAGTCTAGCAAGCGAAATGGCTCGTGCCGTACAAGAGTTTAATGGAACAAACCCACTTAGCAGACCACCGCTACCACGAATAAACTCTTGTAAAAAACTAGGTGCGCTGTTACAAATTGTGAACACTGAAGTCCTACTCAATTATGTCGTAGAAGCTCACACGTTAGAATATTTGCATATGCTAATCTACTGTGCAGCAACAGTAATTGCTAATGTAATGGGCGTTAAGAGCAGAACACGACGGGGTACAAATAACGAAAGAACTGGTAACAGAATTGCACCCTGGGAAAAAAGACTACTCGGCAAGATTGACTTACTACGTAGGGATATTGGTATAGTCACAGAATACATACGAGGTGTAACAAGTAGAAAAGTCATCAGGGGGGCTGAAGAAATAATGCTGAGTACCGCAAGATATGATCCAGAAAACAACACAGTCCATCAGTGTCTGGATACATTAAAACAAAAGCTCTCAGTTTATTCAGGACGACTAAGGAGGTACAAAGTTAGTAACAACCGCAAAAGCGACAATGCTCTTTTTGAAAGTTCTGAGAAGTCTTTCTATCGAAAACTCAATTCCACTGTAGAACGGGCCGATAAGACTTACCCAAGCCAAGAAGAAATTCATTAGTTTTGGGGAAATCAACTTTCCACAACAGCTGCTCTTAACAACAATGCTGGATGGATAGAAGATACGACACAGAACTGCCAACAAAGTCTCAAATATCATCAAAGAGCTTCATAACTAGAAATTTCCTGGACCAGATGGAGTTCAAAACTTTTGGCTCAAGAAGTTTTGGAGTGTTCATGAATGCTTATCAACTATCGTCAATAGCGGAATAAGGCTACTCAATTCACCCTACCCACTATCGCGCTTTCGAAGCTGAATGTGCGGTTAGTCACAGGGAATCCAGCTACTTGAAGTGTTCTTTCAGTAGAACGGTGAACATCGTAGACTCGCAGGAGAGAAGCATTTCATGCTGGTTCTGATAAGAACACAGCCAAAGCTCTCAATTTCTTACATTTTGAATGAAAATTCAATTTCTTATATTTCTTTAAAGTTGCCCTTCACTAAGGAGGCAAAACTCAGGAACAGAGGCAGAATAAAAAAAAACTCAGGAACAAAGGTAGAATAAAAAAAACACAGGTTTAAGTGCTAAAACCAGCCCCAGAGTCTGACTGGTTAACTAGGGCAAAGCCCAGCTCTTGGGCCGTAGGCCCGTAGGGTGCAGAGACCCGACGAAGACTGAGAGAGAACCGAGAGATTTTGCCGCTTTTATGCATTTTCTCGGTTGCGCCGTGGACGTTTGAAGCGGGCGGGGCCTATGCCAAAGCAGAATGCATTTTCAGGCCACTGGCTGAGTGCATTTGGCGATACAAGACTAATTAATAATGTTATTTCTAATCCGCAGGATATACCATCATTCCTAACTCAGGGAACCACTTATTTAATACCGAAGAATCAAAATAACACCCAAGATCCAGCCAAATACCGCCCAATTACTTGTCTTCCAACTTTGTATAAATTGGTCACATTCTATGTAGCCCGGCGTATACATATCATAGACATAACAATATCATAGAGCCTCAACAGAACGGATGCGCTAAGGATTCCATGGGTTGCAAAGAACAACTCATGAATCAAAGAACAGTGCCGCTTGAATGGCTTATAGATATATTGAGAATATAAAGTCGATGATAATAAAACCTAAGAAGCAATCATCAGATATAACATTTTTTCAATGGTATACGAGGTATGTCAAAAAATATGAATTTCGCTCAAGAGTAAAGTGTCTTTATATTTCACAATATCGAAAATTGTCATTGAGAAAAGTTGTTTGTAATTCAAAATTATGTTATAATCTGCATTTGCACTCTTCTAATTAAATTTTTTTTTCAAAATTTTCCTCAAATCCCGCACACCCAACATCATTTTTATTTATGATAGCTCCGTTATTATTAATTTTACGAAAAAAAGTTATTCTTTCTAAAAAGTTTTTCATAGTTTCGTAACCAAAATAAAATTATAAGATATTAAATTTTGTCAATTTTATACGAGGTATGTCAAAAAATATGAATTTCGCTGAAGATTAAAGTACCTTTATTTTTCACAATATTGAAATTTGTTATTATAAAAAGTTGTTCGGAATTAAAAACAATGTTTCAATATGCAATGGCACCCTTCTATTTGAAATATTGTGAACTATAAACGTAAATATTTGCCAAAAATATATTTTTGACATACCTCGTATAGAATTGAAAAACAATTTATATATTATGATGGCATCTTAGTTTTTTGACTATTCAGACATTTTAATAAAGAATAACTTTTTTCGCCAAATTAATAATAACGGAGTTATCTTAAATAAAAATGATGTTGGGTATCCGTAATTTGAGGAAAATTTCATTTTTTTTTTTAATTAGAAGAGTGTAAATGCGTATTATAACATAATTTTTAATTACAAACAACTTTTCTTAATAACAATTTTCGATATTGTGCAATATAAGGGCACTTTACTCCTGAACGAAATTCATGTTTTTGAACATACCTCGTATATTATTGATAAAATTTGATACCTGATGATTGCATCTTAGGTTCTAGACTATGCAGAGCACTTTATGAAGAATAACTTTTTTTCGTAAAATTGATATTAAAAAAGTTTCCCATATGGTTCCAAGTTACGCAGACACCCTGTATATGCGGACGTCTATTTGTTAAGCAGTGTTTTATTTCCATGAAACGTGTTTCACGTTTCATGTTTCTTTGGTGTGCGCCTTCTGAAGATAAAAATGTTTCACACGCATGAATCACACTCGCTTCATTGGTATGGGGACTTCTATTTGTTTAGCATTGTTTTATTTTCATGAAACGTGTTTCACGTTTTATGTTTATGTTTTACGTTTCATGTGTCTTTGATGTGCGGCTCCCCTTAGCGGTGGTCGGAAATGGATCAAATTCCTCAAAAAATTCTGAAATTTTTTT
The DNA here is from genome assembly GCF_917563875.1 of Diabrotica virgifera virgifera. Classification (NCBI taxonomy): domain Eukaryota; kingdom Metazoa; phylum Arthropoda; class Insecta; order Coleoptera; family Chrysomelidae; genus Diabrotica; species Diabrotica virgifera. The sequence goes on from NC_065451.1 coordinate 136,134,102, forward strand.
AAGTCACTTAAATTCCTAGAGATTCTGGAGATTCTAGCATCAACATGCTGTTCAAAAGATGAAAGAGCTATACCACAAAAATTTTCCATGTGGTTGCAGACATCTATCATGGCTACCGTACATGCAATCCACTTTGCAATGACATTTCCGGTTAATCCTCGTCCATGAGTCAAACCACCAACACATTTCATTGAACGCATTAATACCTGCTCTATCGTCATATCAGACCAAACACCTACCCAATGTTTGTTTGATCTTCTGATAGTAAAATATCCTTTACCAGTTAACTTACGAAATTCACTGGGATCCATAATATATTTTAGTTTTCTCATATCTTGTAGAAAAATATGGGTACTCTTATCTTGTAAAAAAATATGGGTACTCTTAGCAAACAAATTGTGCCCCGATGCATGAAAAATGATAACATTAACTCTAAGTATTCCAGATATGTATTCCACTATATAAGTATTCCACTTTCCACAAAGCTGTGCGTTAATATAGTGCAGCATAATAGTAACCATTCGGAAATAATGTACCCACAATTTACTTGTTGGTCCACGCTCTTCAAAATTAGATAAAGTCAATTCAAATTTATCTAGAATATTTTTCCACTCGGCACTACCCATCGAATTCTCCATCGGAGTTTTACCTATATTCTTTAAATTTTCTTTAAGAAACATGATTTCTTTCTCAGTCCAATCAATTTTATCAAGTATGATATTGGCCAACGCTGCATATATAAGAATATGGGATCGTATTGCTCTTGCTTATGCATGCCCTGTTAACACTTTTTCAGCTGAAAGTTCAGCATAAATTGTACAGATAGCTTCTTTTAATTCACTACCTTCCATTATAAAGCCAATGCTTCCTAAATAGGACATTAACGCATGAAAACCCCGTATTATAAGAATAATTGACTTTAAATTGTGTGGGTCAATTTCCTCTTTAATAGAGGCAATCATATCACGTGCTTTCCAATATAATGGTTGGTCGAACGTTACACATATGTGTTTTTGATTATGTGCTTTCGCTCTTTGCGCTGCCTCGATCAAAACTGTAAAAATCTTGCTGTGATCGCTCGGGCATTTACAAATGGAAGAGGGATAACTTTGGAAATTTCAAAACTATCATTCAATTGATAATACTTTTCCATAAAGCCAAACCATCCAGGAGTATTTGCGTCAGTTTTCTTTCCATAGAGCCATAACATATTGGTATATTCAATTCGTAATTTTTAAAGAGCATTCGTTCTTTTTTTTTTCAATTTTCTTAGACAATTCTGACTCGCCCTTTGTTTTTGCTTTCATATATTCTTGTCCTAATTTTACACCAGCCTCCACATCATCCTCGAGATCACTTTTCATATCAGTATCTTTATCGACATCTTCATGAACTTCCTCTTCCATAGGTATATTACTGAACTGATTTACTTCGTTAAGAGAATTGTAATTGTTAACGATCTCGTCTTTATTTTTGGTCAGATCGTCGTACAACATATTATCTACTCCACTACATTTATTCATGTAATATTCTTTTACAGGAGTGAATCCAAATGTACCAAATGCATGTGTCAAAGATTTTATTTCTGAGATGTTTATTTCAACAATTCTTTCTTCTGATGTCACTGTCTCTGAAGGTGTTACGCACATAATACGACCCATTGCATGAAATGTATTGCGACCATCGATTGTTGCAGTATTGGTCAGCATTGTCAAAAATAAATTGCAAATATGCATCAGGTGATGAACTAAAGTTTTCAGGGTCAAAAGAACCGAATTTTCAAAAACTTCAACATATTTATACGATGCACACAAACCTATATTATTTAACAGAACAATGAGATCTTTGACGCCATACTTGCGATAAATTAATGTCGACAATCCTAATTTTATTGGTGATTTATAACATTTTGGTCTACCAGCAGATGCAAGGAGATGTGCGAAAGTTAGTACCTGAGTATCTAATCTGAGTTCTTTTATTTCTTGACCTTTTTTGTGAGTTTTTACTATTACATCTATAATGATGTTCAAAGTTTTTGGAATATCTTCAACGTCTTTTAAAAAGTTTCTACGTGGATTATACTCGTTGGGATAAAGTTGTCTGTGTGTTCTAATATCTTGCAATATTATATGTCCAGCCATTTCTTTGACCCTTTGACGATCTTTTTCATTATCTTTTTCACGAACGTCATACCACGCATCTTCTAAAACATTTCCCAAAGTATCACGGTAACAAATGAAATAATCTCAAGTTTTTTCAGATCTATACACAACTACTTCATCTCCGAAATGTTGTTCCAGTTGATAAATTATGCGATCTAATCTAGGTCTTTCATAATTCTCAATATCAGTCTCATCTTCAAATTTATCGGTCATCTCTTTTAAAGAAAATTGAGATATAGATTAATTGTCAAGTATGTAATTTATAATAAATTTTAAGATAGCTCTCATATTTTCACTTAATTTTGCACTATCTTTCATATTGACTGGTTTGAAATTATATAATTTGTTTTGACATGTCTTATGACAAATAACATCATTTTCTTTAAAATATTCATCAGTTGAACTACGCAAGTTTCGTAACCGTGCTTCAACTGCTCGATAATAGTCATTTTGATGATTTGTAATTTTATCGAGACCATTTTGAATAGTGCTTCTACTATTAACTATTCCAAGTACAGAGTAATCTGTTTTTAGAACCTTCAGACCACAATAAAAACAACATTCAGAAAAATTGAAGTTTCTTCCTAATGAAAGTTCCTTTCTGCGACCTGCGCATGTTTTCGAAATTTTTTTAGCTGCTTCATCATTACTGGATTGACGTAAATAAAACGTTTGACATTTTTTATTAATTTTCAGCTTTACTGCGTTTTCAAATAAAAAGTGTTTTTATCCTTCCTTGCCACACTTGCTTTGATGAGCGACTGAATACCTCTTTCTTTAACTATTCTTAAGTTGTCAGGCTCAATACTTTTGTCGCAAATGGGACATACTTTCGCTCCATCTGTTTCATGTATTCAAATTATTGAGCCTGACAACAGAATAGTTAAAGAAAGAGGTATTTAGTCGCTCATCAAAGCAAGTGTGGCAAGGAAGGATAAAAACACTTTTTATTTGAAAACGCAGTAAAGCTGAAAATTCATAAAAAATGTCAAACGTTTTATTTACGTCAATCCAGTATTGATGAAGCAGCTAAAAAAATTTGGAAAACATGCGCAGATCGCAATATATAACAATTTATTGTAGTGGTGTATCGGTATGCGGTCTGTTATTAAAAAAAAACTCTTCTTTTATTTCTCTATATTTCGCTGATTTTTTGTCAGCTTCATCAGGAGACAACTAAAATATGAATGAAAAGACTGAAATAGTTTTGTACACACTTATGACAACAGGTAAAAGTTGGAGAAGTGTACTTTTGAAGTGTGTAAAACAAATAATTCTTAGCTGAGCGCTTTTGGCTTATAAAGCCATCTTCGGAGCTATGCTACAATAAAAGATCTCTAATGAATAATTGATCTTAGAATTCAAAGTTTAACTTATGTCAAAAAGGTCAAAATACCACTATGAAGAGAGATGGGTTCCATTTATGATATAAAATACTTCTGTTTCTTATGTAGTTTTTTATTGGTTGGAAAAAACCTTGTCTGTCTGTTTAAAAAATTGCTCAATTTGCTGTTGGTTATTTTTGTATCAGAAAAGTTAAACATCAAGAACGAGCACAAAAGACTTTCATGCGAAAAATTACATTACATATAAAACGAATATTTGATCATGGTAAGGTCAAAAAAACCCTACCATTTGAATAGTATGGTGTCAGATAGCAGAATGGTCGCATGGAGGATTTTTAATGACAGCCGATGTAGACAGGGTGTGCTCGTTAAGGTGATGAATTTTCTCACATCAAGTGACAGTTGACATATGACATTTTAGCAATCGGATTGAAAAACTTTTCAACTGTAGTTACATAAATCTGGTTTTTAAAAAATAATGAAATACATATTGAAAAGAGACTTAAGGTCTAGGATAAATCAACAATTGACAAGTTATCCTTCACAAACCAAACTCGAATCGTTTTTGAAAATTAATACATGATGTAAAGAAACTTGATGGTGAAGTTTTTTTAGGAAGATGGGAAATAAATTAACAATAAATTTTGTGAAATATGATTTTTAAAGAATAAGCTGCCAAATGATTTATTACAAATAAAAACTTCACTATCAAGTTTCTTTACGTCAACGGCTTATAGGTTATGAATTGTTGCCAGTTCTAATATAAATATTAGGTTTATTGACATTTTCATTACGTTAACATATGTATTTTTTAACGGATTTTCTGACAGGGCAAAAAACTAAAATATCATACGAGGTTTTGCGGAATCACCGACGAGTAGGTAATAAAACACAGAAGGTGTCACAAAGGTGTTCGAATGGACCAGTACTAATCTGATGTTAACTGTTTTAGTCAGTATATGATATATAAAGTATTAATAATTACAATTATTGGTACTTACATATCAGTACAAGAACTATACAGTGTACAATGTGGTGTTAGATTGTAACATTGAGCCCCTGTGCCTTCCTCGATTTCAAACTCATATGATCATCCAAATGTGTTACTTAGTTGCCAAGGTGTTCTAAATTGTATCTCACTTATTGAAGTGTATGTGTGTGAGATACTAAGTCCGTTAATTTTTGTGCAAAACCAAAAAAATTACAAAAAATATATGACAAAAAACAAAGTTGGTACTTGACTGCACAGACAAAAAAAGACAAACACATATATCACGTTGAAACATAACGATAGCTAAAGTGCCAATTGTGTATTTACAAGGAGAAAATCCTTTTATTAAAATGTAAAAATATAGGAACATTTTTTCTAGTCAGAATTTTTTAACAAATGACAATTGGCATTTGACAGATGGTACCTTGTGCAGTTTCTATGTTTTATGAAGTCTATGTCTTAGTTGAAGTGGTCCTTTTAAAAGTTTTGAAAAGTCGCTAAAAAGTCGCTGTGGTGCAATACTTTACCCTTAGGATATCATTTTTGTCGCATTTTCTTACCAAATTTTACCATTCTCTGAGAACTGGGAAAATGTAGGTTATTTAAAGCTGTTTTCTTCTTTTTTTTTAATTCGGGCATGTATTACATCACACTTCATGTGCGTATGGCCTGGCACTAAATCTTTGTTTTATATTTTCAATGATGTTTTCATTTGTGAAACATAGAGAAACCTTGCTGCCATATGGCTCTTTTTGTTTTGGCCGCCACAAGTATCTGAGTAAAGTGTCACCATTTTGATTTCAGGCGACAGAGAAAGAAGAAAATCAGGTAAGCAAGAAACTACTGCTGTTTAGTTTGCACCACAGCCTTCTTCGCCTTCATGCCATGTAGTTTTATTCTAGTTGATATACACTGTTGTAGATCAAAAGTTACGTTTATGCTTTCGTTATTTGCACCTGCCTTATCTTTGATTTTTCTTCATCAGCCAAATCAGCTTCTGCATGATGAATGTCAAATTGCTGCTGCAACATTTCCTTCTCGCCAGAATCTGCTAATTTTGGTAAAGTGTGATCTGAAACAGGCTAAGAAGCTTTTTATTTGTACATTTGATACATTCAGGTTAAAATTAGACCTAAGGGAAGATATTTTTCCACTGGTATGTCGTCGCGAATAGTGGGATTCGTATGCAGGGTAACTATTTACGTGGTTAAGGATTCTTTCTTCTGAAATTTTGGAAGGTGATGTACTAAAACCAATTTGGTAATTACTTATTACGTCGGATCTACGATTGACTTTTGTATAATTGTGCGTAGGAATTTGTCTCTATCACAAAATGTTTCCTTAAAATATCCCTTACAAATTTCAACTAAAACTTAACGAAGTTTTTGTTTAGTATTTAATTAATTATCGCTTAAATGCATGTATTACTTACAAAAAGGCACGAAATAAATACATAAAAATACTTTAAATAATGTCACTGTACGAAGCGCTAGAGAGTTCCGAGCCTTTTGGTAGCACATTCCGGAACTACTCGAAAAATGCCTTATTCCAAAATAAAACCCTACGCAGTTTCGATTTAAAAAGGCATAATTTAGGTCGAGCCCAATTTAGGTCGAGCCCTTTTTTTCTTTATTGGTGCCTTTTACAATTTAGAACAAGAGACGACGAATATAGAAAACGAAAAGGACTTTACAATATGCAGTCACATTCCGCTTTCATTCGTCATTCAAAGCTGAGTAAAGATTTTTTTTGGCTTTAAGGTAAAACCCCCACAGCCAGATACAAATTTTGTAAAACAGAGTACAAGGATTTAACAGAAGGATTACACTCTTCTCGCCCAGCGGTCAATCAGGGCATTTTATATACGATCAAAGGTAGGCCTCGGATAGATAAGGTATATATACATTAAGGAAAGACATAAGGTAGCGGCAAAAGGTATTTTTAAATTTGTATTTTTGTTATTTTGACGAAATATAACAAACAATCGTAAATCTATTTTCTGTTTAAAGCAAGAAGATACATTATGTTATATGGGCTTTCAATGTTCAATTGTAGAAGTTTTCTGAACAGCTCATTGGATTGAGCCTTATATTTTTGGCAATCAAAAAATATGTGGTCCGGGTCACCAATTTTATTACAAACTTCACAAAAATCACTCTCAAATATTTTGATTTTATGTAAGTGTGCTGGATAACATGCGTGACCAAACTTCATTCTGCTAATAGTAGTTATGCTTTTGCGACTGTAATCGTACTGATTGTACCAAGGTTTTTTCCTCAATTTGGTTTCTAGTCTGGTGTAACGTGTTGGATTTGTAAAGGTATATTCTTCCCCCATTTCTATGTTTTCTTTGGCAGTTTTATCTGCAGTTTAATTGTTTGTTATTCCTACTTGTGCTTTAACCCAGAAGAATTTTGACCTCTGAGTAAAGATAGAAATGAAAAAGACAGTAGTTTATGTTTCCCTGTTCTAAACCTCTCGACAGCTGTTTCTGTCTTTTTTAGACTTCTTCAGTAGAGCTGCCTACACAGATATGTGCAGAAAGATGTGTGACTAGAAATTTTGCATCGTCTCTGAATCGAAAGGAAACATAAACTGTCTTTTTCTTCCATAAAATAATTTTAGTTAAACGGTTTTGAAGATTTAAAAAAAGTGACTCAGAAGGATTTTTCGTTGACTTTTCAGTCTTGTAACCACACATGTTGCATAGTAATAGTACTGTAGAAACTAAACCTTTTTTTTTTCATCGATTACCTATCTGTAGAGTTTCCATCGTACAAGCTTTAGAGTGAGAAAACTGTAAGGCAAGCCGCACACCAAAGAAACATGAAACCAAAAACATGAAACGTGAAACATGTTTCATGAAAATAAAACACTGCTAAACAAATCTCAAAGTCCGCCTATCAATGAAACTAGTGTGATTCATGCTCATGACACATTTTTATTTTCGGAGAGTTTCATAAATGGCCGGACGTATATTTGTTTAGCTGTGTTTTATTTCCATGAAACGTAATTTACGTTTCATGTTTCTTTGATGTGCGACCTGCATTAGTGTAATAGCACACTGGAGGACATAATATAACAATTCGGTGTCCATTAAGATGTGTTTGTTCTACTGGTTCTTTTTTAATTTCTAGGAGATGATTTTTAATGCTAACATTGAAACATGTTTGCTGGTAATTAAAAGACACCATAAATTTTGCTTAAGAAAAGCTTTATGCGCAATAGATTTATTAACAAACTTTGTACATATCTGATTTTTATTTAAATACAAAAATATCAAAATAAATTAGCTTCTTCGTAAAAGTAAAAAATATTTTAAGTTTGAATGTAGTTTACTGTCAGAAGTCGAACATGTAATCATCTTATACTCGTACTCGTACTATTAACAGGTGCTCAACATTGTCACATTAGGCATTTGATCTACTTTTCACCCGTCGCTGACTTAGACCATTGTTCGTTGCAGAATATGCACGTCACATCCGATTGATCCGGTGTTTGTCCTGGTCCTACAACCATTGCGGTTGAAGAGACTGATTTCATAGACAAATGATCTTCCTCAGATGTATACCCCTTGTGTATGTCAAAATCTAATTGGTTCTTGGCCTGAGAGTAAAGTCTGTGCTTTTTACACTCTTTCTGTAAGATTTTTGTATTTTCAGCCTAATAACATATTTTTTGTCTTCAATTTTCTTTTGGCGTCTTTATGTGTTTGATCTTTTCTTGCTGACAGAACCTTTTTAGAAATTTTTGTTTGTAAGTCTGCTTTATAAGGAGACAAAGTGATGGCCAACTTGTAGGGCTTGCGGCCTCTTCCAGATGATTTTTTGTCAGTTTCGACACAGACAAGATTTGAAAGGGACTTGTGTACACTACAGAAGGATTTGAAAGAGAACTTGATGAGGGGAATGGCAGAGATGGAGCAAGAGGTTCTACCAACAGAATTGAGCTGGACGTCTTTTCGTGTGCAACCCCTTAAGGAGAATGTGTCACTAGGTGAGAAGATTCAGGATTTTCCTCATCAAGTGTGTTAGTCGAAGAAGTTTCAACAGGATCACCAGATGTACATTCCTTATCATCTAGGTCAACACGCTTCTCTTTTTAGGCTTCTGCAATGATCTAGGGATCAGAAAACTTGTTTCTATCCAGTGGGAAAATTCCACTTGTCTTGAGCCCATTGGTGAGAGGGGTTGGTTTATTAACAACCATTGCCCAATCTCCTGACTGTAATACGTCTTTAAAGGGGACATAAAAAACTTATTTAAGGGCTGCAACTTATGGGTTGAACGAGGCTATAAACAGATGATTGTAACATGGTTCTGCCTAGCCTTCTCGATGATTTATTTATTTATTTATTTATTTACGGGCCTTGCCCATTATTACAAAATAATTTAAGAGCTAAGATAATAAATTGAAAATTATTTGAACAATTATAAATTAGTGTTCTACCATAAGCGTTAAATCCTTAACAAAGCACATAAAGCGTCTTTGACTTACACTGAAATCAATACTCGGAGACAAGTTATTGGCTGTTCTTACAGACCTTGAACTAAAACTATTATACTTCACATTAGTTCTACAAAAAGGTTGTTGAAACATGAGGTGAAATCTAGTATTCCTTGATGGCACTGCCAAACCAATAGAGTACAGTAGATCTGGGCAATCAGCAATACTACTAAACATTTTGTAAAGGTTCTGTAAGTCCTTACATTGCCTGCGAATCTGAAGAGGAGCGAGAGAAAACCTTGTGTGAAGTGAATCATAGTTGTAATGGTAGTTATCAGGGGGATCCACTCCAGCCTTAAAGGCCAAATACCGCAAAAATCTTCTTTGCACTTGTTCTAGTTTGTGTACATGGCATGTATAGAGGGGATTCCAGACTGAAGAAGCATATTCCAACAGCGGTGTGACCAATGAACAATACAATAGGCGGATTGCTGAGAGATTTGTGAAATCTCTTGTGCATCTTTTGACAAAGCCAACCATTTTAAGGGTTCTACAAACAATCTCTGCGATATGAAATTTGAAGGATAGAGCATTATCAAATAAGACTCCAAGATCCTTAGTAGCTGACATATTGATCAAGATGGTGTTAGAAATTGCATAGGAAAAAGCCAAGGGAAAACGCCTCTTAGAGAAATACATAGTGAGGCATTTGTTTGGGTTTAAATCCATGCAATTTCTTTCACACCAGTCCACTAGTCTGGACAAATCTGACTGCAAGTTGATACAATCAGTGGTAGAAGAGACAGCCTTGAGGCATTTCAGGTCATCAGCAAAACATAGAAATTCGGAATATTGAAAGCAACTATGGATGTCGTTTATAAAGATGTTAAATAACAAGGGTCCCAAATGAGACCCTTGAGGCACACCAGAAGGTACTTTTATCTATATATATATTATCGGTTTACAACGTTCTCCGTCTTCCGATACCCGTTCGCCATTCCTCTCTGTCCGCACATTGATCTACTTGCAGACCTCTTTCATCCATGGCTTTGTTTATTCCTGCCTGCCAACTTTTCCTCGGTCTACCTCTTCTTCTTCTACCTTGCGGTTTCCAGTTTTGTATTTGTTTTGGAATTCTGTCTTCGTGCATTCTTTGTACGTGACCAAACCATCGCAGTTGGTACTTTTATCTCCTTAGATTTAAAGCCTTTGACCTTAACTATTTGAGATCTATCAGACAAATAGCTGCCGATCCAGCTCAACAAACCACCACCCAAACCTGCTATCCTCAGCTTATCCAATAAAATTTTATGATTTACCCTGTCAAAGGCCTTAGAAAAGTCAGTGTATATACTGTGTACCTCACCACCACCATCCAAGACACTTGACAGAAACTCACTGTAAACTAGCAAATTAAGCTCAGTCAACCTTCCATTTAGAAATCTATACTGCTGGGGTATTATTGTTGATGATAACACTGATGTGAGATATTTTGTTACTATTTTTCCAAATAGTTTTGGACTTACATTTAAATTGCTAACTGGCCTATAATTGCACACATCAGCTCTATTTCCTGATTTGTATATGGGGGTCAAGAAGCTAGTCTTCCAATACTCAGGGAAATAATCAAACTTACGAAACTACATGCTTATAGAATAATGGGGGGTATTCCATCTGGTCCTGGACTCTTGTTGGTTTTTAGATTACAGATCTCTTCACAAATTAATCCACGAGGAAAAATTTCCTGTAGTTGGCTGCATACCATTCAAAAAACATAAAATCCTTTATAAAAGGTATATTTGTTAAAAATGTTTAATTATAATCTCATAAATTTATAACACCAACCCTCTCCCCTATGTTTAACTATATCATATACTGGTCTGTTTTGTCGAACCCTTAGAGTTCCAGGCGGTATGCAGGAATTTTCAGAAATGGTCGCATGTATCTTAGCTTGTATTATATATCCCTCCCAGATCAAAAAACAGTTCACATCAAAATCACTTGCTTCCATACAGCCATGATGTGAACTTGTCACATGGAGCTCATTGGTACCTCGGGCGTAAAACATTGGATATTTTATGCATCCATGTTATAAATCACATCTTCTTCATATGTTCCTCTGACGGATCAATTGTAACGAACCAGAGCCGATTTGAACAAATAATTGCTCCAGGCTGGGGCTCGACTCCACTAATTGAGCAGGGATATTCTTAGCGACAGCTATCAATACACCACCACCTCTTGAAGCATCACTGGTAGTTGCATTACGATCTCTTCTATATATATTATGTTCAAACAGCCCAAGCTCAACATCAGAGATTTCTCTGTAAGCCATGTCTCACTTAGCACACTTACTGAGTTATTGTTAGAGATAACATTACTACGAAGAACATTCAGTTTGGTCCTAAGTCCTCGAACATTTTGGTAAAAAATATCCATATTCTGGTAAATTCTGGAATGAGAACTTGATAAGAAAGGCCCATTAGTTAGTTTTTTCGTGCAAAAATAAATGGGGTACCATTTCGATATCTGATACTCACTTGTTCGCCTTTCGCGCTACGATCATTTAGTTCTTGCAATAACTTTTTTTCGCATTCTCGTTGTTTAGCGGTGAGATCGAAGTTTACAAAAACTTCTTTCCCCTTAAGTTTGAAACGATTTTGCACAATGTGGAGAACATCATCTGCTGAATTAAATACTACCTTCAAAGCACGGGCTTGATTCTTGTTGGGTTTGCCCATTCTTGATAAATATACTACTTTTGGAGGATTGTTTGTTACCTTTGCAATTATACTTTCCGCCTGTTGTTTTTCCTCACCTTCTGGAACATTGAAGATCATTAGATTTTTCGACCTTGTTTGGCGTTCTTACCACTCGAGGATAACTACATCTTGTGAAGTTGGGTTAGCATTATGAGTTGCTGACATAGGAGGGGTGGCCTTTAATCCTTATATTTCCGTCTTTACAAGAGATTTAATGTCTTCAAGGCTTGAGGCAAAGCATGTTTTAATACTTTTCATTTCATCTGCAAGATTCTGTATAACATCAGCCGTATCGAAAACATTTTGGGTCTTACTTTTCAACTGTGATGTCAATATTTCTGGTGTGGATTGAATGCCCGTCAAAGACTAACGACCGTTGTTTTCTCATTGGAAACAACACCTCCCAACTAAACTGCATTAGGGGCCGAATTTTCGGTCGAGAACATAAGTTCCAGACGATTATATGAATGCTATTATTATCAAGTTAAGCTCATTTATTATTCAAACATTATTTTATTTTCAAATATGTAAAGTATAAGTATAGAAATGTAGGTCCCATTAAAATCTAATGTCAAAATACTACCACAATTTTACCGTAAGCCGACGATGCCTTTCCCCTGAGACCAGATATCGCCTCTTTGCTTCAATAAGGTGTTAAGTTAAAAAGTACAATTTTACAGGAGCCTCCTTTTTAACTCACAAAAAATTATTGTCTCAAAATCAATGCATTTTTATAGTCCATCTAATATTAACTATAAATGTTAACTACTTACGTCTCCGAAAATGTTCGATAGGCCTGATGTTGTAATAAATTTAGCGAAAAATTTGCATATTTACAAAAAGGGTGATAATATGTCACACTTTTCCTGCAAAAATGTAATAAGATGAATGTTACAAACTGATTTGTCACGTTGTTGATGATATTATTTTTGTTATGTTACTGGGTTATACAATAAACAAACGTTGTCGAAGTAAAAGATTTTAGATTTGAGAATATGTTCTTTATTGAAAAAGGGTAACTATAACAAACAATATTAGAATTAGAAGGCTAAATTAAACTGCAATAATTCTTAAATTAAAACTATTTCTTAAATTTATTTAATAATGCATAAAAGCTTAAATTCTAAAGGAAACAATTTCATTAAATTACGAAAATGTAACACTTAAAATATTGTTTTTGTCAAAAGAAGCAAAAACACGTGAGTTTTAAAACTACAACGAATCATAAAATGGCCTGTGATATCTTGGAATTAGGATTTTTTGACCAAAGCTATAAGATCCGCTTTTTTCTTATCGGGCATACCTGGTTTTGCGCTGTATGCATCTCTCAATTCCAAATTGTTGCTCTTTTTCTTTTTGTTAATAACTATAGCTTTCTTAAATTGTTTGTCAGCGTATGAATTTTTAAAAAAAATATAGCATCGGTCGTTTTTTTTTAAGTTGATTCACCTTTAAACCTGCTAGTTTTACCGTCTCATTATTTTCATCTTTCAGTAAAGAAAAGTTAATTAGGGCCGTTACATAGACGTTTATTATTGACGTTTAATTTCTCTCTCAATTTGAGAATGGGCAGGATCTCTCTCGTTTTGTGTGTGCCCTTTTATCAAATATTTATGCGTTACTGAGTTAAGATTTTCAATTGTTTTTACTGTGTATAGATACATACAGATCATAAATTTATTTTTTTTGCTGGCCTGCACAATTATCAGAATAGAACTCTATGGGCGTTTGACTCATCCCAAACATAGCTTTCAACACAGTTATTCTCAATGGTGTATATGGTTAAATTAAAAATATTCAATGTAGATTTATAGTACCAGACCGAGATCTTCCTTTTGGGATATTGGAACACTGCTGCAAGTCATACACTGCGACCAGAATTGTATTGTCTTTTTTATCATTTTCTTTCTCTATATGTGAGAGAACTTCATGACATCCGCAATTATCTTGCATTGCTGTCTCTATTTTTCTTCTTTAAGGCCGTCTCAATAGGCCGGTTATTAATTGCTAAAATATTTTAAAAAAATAGTTTACACACTCTAGTCTTTACACCAGCCACAGTTAAAAAGAAAGCGCTGTTATTGTCACGAGAAGGTGCAACGTTCCCATCGGCATCCATTTTAACGTAACGATATTTTGAGACGACTGCTTCAACACTGTTTGCGATAAATGAACACTGTTTTCGATGTTTCCTAGATCCCAGTATTCTTTAAATAATTGCAAACGTCGCTCCTCTGTGATATTTGACCGACATTTGAAAGAACAACTTTCTCTGCAAGGTGGTTTCAATGTACATTCTGGAATGGATTTCTTTGCCTTTAGTGTTTGATAAGATTTTCCACAATTTCTCAGTTTCTTTACTACATTTTTTGCCAATTATCTTCTTGTCTTCGTCTTTTTTTTCTATTTTATTTTGACTACAATCTGGATTTGTTAACTTCTGTTGGGAGGCGCTTATATTTTCCTTATCAGACGGTTTACTTTGTATTGGTATAAGGTTATTAAGTATCATTTCGTGAACTTCCCTAGGTAGCTGAATCACACTTTCACATAAAATATTGTCTTGATTTCTTGTGCTAATAGGTAAATCTTATTCGTCAGAACATGAAGCATTTCTTTGATTACGATGTCTTAGTTCTACATCTTCATAGTCTGGGTCTTTTACGGAGTCGTCGCTGTCTGTAAAGAAAATTATGGTTAGAATATTACCAGAATTAGGTAAAAAAATGAAATGCTTTTGATTACATTGAATAGAATATTACTAAAATTAGGTAAAAAAATGAAATGCTTTTGATTACATTGAAATGAACATTAATTGAATACATAAGATTACCTTACTGAAAGAGCTTGATGAGCTGATTGACGAGTCACTAGACGAACTACTGCTAGTCGAATCACAACGACTACGATTCGGAACTGTTAAGTCAACTTTTCCTTCTGTTAACAATGAATCCTCTATGTTTGAAGTTCCATTCTGTATGTATAATGTTGTGCGATTATCTAAAAAACGGTACGTCAAATTTAATAATACATATTATATAATAGAAGATAAGAATAAAACAGAAAATAATAGTAATAACAGCCGTATACGTAAACCTGTTAGGCATACCCTACCTAACACAGATATTTAAATTTTACACAAGTTATCGGTCAATCGTAGCCAGAATCGGCGATGAATGACAACAAAACCTATCGTCTAATGGGTGCCTAAATACTTCGTAGATAACTAAAACTTACATACCTGTCCTAGTCATTAGAACGGGAATGTTCGATTTCTCGGTTGCCATTGCAAGTTCAAGGATCCTCGTAGATCGCGATTCCATCTGAAAAAATAAGTACATACCAGTTATTTATTTTAGTATGAAAAATGCAATATTCAAAAATATTCCTCATAAAAATATTGTTTTTTTCTGGAAGAACGAAACATCAGAATGTAACTTGAACTTGTTTTTTGTACTGTGAAAACTTTTATCATATACAACGTGGTATCCTTAGATAACACAAAGCAAAGTTTATATATTTTCAGCAACAGTGTGACACGAAGATATATACCAATTCACACTCCACGAACATTTTGCAACAACACTGTTTTAAAATAAACATATCCCACTATAGAATAAACAAATATTATTGAATGAGTACATACCTTTGCAATCACAATGTAATATCGTCGTGATACCACGTTTTTGTCGAAAAGCTAGTGCACCTTCCTCTTCGCTTTCGGAGTGACAATTGTCTTGTCTCGTTTTTGAAGCAAAGCACTCTGAAGAAAGAGATAACGTGACATCGCAATGTAGCACCGTTCCGCTGTTTCTTTTCCTCATACATTTGCTATTACTCACTGAATAGATACCGCGTTTTTGGAGAAAATAAAGTTTGACACGGTGGTTTTAATTATCAAATAAAAAAAATATTGAGTTTTTGGACTTGTCACGTTATTGAAGCAAAGAGGCGATATGATAAAATGCTTTAGACTAGCAGATGCATCTTCCCAGAAACGAAAAAATATTCAACTATCCTATATAGCGAGCAAGACGTATAGTTAAGAACGGATGTGAAATTTTGGCATCTCGATTACGTATATTTCATACAGCTGTAAATTTGGAATTGCATAACATTGATTTTGCAGTCATGGCGTGTTGTTTGCATAATTTTCTACATAAATGTGTGCTGAATCTGTATGGACCTCCTGATTGGTTTGATGGGGAGATACTGACGAAGGGGCTGTGACTACGGGATTTCAAACTGTTGCTTCTATGGAACGCTTAGAACCAAGAAACTTTGAAAATAGCACGAGCATTGCCAAAAATGTTAGAGAAGCTTTTATGAATTACTTCGTAAACGAAGGTGCAGTACCTTGGCAAGTAAACTATATTAACGGCAATTAATTAATATTTTTTTAATCTAAGCAGTAAATATAAATTAATGTGCCTAATTAATTAATAACTATCTCAACGAAAAATGGAAAGATCCATGCTTGGCCTAACTTTGAGAGACAGAATACGAAATGATGAGTTATGGCGAAGAACTGGAGTGGAAGATATATACGAAGTTGAAGTGTAAATGGTCACGACATATCACGAGACAGAGAGACAACAGATGGACAAAGAAGATTTTAGAGTGGCGCCCAAGGACAGACAAGCGAAGTCGTGGAAGACCACCTACTAGATGGACCGACGACATTAAAAGAATAGCGCAAACTGGATTGCAGCTGTGCAGTGCAGAGAAGAATGGATACATCTTAAGGAGGCCTATGTCCGACAGTGGACAAATTTGGTTGCGTGATGATGATGGTGATGATCTCATACGGAGGAATATGTTTTTTATCCCAAATAATACAAGTGTAATTATTACATGTAATTACATTATCTAGGTACAGGTTGTAATTACTAAATAAAATAATAAGTATTATTAATGAGTTATTTTTATTTACCTCATTCTCAGATTCGTCTATATTGGAGCGAGAGCGTAAAAAACGTAAGTGTTCGTAATACCACAATTTTGGCTGGTATATCTCGTCTGCACCACTGCCTGTTCTTGTAGATTCTTTGATCTGGTTTAATTCTTTCCGAAAACTGTGTTGGATATAGATAAATAAATTAAATATTTTTATAGCAGTGCAATCTACTGGCCGCTTTACTAGTTACTGTATTGTGTGTTGCGTTCAACGTTTGTTTCAACAAGTCGTAGAAAAATACAGCCATTGAGTTAAATCTCTCATTTTTGTTCCTCAACTCTACAATTTACGAACAGGTTATGGGCTCAAACGATTAAGTGGAAGATTTTCTGGTCGTTCAAATAAAAAATAATGCGTGTTCATTCGATAAAAAAGTTAGTCGGTATGTTGGTTAACGGTTAACAGTATCGAACATGGCGGTGAACTATCTCACAAGTGTGCCGCGTTTAACCGGTAGAGACAACTACCAGGACTGGTCGTTCGCGGTTGAGAATGTCTTCGTTCTAGAAGGACTATCAAGTGTATTCAGGGAACTAAAGAAGACACAACGCTTGTTGCCAAAGCCAAAGCTAAGTTAATATTGACTTTAGATCCATCCCTATATTTGCATGTGAAAGAAGCTAAAACGGCGAAAGATGTATGGAAGCGTTCAAGTATTACGTAACGCGATTTTTGAAGATTTTTGAAGATGCTCAAAAAGTTATTCGAAGACTCAGGTTTTTCAAGGAAAATAGGATTGCTGAACACTCATATCGCTAAGGTTGAAAAATTGCAATTCCATGGAATCCTACGTAAATCAGGTGATCGAAACTGCGCAGAAGTTAAATAGGACTGGCTTCCAAATTGATGACATGTGGGTGTACTCCCATGCTCCTTGCAATAGAACATTCAGGCATAGATATTTCCACTGATGTAATCAAATCTAAATGGCTAGATATGCAGATACACGGCACTAACAGTGAAAAGCAGACAACTTTTATATCAAAGTCGAGTGAAGTTAGCACTAAGCATGTCAAAAAAGGAAACAAGAAAGACAAGAAAAATATAACCTGTTTTCTTTGTAAACAAAAAGGTCATTATATGAATAAGTGTCCTAGTGCTAATAATAATGCGTTTAGTGCAACATTTTTGAGTGGAAACTTTAAATATACAAATTTTTATGTCGATTCTGGATGCAGCATGCATCTTACAGCGAGAAAAGATTGGTTGACAAATATTCGAGATGCAAGTTCGTCGAATATAACTGTGGCTAACAGTGAAAGTTTGGCAGTGAAATGTGGTGGTGATATGATGGTAACCACAATTGTCGATAAAAAGAGATCAGAGGTAAGCATTAATAATATATTATAAACAACAATAACAAATCTTTTATCTCTTTCTCAATTGATTTAAAATGGAAATGATGTTATATTTGACAATGCAGGTTGCAAAATATACAATAAAAATGGAGTTATTGCAACAGCTGAATTGATAGATGGTGTTTACAAATTGTGGAATACTGAATGTACTTCAGATTATAAAAATTGTTTATTTGTAACTGGGGATACCTGGCATAGACGTTTCGATCATTTAAATAGCGTATATCTAAATAAAATGAAAGATGGAATAGTAAATGGACTGAATGTGACTGCAAAAATTGATATTAACAAGCAAAACTGTGTAGTTTGTTGTGAGGGGAAACAAACGAGATTACCATTTTCAGAAAAAGGCCACAGAGCCAGTAGTTTATTACAAATTGTACACAGTGATCTGTGCGGGCTTATGGAAAACAAATCATTAGGTGGCTCCAAATACATATTTTCTTACTTTCCAAGATGATTTTAGTAAAATGGTATTCATTTATTTTATTAAAACAAAGAGTGAAGTTTTTAATTGTTTTAAGAATTTTAAAAGTATGGCAGAAAACCAGAAGGGTGTCCATATAAAAACTTTGCGAAGTGACAATGGTGGAGAATTTTGTTAAAAGAATTTGAAGAGTATTTAACTGTAAATGGTATTATACATCAAAAAACGAATCCCTACACTCCTGAACAAAATGGTGTAGCCGAACGTTTAAATCGGACAATCATGGAAAAGGCAAAATGTCTTTCAAAAAGAAAAAATGTTTTGGGCTGAAGCTGTAAACACAGCTCTTTATCTAAAAAAATAGATCGCTGGCTTCCGGCTTAACGAAAACACCGTTTGAAATGTGGACAGATAGCAAACCTGATGTTAGTGGTCTTAGAATATTTGGCAGCAACGTGATGGTACACGTTCCAAAAGAAAAAAGATCAAAATGGAAGAAAAAGGCTATTCTGCACATTTTGGTAGGATACTCTGAGACTACAAAAGTATACAGGATGTATAATCCAACCACCAAAGAAATAATAGTATGTAGAGACGTACAAATTATGGAAGACACAAAAAGGTTTGAAGTGATTCATGTTGATTTAGAAGGTGAACATGGGGCAAAAGAAACGTTAGATTCAGTGGGAGATAATAATACATCATGTTAGGATCAGATCACAATCAACATCGATTGATGAAATTGCTGAAAACAATGATCCTGATTATATATGTGACTTACCAAATTTTCCAGATGAAATCAGAAGATCAACAAGAACACCTAAGCCAAAAAGGTTTGATGATTTTGTGACTTATTTGTGTTCGGATAGTGACTGTGATCCAGTTAGTGTCGAGGATGCCATGCCGAGGCCAGATAGTAACTTATGGTTAGGGGCTATGACAGAAGAACTGCAGTCTTTCGAGGATAACGCAGCATGGGAAGTGGTTGATGTGCCTGAAGATGGTTGTGTAGTGAAGTGTAAGTGGGTATATAAGAAAAAGGTTGATAACTCGGGTAAAGTGAAATATCGTGCAAGATTGGTAGCAAAAGGTTTACGCTCAAAAATTTGGTGTTGATTATAATGAAACCTTTTATCCAGTCATAATGCAGTCTACATTAAGACTTTTATTTGCTTTGTCAGCCAATTTGAATTTGGATATTTTTCATCTTGATGTTGCGACGGCTTTTCGAAACAAAGTATTAAGGCTCAAGAAAGCCATATATGGTTTAAAACACTCAGCTCGGTCTTGGTATGAAAAAGTTGATAGTTTCTTAATTAATCTAGGTTATAAGAAATCTGATTATGAACCATTATCTCTGTTTATGTTGATGATTTTTTTTTATTTTTCTAATGATTTAGATGAATCAGATAATTTAAAGTTGAAATTAAATGAATGTTTCAAAATTAAAGAGTTGGGAGAAATTAAGAATTGTTTAGGTATGAGAGTAACTCATAATAAAGAGAATGGTGTTATAACTCTAGATCAAAAATTCTATATTGAACAGTTGTTAAAAAGGTTCAATATGGAGGATTCGAAAGAGGTTTCTACCCCAATGGAGATTAGTTTAAATTTGAATAGAGACGATAATGCATCTGCTCAAGTGCCTTATCAGAATTTAATAGGTGGTCTTATGTATCTGTCAGTTTTGACAAGACCAGACATTAAATATCCTGTAAGTTATCTCAGTCAATTTAATTATTATCATTCAGAAACGCATTGGAAGTATGTAAAACGAATATTAAAATACTAAAGGCTACAAAAGACTATGGTTTAACTTTTTCAAAAAATGATAAATATTTAAAAGGCTATGTAGATGCAAGTTGGGGGAGTAATTCCCATGACATAAAATCTTATACTGGCTTCTATTTTCAGTTTTCTGGTGGACCTTTTGTCTGGGAAAGCAGAAAATAGTGTTTCTCTGTCAAGCACAGAAGCGGAATACATAGCAGTATCGGAAGCTGCTAAAGAGGCTATTTTTTTTTAAATTTGTTGTATGAGATGTTGGGTATTGATGAAATCGTTATACTATATAATGATAATATGGGAACTCATAAATTAGCAATAAATCCTGTATTCAATAGGAGAAGGAAACACATTGATATCCGATATCATTTTGTCAAAGAAGCTGTAAACAAAGGTTTGATAAAGCTGGAATATTTGGGCACAGCTAACATGCCAGCTGATCTCTTGACAAAAAGCTTGAGTTCTGTGAAATATAATAAGTTTTTGAAAGAGATTGGTTTAGTTAAGGTAGTGTAAGAAACATTTGATAAATGTTATTTTTTTAATTTGTTTATCTAGTGGGGGTGTTGGATATAAATAAATAAATTAAATATTTTTATAGCAGTGCCATCTACTGGCCGCTTTACTTATTATTGTATTGTGTGTTGCGTTCAACGTTTGTTTCAACAAGTAGTAGAAAAATACAGCCATTGAGTTAAAACACGCTTTATTTGTTCCTTAAATCTCCCATTTTTGTTCCTCATCTATACAATTTACGAACAAACTGCACGCATATTATTAATTTTTTTAATAACACAGTCTTTGTTAGCTAGAGGCTCCACTTCTGTCATTTTTTCCGGTAATCTTTGGTAAGCAACTTCCTTTTTTATACGGTCATGATAATCTTTTGATGTAGTTTGCCACAATCACGGTGTATCTCTGAATATGGCTATAAATTCCTCTTGATTTTGCTTTGCATGTGCCATAATTGTACGATAAAACTGAATGGAACAACACAACTAATACAACTGAAAACAAAGCGCCTCGAGGCCTACCTCCCGATCTCTTCACACAGTCCGATCTACCTCGAGACGCGGAGGCCTTGAGGCAAGACGAATGATATTTTGTATTGAAATTTCCGGCCTTTACGCATCATATCTGGAGGAATACCTCAACAGAATTCTCCATACACATACAGAGTTTTTCTTTGTCTTTTGCCTTTGGTTTTTTCGTTGTGTGTGAAGCCGCCTTAAGGATGTTCTGAATCCAATCAGTAAACACCTAAATCGGTTCTTCCAAATACCAAAACATCTTTCAACAATATTACGTGTTCTGATGTTTGCATAATTGTATCTTTCCTCCTGACGGTTGGCAGGATTTAAAACTAGTGTAAATAAATAAGAGGTACAAGCATAACCAGAGTCATCCAATAACAACCCATGAAATTCTCCTCCTTCAAACCGTTGTTTTAATGTACTTTGATTAAAAATGCGCGGGAGTCATGCGTACTTAATCTCCAATGAGCGACAATATTTTTAATTATTGTTAAACGATTCTCACCAACGAGCTACAACAAAATATATTAAATCCATACCTATATTCCAAAAAAAATGTAGTAACAACTCACTTGAACATTCAAGGAACTATATCCTTTCCTATTTATATAGTGTTATCCACTCGGCCCTTGTATTTTAGGTAGGTATTCTAATATGAGTACAGTCTAGGTATAGTACCAATTACTTTTTTAAAACTAGCTATTTGTTAAAATTGTCGTATTAAAATAGATTATTCATGAAGATAATGCATTTTGATATAATCAAATCTGTTTTCCCATGTCGCTCTAGCGACATGACATATATTAGTGATAGCCTTCTGGAATAAGCCATGCATATCTGCTGCATCATCATGAATAGCCCGATTAAGGAACACAAAACTTGACGAGAACCTCCAAAAAAGTAAAGGATAGATGAAAATTTGGGAATAGGTAGTTGAAATTGTATATTATTATATAAGAAAAAGTTTACAATTTTATTATTGGTTTTTAAAAATCATTGCTCGATGAAGGAATGTTCTCAAGCACATTACGTTGTTGCGCAATTACTTATCGAAAATATCTAATTTTTAAATATTTTTGCAAAATATTATGAACAAAAATTTAAATGTATTTACTTGCATCCTCACAGTTTATATCTGCAAAGAAATTTGTCGGTAAATTTTGCTTAATTTCAGCGGATATTGTGTTTACTCCATCCTTAATTTTGAAAATATTCTTTTTTCTCATCAGTACATTTCAGCTAATTTTCATATTCTAATAACGTCATCGCTGACTGTCGTGAGATAACTTCTCTCTACTCCTCTATCTTTTATTAACTGCAAAAAAGAAGGCCAGTCTTCACCTTCTAAGGAATATATATATATATATATATATATATATATATATATATATATATATATATATATATAAAGCTTGGAGCTATTATAAAGAGTTTTCTTTGAGATTGCTGCTACCCCAATATTTCAACCTTGTTATATATATATATATATATATATATATATATATATATATATATATATATATATATAAGATTATGGTATTCTTGACTGTATATTCAAATATCAAGCAGTGATTCTTGAGGATGCAGTCTATTTTGGCCCACAAGACAAAGAAAACTCTTTGACTTACTGTCAAGCTTTCGAATTTATTTTAATTCTTTTTCAAGACATCTGTTGACAAAAATATACAATTATAAAAATTATGTAGGTACTTACAATTTTCTTAATTACTTACTAGTCATGAGATTACATTGAAAAAATTTGAAACTTTACTAAAAGGACAATTATGCACATAGGTATGAAAAATTATTTTTAAAAACTTCAGTTATGTTGTCATGTTTGAAATATGTCATGAAATATGTAAAGTGTATACACTTTATATAGGAGGAAAGTAAAACTAGTAACAACATATTTTTTATTTTTTTATTAGATTTTATTAGATTGATCTATGAAAAAAAAATTAATAACATCAAACCCAATTAGTCCAGTCATTTTTTAAAGCATGTTGGATTTTAATGTTGGATTATATGATAGAAAATCAGATTATGATGTACTAATTTTTTTGTTGATATGCTAATATGTAACAATAAATGTTACTTAATTTGTCTATATCTGATTTTCTATTTATACATTTTTTATTTTTCTGTATATGTGTCATTTCTATAAATAACCTTTTCTGTTCATTTTTTACCCTCTGTAAGATTGACGCTTGTGAAAAATTAAATGTATGATTTAAATTAATCGAGTGGTCGGCTAACGCACAAGCTTGTGATTTATTTGTGTTAATATCACTTCTGTGAGATATTATTCTACTGTGCAATGTACTAGAAGTTTCTCCTATATAAACTTTATCACAGTCTGAGCAAGGAATTTGATAAACAACTTTTGAACTTTCTTTGGTCGTTAGAGGATCCTTAGTTTTAGTGTATAAATTTGCTATAGTTTTAACATTTCTAGTAGCAATTTGTATGTTTTCTAATCCTTTAAATAATTTTAGAAGTTTTGGTGTTAAGAATGGAATATAAGGTAAAGATCCAAATGTTTGTGATGTTGCTGGTACTAAGGTGTCAACTGGAGGGTTATTGTTTTGGCTATTATTTATTTCTTGGCTTGCCGTGATGGAAGGTGGAGAGGTTAATAATATCTCACAGAAGTGATATTAACACAAATAAATCACAAGCTTGTGCGTTAGCCGACCACTCGATTAATTTAAATCATACATTTAATTTTTCACAAGCGTCAATCCTACAGAGGGTAAAAAATGAACAGAAAAGGTTATTTATAGAAATGACACATATACAGAAAAATAAAAAATGTATAAATAGAAAATCAGATATAGACAAATTAAGTAACATTTATTGTTACATATTAGCATATCAACAAAAAAATTAGTACATCATAATCTGATTTTCTATCATATAATCCAACATTAAAATCCAACATGCTTTAAAAAATGACTGGACTAATTGGGTTTGATGTTATTAATTTTTTTTTCATAGATCAATCTAATAAAATCTAATAAAAAAATAAAAAATATGTTGTTACTAGTTTTACTTTCCTCCTATATAAAGTGTATACACTTTACATATTTCATGACATATTTCAAACATGACAACATAACTGAAGTTTTTAAAAATAATTTTTCATACCTATGTGCATAATTGTCCTTTTAGTAAAGTTTCAAATTTTTTCAATGTAATCTCATGACTAGTAAGTAATTAAGAAAATTGTAAGTACCTACATAATTTTTATAATTGTATATTTTTGTCAACAGATGTCTTGAAAAAGAATTAAAATAAATTCGAAAGCTTGACAGTAAGTCAAAGAGTTTTCTTTGTCTTGTGGGCCAAAATAGACTGCATCCTCAAGAATCACTGCTTGATATATATATATATATATATATATATATATATATATATATATATATATATATATCAGTCGACTGACTGATGAGAGGGAGACCTTGAAATATCGATATATCAGTCTATTGGTACCAGTTAAATCACGGAAGTTTTGACGAATTTGTGCTCCAATGCCATGTATTATGGCGTTTTAATTCATAAAAGCAATAGCAAGCTTTGCTAGAAGCTTTATTCTTTTTGCACATTCCGATAGCTCAGAGGATAGGAGACGGTATTATTAAA
This sequence comes from Diabrotica virgifera virgifera, assembly GCF_917563875.1. Lineage (NCBI taxonomy): Eukaryota > Metazoa > Arthropoda > Insecta > Coleoptera > Chrysomelidae > Diabrotica > Diabrotica virgifera. The sequence continues at coordinate 136,159,012 of NC_065451.1, forward strand.
TCGTCTTCGTTCCCTGCCATCAAAAGAGATGGCGCCTCTGTAAGCTGCCACTAGAGTGGCGAAATTTTTGGAGACGTTCAGAGAAGCTTCCGTGATTTAATTTGTAGTACCAGCTCGACTGACTGATGAGAGGGAGACCTTGAAATATCGATATATCAGTCTATTGGTACCAGTTAAATCACGGAAGTTTTGACGAATTTGTGCTCCAATGCCATGTATTATGGCGTTTTAATTCATAAAAGCAATAGCAAGCTTTACTAGAAGCTTTATTCTCTTTGCATATATATATATATATATATATATATATATATATATATATAAAAACAAAAGATGTAGATCTTTGAAACACACTCAGTGATCAAAAGATCCACAGGTACTGGTTTGGACGACCACTCGTACGAAAACAAACAAATGAAATAGAGAATGCGGAAAAATCCCCTTACGAACAATTCACACATCCACTACTTCGGGCTGGGAAAAATTTTTTGAATAGAATCGAAGATCCAAACACCAGCTCTTAGAAATGTGTTTCGCCCTCTTCAACCTCTATGGGCTCATCGGTGAAGATGAGAGGTTGAATATCTTCAGACACATTCCAATCAAAAAACAACATTCGAGACCTAGACATAGCAGGAACGTAAATCTACGCCCAACCTGACAATGCCATTCTCAAGTTTTAATTCCCTAATTACTTTAGAGTAAGTAAGATAATGTTTATGAAAAAACAAAAGATGTAGATCTTTGAAACACACTCAGTGATCAAAAGATCCACAGGTACTGGTTTGGACGACCACTCGTACGAAAACAAACAAATGAAATAGAGAATGCGGAAAAATCCCCTTACGAACAATTCACACATCCACTACTTCGGGCTGGGAAAAATTTTTTGAATAGAATCGAAGATCCAAACACCAGCTCTTAGAAATGTGTTTCGCCCTCTTCAACCTCTATGGGCTCATCGGTGAAGATGAGAGGTTGAATATCTTCAGACACATTCCAATCAAAAAACAACATTCGAGACCTAGACATAGGAGGAACGTAAATCTACGTCCAACCTGACAATGCCATTCTCAAGTTTTAATTCCCTAATTACTTTAGAGTAAGTAAGATAATGTTTATGAAAAAACAAAAGATGTAGATCTTTGAAACACACTCAGTGATCAAAAGATCCACAGGTACTGGTTTGGACGACCACTCGTACGAAAACAAACAAATGAAATAGAGAATGCGGAAAAATCCCCTTACGAACAATTCACACATCCACTACTTCGGACTGGGAAAAATTTTTTGAATAGAATCGAAGATCCAAACACCAGCTCTTAGAAATGTGTTTCGCCCTCTTCAACCTCTATGGGCTCATCGGTGAAGATGAGAGGTTGAATATCTTCAGACACATTCCAATCAAAAAACAACATTCGAGACCTAGACATAGCAGGAACGTAAATCTACGCCCAACCTGACAATGTATATATATTAATAATAAATATATATATATTAATTAATATATATATATATATATATATATATATATATATATATATATATATATATATATATATATATATATATATATATATTAATTAAACGAAAAGATTTCTCTGGTATACAGAAGAAATCTTTTCCGTAGCGGACGCGAAAATGTAAATTTCAAAGTCTTCATAAAAGACGATGAACGACAAAAGACACCTCTTTGTGTCACAGATTTGTCTACAAAGCCACGTTATTCGCTACACATTCGTCAATAACGGAGAAGAACCGTGATATGAAAGGAAACGGCAATTGCATTTTATTTCACTTCGACCACCACCGATATTCTACACGACGTGTTTCGAGCTCATGTCAAGCTCTCGTCAGGAAAATCTAGGTGGATGGTCGAGGTGTAAGAAAATGCTTTTGGCCTTTCTGGTAATAATAAAATAACCAGACTTCAGTACACTTGGTACGACATCTATATTAATTAAACGAAAAGATTTCTCTGGTATACAGAAGAAATCTTTTCCGTAGCGGACGCGAAAATGTAAATTTCAAAGTCTTCATAAAAGACTATGAACGACAAAAAGTCTACGAAGATGAACGTCCGCTACGGAAAAGATTTCTTCTGTATACCAGAGAAATCTTTTCGTTTAATTAATATAGATGTCGTACCAAGTGTACTGAAGTCTGGTTATTTTATTATTACCAGAAAGGCCAAAAGCATTTTCTTACACCTCGACCATCCACCTAGATTTTCCTGACGAGAGCTTGACATGAGCTCGAAACACGTCGTGTAGAATATCGGTGGTGGTCGAAGTGAAATAAAATGCAATTGCCGTTTCCTTTCATATATATATATATATATATATATATATATATATATATATATATATATATATATATATATATATATATATATATATATATATATATATATATATATATATAATCGTGTGGAATTATTTGATTTGTTTGTGTAGGTTTTTAAAGCTCTAACTGTCGATCCTGCAATGAAAGGAATGACATTATTTTTCAGTGGCGAAGCTTGATGAAAAATTTTGGGTAGACAATTTTAAAGGAGTAATCCTTATTTCAGGAGTGAGGAAAATAAAATAGAATATTTTTTAAATATTTTATTTTCATGGACAAGTAAACACAACAAAAACATGGACAGATGTTTTAAAACAGAAAATAAACTTAACTATAATATTTATTCGCTATATTAAACAATAAGTATCTTTTTTTATATATTAAGTTAGTTTTTCTATTTTTATTATTAGCAAAATAGTCAATAACTTGTTCTTTCATTTCTGGAGTAATTGAGTGTACCATATTATTTTCAATGCTTAAAGTGGATAATGAGGAGTCTTTCAGTAGTCACTGAATTCCGCAAATATGTTTTAATTCTTTTTAAAGTGCTCATAAATCTTTCAGATGAGTCAGTTATTACAGGAATGGACAAAAATAATTTTAGTAACCTGTAGCATTCAGAAAATACTTCTGTTAACTCGTTGTCAAAAATATATGAAAAAAGTTGGTAAGGTTCCAAATGTTTTGGTTCATCTGAACTAAAGTTTCACTCGTTTTCTAATTCTCTCATATTAAAAGTTTCAGGATCTTTTCAGTACTTTATCTAAAACAACTAAGATATTTTTTGTTTTTGTTTTGATTTTGTTTAGTAAGTTGACGAATGAGAGTAAATGGGTGTTCTCGAATCTTTGTTGTAATGCATACAGATTATATCCAGTATTTCAAAGCCTATTCTTTTAAAATTGTTTACTGTGTTAACATCAAGAGTTGTTTGAAGTATATTGGTGCACTCATTTACGCATATCTCAATTGTTTGGTCATTTCTCAGATTTTTAATTATTTTGTGTCATTTTATGTATTTCTTCGACACATAAGCCTACATTTCCAGAAATGTTTGACTATAAAATCAAATAGAGTGGTCTGTGAAAATAAAAATTTTGTAAAAAAATATAACATAAGCACAAATTTAGGATTTAATAATTTAGCATTTGCGTGCTCGGCAACTATGGCCACTCACACGGGGGCGATTACAAACAATATCACAGAGGTATAATAGAATTAATCCTAATATAGTAGCAACAGAAAGCACTAAACAGAAGCGAATGGATGAAACTGGGGGAAGCCTATGTTCAAAATTGGACGAATTAAAGGGCAAAAGAAAAAGAATATAGTAGCATTAAGTTGTCACAATAATATCATACAAAAATATTTTAGAGTTTATGATACAGCGATACTTTTTTAAAAAACTTAATAACTTTGTCTATTTAGTTGGAGTCACTGAGTATTTCACATAGCTGCGGTTTGAGTTCCAGCTGTCGTCTTACTGTACTGAATTTATGACATTCTGTAAGAATGTGTTTGACTGTTAGGTAGCACTGGCATGTTTGACAGTTAGGCCGGACATCTGATGTCATTAGGAAGCTGTGTGTTAGTTTGGTATGGCCTATACAGATTCTTCTTATAATTGTAAGGTCTTGTCTAGAAAGTCCCGTGGGTCCAGTGTATAGAGGCTTATACAATGACGGCACGTAATGAAGTATTTAAAGAGCTCCAGTGGGTTTGCCATAATCTCCTGGTGAATCTGTACGTTTCTGTTTTAAAGTCTTTGGTAATCTGGATATGCGTTGTTGACGTGGTATCTGTTGAAGAAGTTTTAGCATCTTGATCTGCGAGTTCATTGCCAGGTATACCAATGTGAGACGGAATCCATATGAAGGTGAGCTTAGTGTTTAATGTAGAAAGGTGGTGGTAACAGTGATGGATATTTTGAACAAGGGGATGATCGGTAAATAATTCCTGAATGCATAATAAGAAAGCTAGAGAGTCTGTACAAATGGCAACGTTTATGTTCGGGAGGTTAATGTGCTTAACAGCCTGTACGATACTATATAATTCTTCAGTATGTACACTACACAAAAGAGGAATAAAAAAAGCACAAATGATTATAATAGCCTTTATTATAATAGCCTTTATTGCTTAACAGTTTCCCATTTACAGAGCAAATTTTACAATGATTTTTATAACAGCACATACGAATAAAGATACTAAAGTAAAGAAAAATAAAAGAATACTAAAATAAAGAAAGAAACAGAAAAAATAAAATACATAAATTTATAACTTACTTTCACACATTCAAAATATGTGCCCGTGATTTATTTTTAAGTTCACATTCGCTGCACGTGAATATATCACAAACACCTACTAATTTATTAGCATTACGGCACATTAGATTTAATGGTGATTTGTACAAAATATTAGTTTGTGCTCTGTTACATAAAAATATATTATTTTGTTGTCTGGATGTTAATCTAGGAACCCATATATTAATTTGTGAAAGTAACTTAGCACAATCTACCTTATTGTTTAACAATTTATGAAGAAATATGACAGAAGCTTGATTTCTACGCTTTTCTAACGAGACAAAGTCAAACTGATTGAGTAAGTTCAAGTAATTACAACCTCTAGGAGGATAAACTCCTGTCAGTTTAAAGCTTAAATGTTTTAAAAATTTCTTTTGAACTTTCTCAATAGTGGATGCATATTGAATGTATATTGGGTTCCAAATAATTGATCCATATTCTAATTTCGGTCTTATTAAACTATAATATAGTGAGGTTAGTACAAACAGGTTATGAAAATTTTTACAATTACGAGTAACAAATCCATACGTACGATATGCAGCATTGACAATTACATTGATGTGTTCGTTAAAAGTAAGCTGTGAATCAAAATAAATTCCTAAATCTTTAACAGTGTTACTTCTCTCCAGTACTGTATCGTCAATCGTATAACGATACACGACTGGATTATTTTTACGACTACATGTTAAAATTTTACATTTAGAAATATTTAAATAACGGTGATTATTCAGACACCACTCTTGCAACAAGTTAACTTGCCCCTGCAACCTAATACAGTCATTTAAACAGGAAATGGACATATATAACTTCAGATCGTCTGCAAACATTAATTTGTTATCCTCAAGTACGTTACATAGATCATTTATAAAGATTATAAATAACAATGGTCCTAGATTAGACCCTTGGGGAACCCCACTTGTAGCAAGATAAGTGTCCGAACAAAAACCATTATAACAAACACACTGTTTACGTTGTGTTAAGTAGGATTGTAATAAATTATAATATGTATTATTGATACCCAGAATTTTAAGTTTCTGAAGTAGTATTGAATGGTTAATTTTATCGAAAGCCTTCGAGAAATCCGTGTATACCACGTCAACTTGTCCTCTATCGTCTAAATTTTCACATAGATACTGACTGAACACGGTTAGGTTGGTGACAGTTGATCGTGCGTTCATAAATCCATGTTGATGAACAGATATTATATTTTTAGCTGACAGATATATGCGGGAGTACACAACAGACTCAAAGATTTTAGCAAAATTATTTAAAATGGATATTGGTCTATAATTAGCGATGTTAGTACGATTTTCGGACTTGTATATAGGACAAACTTTAGCTGTTTTCCATACATCTGGAAAAACTGATGATTTTAGAATCAAGTTGAAAAGTGTACAAAGTGGCCTAGTTAGTACATGCAGGCAATCTTTCAATAGAAATGAAGGTATTTTGTCAGGTCCTGAAGTAAATTTATTCTTCAATTTTTTTCCAGCTGCTAAAATTTCAAGTTCACTAACAGGTTCACAACTGATATCTAAAAAAGTATTGGGATCAAAACCGAAATCTAAATTTCCCTCATGTATCTCAGGTAGAGAATACACACTTTCAAAAAATGCTCTGAATGCATTTACTATTGTCTGAGGAGTATTAAATATTTCATCATTATAAACCATTTGTCCAGGAATTCTAGAAGACTTTTTATTATTTACAAATTTTCAAAAAAATTTTGGTTCATCTTTTAGTTTCATTTGCACCGTTTGTAAATAAAGTGAATATGCTTCCTTAATTTTTTGTTTTACTAGTAGCCTAACTCTACTGAACTGTACGTAATAATCACCATTTTTGGTTTTTTTAAATTTTTTATGTAATTTAGCTTTTTCCTTAATAAGTTTTATGACCTCACTTGAATACCAACTAGGATATTTATTTATATTAATAGTATTTTGTATTTTGACAACGGCACCCGATTTGGGCGTCGAAACGTTAATAAAAAGCATTTTTTAATAATATTGTGGCTTATTTCCCATTCTAAATAGTTAAAATTGTAAAAATGCCACAAGAAAATAGCTTCAGAACAACATTAGGATATTTATGCTTAAAATTTTTATAAACTGGCACATGGCTATCAATGATTTCATAAAACCTATCATAGAAATTTTGCAATGCTTGGTTGACGTTGCTGAAATTTTCCAGAAAAGCCCAGTCGGTGTAAAAGAATTCAATATACATTGACATATAGTCGGCTTTTTTAAAGTTATAAGTTTTAGCACTCATGCTTGCATCAAAATTGTTTTGTTTAGTAAAGATAGCTTTAAGTTCAATTGATAAAGAGGGGTGGTACGCATCTTCGTGTACCAGTGGAAGAGCATCACGAGATACAGAACAATCAATATTTGAAACTATTAAATCCAGTAATTTATTGTGATTATTTGGAATATTGTTGTATTGTTTCATGTTATAAAACGCTAATAAGTTGTTAATGAAATTTGTTTTACGATCATTAAGATTATTTTGCACATAATTTGGGCAGTTAAAATCACCAATTATCATAACCCTAACCGAATTCAAAATATTCCAATCCTCAAGAACTTCTAAAAAACTGTCAAACTCATCAAGCGATATAGATGGTGGAATGTAAATAACTGCCAAATAAAAAGATTTGAAAGATATATACAATTTGCACACCAAGAAGTCGATTTCGGGAAAATTTTCAGCAAACAGTGACGTATCAACTAACTCAGACTTAATACTAGTATCTACAGCAAAAATTACACCACCACCACAAGTTAACCCCACTTGATCAAATTTACGATCACTTCGATAAACTTCATAGTTACCCGGAAATAATTCACTAGAATTTACTTCCGGTTTCAACCAGGTTTCACTTAATGCTACAACACTATATTCGCAATCACTCACACTTGAAGAGAACGTGTCTATTTTACTGTTAAGTCCTCTGACGTTTTGATAGTAAACTTTGATTTCTTCGTTACAGATACTGTTGGGTTGACTTAGTTTAAAGATACTATTTTTGGAACATCGTTGATATATTTTATCCGACAGTTAGTATCACCAGAGTTTTTCCTATTGTATAGCTCTTGTTTAACTTTTTTATAATATTCTAATTGCCGTCTAGTACGATCCGCAGAAATCCCTATATTTTTGTAATTTTTCTTTGCTTTAAGTTTATTAGAGTTTATTAATATTTTCCTCGCAATATCTTCATTTTCAACTGTAATCTTAATTGGTCTATTTTTTTGACTTATCGGCAGTACCCAGTCTAACGATACTCATATTAATGTTTGACAGCTCTGGAGACAATGAAGTTAGTATACTTGAAATAACTTCTTTATCGTAATTAGCTTGTTCTTGGGATGGTGTATTTTGTTCCGGTTCAGCAACATTAAAGAACATGACATTTTTCTTACGCTTTAGTCTATCGGTTACTTCCGATACCAAATCTTCAAAATCTACAGAAGTTTCGGTTTTAGCTTTTTCTGCATTTAAGTCTTTTATGTCTTTTTGGAGTTGAATAATAAGGGCCTTTAATTCATTGAGATCTTTACCAATACCTCTACAACCCACACATGTTCAATCACATCCTTTATTACCATTTAGAATACGTACTTCATTTGAAGTAATATCAACACAGGAATGTTTATAGGTATCCTTACAAACACAGCATGTAACCATAAGGTGGCCATCAAATGATAATTCACAACATTTACAAGCAATTTTTGAAGGCATCTTGGATATACAAATCCGTTAGGTAGATAGCAAGAGATACGCCACTGGTAAATTATCAAAGCAATTAAATTGCTAATTGATAAGAAATCGTGGAAATCGAAGTTGAATTGTTGAGGTTATATTTGAAATTCGCACAAAATACTCGATAACAGAAATATTAACTATGCGTTCAAAATGCTGCAGTGATAAATAAACTGTTTATAAATACCTTGATATACTCGAAACAAATTAAACTTGAGCACTTTATACTAAAACTAGTATTTAATTCGGACACAACTGAAACAGGTATAATATCATACAGTGCCGTAGTAACAATGATATTGTTTTTAGAGGTGACTGTACAGCCAACGCCCAAGTCACTTTTGGAAGCATCGGTGTAAAAAACTTGATCAAATTTTTCCTTATATAGTGGTATCCCTCGAAGTGTTTTAAATGAGGAAGTTTGGAATTTGTTGCGTTGGTTTTTTGCAGGCATATAATGTTGGATTAAATTGTGATATTAAGTGTTGGATTCTCTCCAACCGAGGGAAGAACCCATCGCAATTCCACTGAATTAACTTGAATACAAAAAAGAAACAATATACGAAGAGAACTATTCATTATGTGTGCTGTGATTAGATTTGACATCAGAGGGGTTATCGGAGGAGGCACTTATATAATCTTGTGTATCATCGGAAGTAGGCTGTTGTTTTAATTTTTTCGAAATTCTGGTGATACGGTTTTTTAGTGACCTTTCCTTAGTACCTGTGTGAATCTGTGATAAGTCCTTCAGAATACCGTCTATATCGGAGGAGAATTTTTGAGCTTCTAGTAGAGGGTTGGGGCATCCAAAAGAGTTATCAAGAAAAGCAATGAGTTGAGTAGAATTGAGTGTAAAATTACCCGGATTTTCTTTGTAAGAAAATCCGGGTCGGAGATACCATTAGGCCCCATTGAATAATTCGGTCGAGGATCAGATTTGGCCTGTTTTGGTGGCATCATGAATGTCGAAAGGTCTTGAGAAGTTGATTGCTCCGGAGTAATGGAAGGGGAGAGCATGGTAGGAGTATCAAGTGTACTGCTGTCAGTAGGGTGTCCTCTTTTTTGTCCTACTGTCAAAATGGGCTCAGTATTAGTTGGAGGAGGGAGAGATAGATCCGTAATGGTAGCCGAGGTAGGTGTGTCGTTAGAGGAGATGGACTCAATTTCTGAAGATGGAAGTTCTTTTGCTGAAGTTAGGGAGTCAGCTGAAAGTGAAGAATTGGTAGGTGCATTAGCTGAAATAAGTGTATGGTCTATTTCACTGGGGACTTTAGGGCAGGACTCCGCAGTATGTCCCGTAAGTTTACAAAGAAAACACTCCAATCTGTCGGTGGATAAAAATATTCTAGATGAAGCATTTTTATGACTTTTTAGCAGTGAAGAATGCACCTCAAAGTCCTCCTTGTCGGGAATAACAAATGTAACCCTACGAAAACTCATGATATGTGCATATTGATCATCCGTTGTTCCGCATTTTACAAAAGTAACAGGTGCGACTAGCTGTAAGCCAATATCCTTTAGGTGCTGTTCGATTAGTGAATGCGGGATGGAAGGACATACATTTGAAATGAGAATTCTTTTGGCCGGAGAAACAAGCCTGCGGATAGGTACGACGGTGGAATTAATTGTGACGTGAGAAGTAGTTTTCAGAAGTTGATCAACGATGTGAGGAAAATGCATATGCGATTATTCGATATCCGAGACGCAAAAGAAATATTTTTTGGTTGAACTATTTCACCAATCGCTTTAATAAATTCAAATAAAACGGTATTTGGAATGGAGTGCATTACAGTTGCTTGTTCCCGTTTCGGGAATGAAGGGGGAGGAGGCCTGGAGAGTTCTGCAGCGACATAACATTTTCGGTTGGAATTTGAGTTGTTTGATGTAGATGTGGTTGGTTGAGAGTTGTTCATGATGTGTGTAGTGCTGGATACCAAAACTACAACACAATATCAAGAGTACTTACAGACCCTTTCGCAGATTGGAAAGGGGAAAAAGATAAAGGAGCTCTCCTGATTTCCTTGGATTTTCCTTGAATTTTATTCGAAATGAAACCAATTTAATTAGATTTAACTTGGATTTTTAAAATAATAAACACATTAAAACCTCGTTTCCTTATCACATTGTGACTGAGAACAAAAATACGATAAGGAAATTCGAAATTAATTAGCACTTCGCTTCGTGTTAGCTTGTCGATGGTTAACACGTGAATGAAAATATTTTTAATACCAAGTGCTAAGTTTGCTCTCTGGGTCAAATTTGTCTGATTCTATAATTATTTCTGTGACATCCAATAATTTTTGATAATATTTGTCAATTGTAAAAACCGATCTTGAATGAAAATTCCATCTAATTACCTAAATTTAATGGGTGTGCATAACAATGAATAAAAATGGCACGAGGCAGGTTTCTTTAATTTTAGTTTCAACGCCACCTTTGGCGCCCGACATTACACTAGCGCCATCATATGTTTGGCATATTAATTTATCATTTTTTATCTCGTTGAAATGTAAAAGGTGAATCATTTTTTCTGCAAGACCATTTGCTGTTTTATCACTAGACACGCCGTAAAATCCCATAAATCTTTCACATATGTCCTTTTTATACACATACCTTAATGTTACACTAAACTGGGATTTGCAGGAAGCATCAGTTGTTTCATCAGCCTGAACAGATATAAAGTCCGCTTCTTGCAACTCTTTAAAAATTTTCCGTCTGATAATACACTCATTCTATAAACTGATTTTGAATTTCGCTGGATGTGCCTTTAAAAAATGTTACTGGCTTCTAGGTGATCACGCATATCTAATTCTGCCAGAGCAAGCAGATCAAACAGTTCGAAATAATTTCCTACAAATATATCAAATTTATAGTTTATGAAAATTCTAAAGTATTTTATAATAAAATATATTTTCGCAACAGTAATGTGATTAAAATTTAGTAACTTCTGCTAACCTTTATTTTTTTATGTACCAGTTTCATCATGTCCTCGAAAAGCTAACTCTTGACAAGCCAAAAAACGAACTACATCTATTAAACGACCGACAATTTTGCTATTTTTAGCAACACGCTCGTTATGACGTTGAACATTAATTTTTTCCGTGGTCAATTGCATGATCTATTCGAACTTTTCCCAACAAATGGAACATTCCATGTGACGAAATATGTTTTTTTGAGGTAGCGTGTTTGCTAGCTTTGTCCACAAATTTTTTTATAGTATCTATTCCACTTTTAGTCCAAGATGAGTCGTCTCCAAATAACAGACAAGAAAAACAATATAATTTATTTTCAGTTTCGCTGCCGCAAAGCCATTCTCGTACCATTTATGATTGAAATGTCTTGTTGTTTTTCCATCTTTTTGTGATAAACTTAATTTAGGTCGTTTTTGACTATTTTTCAATTTAATTTTATATTCAAAGCTAAGCGCCGAAAATAGGTTCTCTTTTAAAAACACGAAGGGTTCGAAATCAACTGAATCCATGATAAAGTATTTAAAAAAGAAAATTAAGAAAATAGATCGGAGTTCGGTCCTGATGGCGATCAAATCTACCTCATTATCAGCTGCTCCGAAATAATAGTCATTTTAAATGGTAAAAACAAATCATAATTTAATATTTTATACCTCTACTACAAATTAAAGTGCATTAGTTAGTGCTGACAATATTATCTCAAGTGAGTAGCACTTATTTTCGGATTATTTTTGTAACAACAACAAAATAACCTTTAAATAATACCTACGGAAAGAGATAACAAAAATTCCACTTGGGTCTTGACCAGTTTTTTGGACCGGCCACAGGACCGGTTAAACTTCTGATCAAGAAAATTAATAAAATGACTTCAAACAACAATAATACTACACACAATTCCACTAAACACAGTTACTCAGATGCCGTAAATTATTTTAAACATTCGACAAAAGAAGACACAATAGTCATTTCCAGCATTGAAGGTACAAAAATCGTTGATTACGTCGTAGCTGTTGGATCACTAGTGGGCCCAATTAATGTACGTTTTGCCTACAGAATTGCTAACAACAGGATATGTATATACCTTTCTTAAAAAAAATACTGTTGATTCTCTTCTCCAATCTTATAAATATATCGAAATAAATGGATGTCAAATCGAAGTAAGAAGACTAATTTCTTCAGCCCAGAGACTTCTAATATCTAGTGCATGTCGTACAATCCCGAAAAACTTGGTATTCACACTGTATTCAAAATTACTTTTCTTCGAGTAGGTATGCCTGAAAATGAGTACAGTCATGTTCTGAGTTTTAGAAGGCAATAGTTCATTACACCCTTGGAAAATATGTCCATTTCTGACTTATTTACAATAACTCATAATACTTCCTACCGGCTATTTCTTTCCATAGACGGATTCAGCTGTTCCAAATGTAAAACCATTGGTCACCAAGAATCAGAATGCACTCATATTTCAAACCAAATCCCTTCAACCACCCTCATAGAATCAACTCAAACCTCAACATCATTATCTAAACCTCATGAACCAAATGATACCCCTTCAACTACCCTCTTAGACTCAACCCAAACCACATCATCATTATCGAATCCTCACGAACTAAATGATAAAATATATCAATCTATGGAAACCCATCTCATTAAAAACATTTCACAAGTAAATCCAAACACTTCGTCTTCTTCTTCCAAAACAACATTATCAATTGTAGATAACACCGAAAATACTACGGCACCAGAAACATCAATAACCCCAAATAAATTAGTCAACCCAAACCAGCTAAAAAGACATAACTTATCATCTCCAGAAATAAACGAAGACAATCCGAAAACCGATTCACACATTTTTAATACCCCTAAACAATCTAAAGCAAAGCAAAAGCCCAAAACTTCTTCCAAAACCTCCCGTGAAGATATCATTCAGTCCTTAAAATCCATCAAAGACAAAATCGAAAATCGATCACCTGCATTTGTGCTAAATTTCAACGAAATATGTGATTTTATGGAAAACGTGTTACACTCTCATAACCCTGAATTAACTTCTAAAGATTATTCCAACGAACCAGACGAACTAATTCAGATCCTTAACTTTGTTTATTGTTATACACAAAATTTTAGGTTAAGAAATAATATCACCCGACTAAAAAAAAAAATAAACCCTAACCCTTCTTCAGCTGACGAAACTGACGAATCATCACTGGTTGAAGGACAATCAAGGGATGACTAATTCATTTATAGTGCAATGGAACATAAATGGGTTTTATACCCATTATGAATAGTTGAAACTATTAATCGGCGAACTTTCTCCTGTAATTCTTTGTCTTCAAGAAACCCACCTCAAACAAACTAACATAAATTAAAACAAAAATTTAATGTTTTAATAAAAATAGAATAGCTCAGCAAGCAAGTGGCGGAGTAGCTATCTTCACTAGGTCTGATTTGGAAGCTAAACCAATCGCACTCAGTACTAAACTCGAAGCTGTAGCAGTCTCTATTACCTATCATAAAAAGATTAACATATGTAACATTTATTTACCACACTAATTTACTAAATTAATTTTAGGGGATATGAACTGCCACCATCCTGCATGGGGAAGTCACAAAACTGATAAATACGGTAACTTAATTGATTGTTCTGATTAATTGTTGCTTAATACAGGGAACTTATGCAGTCAATCACTCTCAACTACATTATCATGGAACACTTTAAACTCATTATATAATAGTGACCACTTTCCAATTTCTATAACATTAGATCACATTCATCCCCTTGATTTTCCAATATATCAGTCCTGGAAATTAAAAAATGCAAATTGGAAATCTTATCAATCCTATATCGATCAAAAACTTGAAAATTTCCATTTAAGCAATGATATAAACTATGATAGCACCTCTTTAAATAATATTATTATAGAAGCAGCATTAGAAAATATAGGAAAGACAAAACCCTGTAAAAGGCAACCGGTACCTTGGTGGAATAGTGAAATTGCAGAAGCACTCTCATCCTGTAGACATGCCTTTAATAAACTTCTTAAAAAACATAATACAGACGAGAACTTACTTAATTTTAAAAAGCTCAGGCCTAAATCAAGATATCTTATGAAAAAAAGCAAAAAAGATACTTTCGAAAAACTACGTGTCGTCCATAAATTCATCAACACCTCCACAGGTTATTTGGTCGAAAATTCGGAAACTTAAGGGCACCAACTATTTTAGGCATATCAATGCACTAACTTACAATAATGAGATCATCACCTGTAAAAAAGCTATTGGTGAAACTTTAGCCGAAGTTTACCAAGAAAATTCTAGCGACCAAAATATAACGCCAAAATATAATATAATATATTATATTATATATATAATATAATTCTTATTACATAAGCAAAATATAGAATCATTCGAAATCGTTGAAAAAGAATGTGGTGATCGATTAAATGCTACCATAACTCTTCAAGAACTAGAATACTCTATTGTAAACTCCAAAAATACATCCCCAGGACAAGATGATATTCCACCAATATTCATAAAATACCTACCTTTCAGAGCAAAAATAATATTGTTAGATTTATTCAATACCTGTTTTTTAAAACATAAATTTCCAAAACTCTGGTCTCAGGCAATAACTATTCCCATTATTAAACCCAATAAGCCCAAAGAAATACCCTCATCGTACCGTCCTATTTCTCTCACATGCAGCATGTGCAAAATACTGGAAAAAATTTTGAACCTCTAACATGGTATTTAGAAACAAATAATCTCCTTACCCCATTATAGAGTTGTTTTCGCAAGGGACGGTCTACATTAGATAATCATATATCACTACAAACCTCAATCAACGAAGCCTTTGCAAACAATCAGAAGTTGATTGCAATATTCTTTGACATAACCCAGGCTTTTGATAGGACATGAAAACACTCTATATTAGCAACACTTAATAATTATGGAATTCAAGGTAACATGCTTGTTTTCATAAAAAATTTCTTAAGTAGTCGTTCTATACAAGTTAGACTAAATGGAATCACAAGTTCTCCAAAAATGCTAGATAATGGAATCCCTCAAGGATCCATTTTAAGTCCAACCCTATTTTTAGTGGCTTTTAATAGAATCATAAATGTAATTAGAGCTCCTTTACGCGAATGATATTGTTATTTACACCAAATCTAATAACCTAGTTTCAGCAACAAATATATTACAACCTATGTTAAATCGACTTCAAAACTGGGCATTACAAACCGGATTCAACTTTTCTGCAGAAAAAACTCAATACGTAATTTTTAGTAAAAATAACGCTCACCATACAATTAATTTAACATTAAATGATTTACACAAAAATGCCACAACGAAATAGCTTCAGAATAATACTCATAATTTAATTGAAAACCAACTTAAAAAAAATAAAATCGAAATATTGACATTTTTGGCTGTGGGGGAGGGGGAATAGGGGAAGTGGGCTAAAATTGCGGTGAGTCCTAATTTGTTAAAATCATATAGAACGTAAAAAAAAATGAAAAAAAAAGTATTCAGGCTGTATCGACCACAAAAAATATAATTAGACCCGAAAAAATCCTTACAAAACTTTAAAGAAACATGGTTTTTGGGGGGTTTAAACGTGTTTCGCCCAATTTTTGAATATCCTAATATACTCAGTTATTTTAAATTATACATAATCTATTTTGCCTCTTAGTCTTTTTTTGGTAAGTCACATTTTATCGAGATGTGGCTTCTTTTTCAAAATATACCCAAAAATGTAAATTATAAATAAATTTTCAGATTATTAACAGGTCTCTATAATCGAACTTAACCATATACAAATATGTGGTGGATTCGACAAATATTCAAAATATCTCGATAAACACTGGTTTATCGAAAAAGTACTGAGAAGCAAAAAAGTTTTGAAAACATTGTGTTTAACTAATGGTGCTACAATAATAATTTAATTGGAACGTACACAAAAGTTTGGGGGGGTTTAAGGGAACAAAACCCCATAAAATTTTTATGGGGTGCACAAATTTCACTTTAATTTTTTTTAAGATGTTGCTGCCATAAGAATGCCACATGTCCATTTTCAATAAAAAGTCTCTCTAAGAGTTTTCGATATATGAAAAAATATTGATTTTCATTTTGTAACTTCAAAGGGCTGTACCTTTTTTTATGAGCACATTTGTACTAAGGTAAGTCAGGTGCAATCGAACTATTTTTGACCCCAGAATGTGTGGTATAATTTATACCAATCTTTTCGGGACACCCTGTATATTTGGCACACATACTCCTCAATAGATTTAAATATTTCGTATTATGTATCCAAATATTTCGGCACCGTTTCTACTAGCTGCACAAAAGCATCTTGATACGATTGGTTTTTTTTTAATATGGCAAATGGTCTTTTTTTTAAAACCTACAGTTAAGAATTTAATATTCACCATTGGCGCGCATACGGGTAATATGAGCCGAAAAATACGTAATATAATATGAAGTCAAAAATGTATAAAAATTACTTTTATTTTAAATTGTACCAAAACGCCCCATTATTTTTGTCCGACAAGTGATATAATATGCATTACATATGTAAAAAAACAGTACAAAATAAAAATGACATCTATGGTAATAAATAAGAAAATTCGAGAAAATTGACATCTTCGGCGCATCCGACTGCGCATATGCCCCGTGAAAATTGTCCGACAAGGTTACCACATTATTGTAAAAAGGTTTTATGGTAGATACCGTTAAAATTATCCATGTGGTAATAAATTTATTATTATTTTCATAAATCTGACATATTTAGCGTGTCTGACGCGAGTTATATCCATTGACCCCATATAGGCCAATACCCTGAATCCGATGTGTCAGCACCTGAACTATGGTCGACCTTATTTCCAAACTGCAACCTGTGTATTATTGCTTATTTTTCAAATGTGTAATGTATTTCATTTCATTGAATATAATTCAGTCTGATATATTTCTTTGTAGAGTTAAGTCGCATTTTTATATTGTAACTATTAGATCGCAATAAAGTAAATTCTCGCACTTGTATTTTTAAAAATTGTTTTTAAAAATCGTTCCAAAAAGGCAGAAACTATCAGTGGCGCAGTCTTAGTGGATTTTTCGTCGAATTCCATTGAGGATATTCGTGGGTTTTAACTCTTAAACGAAAAAAGAACCGGGTTTCCGTTTTTCATAAACTTTTAAACTGTCAGTGATTTTGGGCTCCATTCGGACATCCAGATTCCAGGAACAAGCAGAAGTGCATAAATGTGGTAAGCTAAAAATTTTTTGTTCATTTTTATCAGACTCCTCTTGTCTATTGAATCCTTTTGCGAAAATAATAGTCAAGTGTAGTATTAGTTATTATTTTATTTTTTTTTGATAGATTAGTATATAGGAAAGAAAAGCAATAAATAAAGATAAGATGACTTCACCAAGTAATTCAAATACTACTATTATTGTACCTAAATTAGATATTGCCAATTTGGCGATTATTCTTCGTTTTGATGGAAATATAAATAAACTCTACAGATTCATAAATGCAACTGAATCAATCTTAAGGCATTATTTCGATACAAATAACCCTAGTAGTTTTCAAAATTGTTTGCTATTGAACGGAATTTTAAATAAACTAGAAGGAAGAGCTGAAGAAATTATTGCTATTAGCGGCTATACTGATTGGGATGGTATAAAAAATACATTAATTTTAAATTTTGCCGACCAAAGAGATGAAAATTGCCTTAATCAAGATCTTGTTAATTTAAAACAAAAACCAAACGAATCACCTTATCAGTTTCATGAGAAGGTGCTCGATTTATTAAATTCCATATGTAATTATATTGATTTATACCATCTTGGTCAGGAGTGCACATATAAAAGAGAATTTTTTAATAAACAAGCACTAAAAACATTCTTAGCGGGTTTAAGAGAACCTTTAGGGCCCATAATTAGGGCAATGCGGCCGAAATCCATTGAACAAGCTGTTCAATTCATTAAAGAAGAAGATAACATTAAATACTACCAAAAGAGTCAAAATTTTAATAATAATAATAATAATAGTAACAGATCTAGAAACGCAAACTATAGCTTTTATCCAAATTCTCAAACAGATCCTCGCAATGATAGACATTTTCAACCTTCGCAATCAAATCAGTATCAAAGGAACAATACCCAAAACTATCAGTCTAATTTCCAAAATAACACTCCCCAAAACTTTCAGTCTAATTTCCAAAATAATTCTAATAGGCCAGCTCAAAATGTTTGGCGACCAAACCCAAATTTTGTTCCTAACCGACCCACTCCAATGAGTACATCTACTAGAAATAGTACTCCCCAAGTCAAAAATAATTTCCAAACCTTTAACAAGCCAGCTCAAAATAATACTTGGCGACCAAATCCCAATTTTGCCCCAAATACATCTAGTCCTATGAGTACGAATACTAGAAATAGTACACCAGGATTCAGAAATAATTTCCACAACCCCAGAAATCCAAATCAAAACTTCACGTTCGAAGAACTGTATAATACCGAGTACGAATCCATCGATATTGATCAAAATACCCAAAATACCCCTGATCAAGAAGCTTATGATGATGCTAACGAAGAGCATAATCAAAATTTTCAAGACAGCCTCTTCCAAAATCAACAGACTTAATAGAATTGAATTTTTCCACAAATAAAAGAGAACTGCCTTATATCCAAATTCAAGAGCCTCCCTTAAAATTACTGGTAGATACCGGTTCCTCTAAATCTTTCTTAAATCCAGAAAAAGCTAACTTCTTTTATAAAATTTTTATCTATTACGAACCCTTTGTTGTCTCTGCAGTATTTCAAAGTACAAAAGATCAATCAGGAAGGTAAGATTAAATTCCACCTTTTTGATTTTCATAGAAGTTTTGATGGTCTTTTAGGACTAGATAATATAAAATATCTAAACGCTAAGTTGGATTTCGTAAATTCCCAATTAACTACTCCATATTCCAGTATCCCGATAACATACTATAAATCTGATCTAAAGATAATCTTCAAACAAAAATTTGATCCCTTATCTTGTAGTGTAGCCAAAATTCCTGTTTCCCAAAAATCAGGATGTATATTTATCCCTGACCAAACAATCCAAAAATGTGTAATCCCTGCATGTCTTTCGAATGCAATAGACGGTTTTGCCCTAGTAGAAATCTTTAACCGAACCCAAGATGAAATTTTTGTCACATTAGATGCTCCAATCGATACTGTCCCTTTTGACGAAAATTGTCATGAATTATTCCATGCAGACATAGTGCCTGCCGATGAAACAGAAAATATTAATATCGAAGATTTAATCCGTACCTCTCATATGAACTCTGAAGAAAAACAAAATATTCTAAGAATTTGCAATAAATACTCTAATCTTTTTCATAGCGAAGATAAACCCCTTACATTTACCAATAGAGTTAAACATGTTATTAAAACTAAGGATGAACTACCTATTTATAGTAAATCGTATAGATATCATTTTGTTCATAAACCAGAAGTAAATAGTCAAATAAACAAAATGTTGGAACAAGGAATCATTAGACCCAGTAATTCAGCGTACAGTAGTCCCATTTGGGTTGTCCCAAAAAAAGCAGATGCGTCAGGAAAAAAGAAATGGAGAATTGTTGTAGACTATAGGAAGCTGAACGAAAAAACAATTCCAGATAAATATCCGTTACCAAATATCACCGATACACTTGATAAATTAGGCAGATGCAACTATTTTAGTACACTTGATCTAGCTAGTGGCTTTCACCAGATTGAGATGCACCCAGACGATATTCCCAAGACAGCATTCAATGTTGAGAATGGTCATTATGAATATGTTCGTATGCCATTTGGGCTCAAGAATGCTCCTGCAACTTTTCAGAGAGTTATGGACGATATTCTGCGAGGTCTTCAAGATGAAATCTGTCTTGTCTACTTAGACGATATAATTATTTTTTCTACCTCACTTCAAGAGCATATTGTAAATTTAGACAAAGTTTTTAAACGTTTGCAAGAAAATAATTTTAAAATACAACTAGATAAGTGTGAATTTCTCAGAAAGGAAGTAGCCTATCTTGGTCACATTGTAACTACAGAAGGTGTGAAGCCAAACCCAGATAAAATTAATGCAATTGTCAAATACCCAATTCCAAAAACTGCACGCGAAATAAAAGGATTTTTAGGATTGCTAGGATATTACAGGAGATTTATAAAAGATTTTGCCAGATTAACTAAACCATTAACGAAATGCTTAAAAAAGGATGCTAAGATAGAACACACTCCAGAATTTTTAAAATGTTTCGAAGATTGTAAAAATATATTAATTAATGAACCTATACTTCAATATCCAGATTTTGATAAAGATTTTATTTTAACTACAGATGCAAGTAATGTAGCAGTAGGAGCTGTATTATCTCAATTAGTAAATGGTCAGGATAAACCAGTAGCTTATGCCTCGAGAACATTAAATGAGTCCGAGCAAAACTATAGTGTTATAGAAAAAGAACTTCTCGCGATACTATGGGCAACTAAGTATTTTAGACCTTATCTTTTTGGAAGACAGTTTAAAATTATGACAGACCATAAACCCTTACTGTAATTTCTTGTGTGTTTTATTTATATTTTATGCCGAGAGAGAAACGTGAAAGTGTGACTTTTCTTATTAATTTATTTGACAACTTCTTAAAACAATATACTAATCGTAAAACTAAACTATATATGGTTTCCCACAACAACGTATCATATCTAGTGTATATATTAGATTCTAGTGTCCCAACATTCTCCGGACCCAGGAATCAGGCGGCAGTGAATCTATGTGGAGTCTTCAATGTTCTTCCATACCTTGACTTTTTACCCTTTTCTGACTTATCTTGTTCTGTTGATTCTTCTTTGTCTTTTCTTAAATTTTCTTGAATATCATTGATAGGTAGTTCAACTCTATATAGTCGTAGACATGGACGAACCAATACACCATTTTTTGTCTTTACTTTTGCGACCCTTTGGATGCCATCTTGCCCAGAATATACTTCAATGATTTTGCCCATGGGCCAGTTTATTCCTTTGACGTTGTCGGAACCAACCATTACTACATCACCAACCTTCACTGAATCTCCTCTTCTTTGACCATAATTTACTAGTTCCGCAAGGTATTCTTTCCTAAATCTGTCGCGTAACATTTGCCTTAAATTTTGAATATGACGAAACCTACCTTTAAAAAATTCTGAATCCACGATGTCTAAATCAACAACCTCATCGGAATTACCCTGTAATGGCTTTAAACTTGATGGGGTTAAAACCTCAAACTCATCGACTTCAGAAACATAGGTAAGTGGTCTTTGATTTATCACCGACTCTATGTCGCATAACACTGTGTACAGCTCTACATAATGCAACGATGCTTTCCCCAGTTGTCGGCGCAAAAGTTCTTTTACTACTCTTACTAACCTCTCCCACCACCCGCCCCACCAAGAAGCGGAGGGTGGATTAAAAATCCATTTTATTCGTCTTGTACCTGAAAATTGCTCTATTTCTACCCAATTTAACTTTCCAAAAATATTGTCACTCCCATGAAAATTTGTCCCATTGTCCGAATATATGATTTTAGGCCTCCCCCTTCTACTAATAAAGCGACGAAGAGCGTATAAAAATGCTTCAGTAGAGAGAGATTTCACCAGTCAGCTTACTTCCAGCGATCAGCAAGATAGTGGAAAGAATCATTCTAAGCAGACTGCAAGCGGAAACGAACAGACTAAATATCATCCCCGAAGCTCAATTCGGATTCAGAGCAGAGCACTCCAGCGAGCTACAAGTACTCAGACTAACCGAGTACATAGCAGCTGGTTTCAACGACAAGCAGTACACTGGAGCAGCGTTCCTGGATGTAAGTAAAGCGTTCGATAGAGTCTGGCACAAGGGGCTCTTATACAAAATGCGTGATTACGGGTACAGCGGGGCGATGACGAGACTAATCTCGTCGTACTTGGGCGGCCGGACTTTCAGGATTCGGATAGGACAAGTCCTGTCCGAGCTCGGAAACCCGGAAGCTGGGGTACCCCAGGGAGCGGTCCTGTCACCCCTGCTGTACACGATATACACAGCTGATGTACCTAGAACACCAGGTACCCTCATGAGCCTCTACGCCGACGACACAGCGATAGCGGCCAAACATAGAAATGTAGATATAGCAGTGACCAACCTGCAAACAGCGTTAGAAGAAATAGAAGAATGGAGTATAAAATGGAAGATAGCCATCAACTCAGATAAAACGCAAGCGGTTCTATACAAGAAAGGAAGACAACAGCCAGAGGAACAGCTGACGGTGCAGAACAGACCCGTCGAGTGGAAAAACGAAGCTAAATACCTAGGAGTCATCATGGACAAAGGATTAACCTTCCAACAACACATAGAAGCCACAGTCCGGAAGGCCAACATAGCAAAAGCAACACTAAGAGGACTCACAGGCAGGAAAAGCAAACTAAGACTGAAAACAAGGTTAAGACTGATCAATAGTATAATCCTACCGGTATTAACATACGCGTCTCTCGCATGGGGACATGTAAGTAACACACACAAGAAGAAGATCCAAGCAGCCCACAACAACAGCTTGAGGGAGGCCGCCAGAGTCCCAAGATATGTAGCTGAAAGATTCCTGTTCAGAGAACTCCAACAGGTGAGAGTCACCGAAATCATGACAGATAAGGCAAGGACCAAATTCGCGGAACTGGAGCACCACCCAAATTACATACTGCGAGAGACGCTAAGGTATGATGAGTTCCACCGATGGAAGCACAGACGTCCGAAGCAACAAATAGTGGGATAAGAGTATAAAAGTGATAAGTGATAGTAGTGAGTTCGTAGCTCGAAAACAAGTGCCGAAGACAGCGTTACATACGAAGATCAAGTACCACGATCGCCTCTAAGGTAAGTGAATTTTAGAAAATTACAGAAGGGCATAAGCCCCCAAAAAAATATAAATAAAATAAAAAAATGGCGAAAGCCCCCAAAAAAATTATAAAAAACCATAAAACACATACAAACTCGAGCAACGAGTCATCGGGTGGAGCCCACTAGGGCTCAGCACGATGACTCGGGGCCCAAGCAAGCAATTTTTAGTTCCGCGGATAAGTAAGAAAGAAGATA
This sequence comes from Diabrotica virgifera virgifera, assembly GCF_917563875.1. Classification (NCBI taxonomy): domain Eukaryota; kingdom Metazoa; phylum Arthropoda; class Insecta; order Coleoptera; family Chrysomelidae; genus Diabrotica; species Diabrotica virgifera. The sequence goes on from NC_065451.1 coordinate 136,182,521, forward strand.
AAGGCATAGAGCGCATCACGCTGGCCTAGTTTTTGCATTCGATTAGGGTACCACATTGGAATCTTATTACCCAGGATTCCATTGTGAAGAGCATTTGGCTACGATAGTTGTGCCCCCATCGCGCATCAGCGTGCTATGGGGGGGAAAGGGATGGCCTGGGGCATTGGAGCGAGGTGGGGTGATCCATGTATATACTTGGGTCAAAACACCTCGCCCCAATGAATTGTTACACCCGAATGTACTCTTTCGAGAGGGTGGACATTCCCACAGGTCGGGTTAAATCAAATTGCTTGCTTGCTTGATTTCACCAGTTCCAAATGAAGCGCTCTGTATACTGCACACGTAAATAAAACTATCCACGTTTTTTCACCTCCCTTTAAATATAAGGGCCCTGCTAAATCTATACCTACAATTTCAAAAACCCCAGCATCGTTTATTCTATTAGCAGGTAAAGGAGCAAAAGGTGTTTCAATTTGTTTACCGTTTAACTTTTTACATGTGACGCATGAGTAAATTACAGAGTTTATAGTTTTCCTGGCTTTTTTTAACCAAAAATTTTCTCTGATTATTCCTAAAAGTATTTTCGGACCAGCATGACAACTTTTTTCATGTTCTTCAACTAAAAGTTTTCTTACTATTGTATTTTTGCTTGGAAGAATTATTGGGTACTTAAATTCTTGTGAAAAATCGCCATATGCAAGTCTGGTTTTTAACCTTAAAATTCCATTTTTGTCTTCAAATATTTTGAACTTCCTCAATCCCTTTATATTTTCTGTTAAATTTTGAGTTTGTGCAAATTTTATTATGCATGTTTCAGCGCTTTCTAGTTCTTGAGCATTTAAGTAATCAAATTTGTTGCTTGTCTTAGCTTCTACACATGTTCTTCTTCTTTTGTTCCTAACATTGTGGTAAAATCTAAGAATCCATCCTACTAATATCCGTACTTTTGAAAACTTTCCAAAATAATTTAACTTTTGACAAAATTCTTCCGAATTTTCTGCTAGATTAGTATTAACTAATTTCATACATTCTTTCATTGCTTCTTCTTCTGTAGCGCTTACTTCTCCTTTTGGCCACATATTTTCTGGTTCTTTGAGCCATTGAGGGCCCTTCCACCATTGTTTTTCCAAAAGTTGTTTCCCGCTACATCCTCGTGATAAAACGTCTGCAATATTCATATCACCTGGCACGTGGCGCCACTGATCTACTGCAGAATATTTTTTAATCTCTTTTACCCGGTTTCCTACAAAAGTATTCCAAAGACCCTTTGTTTTAATCCAGGTTAAGACAACCATCGAATCACTCCAGTAGTACGTTTTAAGCTCTGTAAAGTCTGTTACTTCTTTAACAGTTTCTAATAACCTAACACCTATCACAGCAGCCATTAATTCTAACCTAGGGAGAGTAATCGTTTTAACTGGACTTAAACGCGATTTTGCTAACAAAAGTTTGATTGAAATTGAATTTTGAAATTCTAGCCTAATAAAAACGCAAGCGGCATAAGCGTATTTACTAGCGTCAACGAAAACGTGAAGAGTTTTATTTATTATTAGGTTCTGTTCTTCTGGATATGCTAAATATCTATGTATGTTACAAAAATTGAGACATTTAACACTTTTTAACCAAATTTCGAAACGTTTTTTGATATCGTCAGTTAATTTTTGATCCCACGTCAATTTCAAGCTCCAAGTCTCTTGTAATAAGATTTTCGGTATTAACGTAAATGGAGCAGTGAATCCAATAGGATCAAAAACTCTCTGCGTTGCAGATAAAATACCTCTTTTTGTTCTAGGAATCTCGTCAAGACTGTCTAAATTTTTTATATCACACGCTAAAGTGTCAGTTTGGTAATTCCACTGTATACCCAAAATAGAGATAACCTTATTTTCTAATTTTTCATTGACGCTAGAAACATACGTATCGTTATTTTCATTAAAAGTCCACCCCCTAAGATCAAATTTTGCATTCTTTAGAATTTCTGTTGACTCATCAATAAGTTTTTTAAGTTCTGTTTCATTCCTAACGCTAAAAACACAATTGTCTACGTAAAATGCGTTAAGAAGTTGATTAGCTGTTTCTGTGTATGTTTTTTCCTTTTCTAAATGCAGATTAACTGTTGCTGCTAAAAGAAACGGACTTGGCTTTAGCCCAAAAACTACTCTACAATGTCTAAATATTTTTATTTCTCTTTTTTCATAGTTTTTCCACCACAAAAATCGTAAAAAATCCCTATCTTTCTCTGAAATGCTTATCTGCAAAAATGCCTTCGCTATGTCTGACGTTACCCCAATTTTATGTAACCTGAACTTTAAAATTAAAGGTATTATTAGCTCAATTAGATTCGGACCCTTTTCTAGTAAATCATTAAGAGAATTACCGTTACCATCCTTAGCTGACGCATCAAACACTGGTCGGATCTTCGTAGTTAAACTGGACTCTTTGACAACTGCGTGATGTGCCAAGTAGTGTGTATTCTTTTCCAACGGCTCTTCTTCTACTTCTTCAATGATTCCTGTATTTTCCCAATCTTGGAATATATTGTCATACTCTGTAAGCTTGTTCAGAGAAAGTAACCGTTTTGTGGTAGAAAAAAGTCGCTTTTCAGCTAAATTAAAATTAGAGGTTATAGCCGGATAACCTTCTGCCCATGGTAAACAAACTTCATATCTATTTTCACTATTTACCACAGTGCTTTCTTTAAATTTTTCTAAAGTGCGAATGTCTAACTCTTCTCGACATTTCGTCTCTGCTGGATCTTTTATACCCAGAACATCTAAACTCCATAAAGTACTCAATGAGTCAGTAAAATAAGTTGAAACAAACGTGTTTATTTTATTATTACTTTTTTGTGTCCCCATAACGGTCCAACCAAACTTGGTTTCCAAAGCTACTAAAGAATCATTTATGTTTACCAAGTTTCCCGTTATGATGTGACCAAACATGTCTGCCCCTATTAATAAATTAACCTCTAATTCGTTAGAAGCAGAATCATTTATAGAAATATTTTTATCTTTTAATAAATCTAGCACCTTTTGGTCAATTAGTTTTGGAACGTAATTGCAAATTTTAGATTGTTCCAGTAAAGATAACCCGATGCTGAATGAATTTTCTAAATTTTCTATACCTGCCTTAAACAAACGATGAATCTTTGGAGCTCCCTGCAACCCACCAAAAACACCTTGAACTATATTTTCTTGTCCAATTTTAGTTAACCCTAAATCTTCCGCGCATTTTGTAGTTATATAGGAACGTTGCGAACCCGAATCTAGCAGTGCCCTTACTGTAATTGACTTTTTATTATCAGAAATAACCCTAACATTAATCGTTTGCAGTAAAGTTTCAGAAGCGACAGTTGTTAATGTATTTTCTAAAGATTCTGATTTTTTCAAAGTCTCTATTTTTGTTTTCTTTTTCATGCAAATCAGGACACATTAATGTAAAATGCTTGCGAGCGCATTTTATACATTTGACAGTTGTTTTGCATGTCCGAAAATTGTGAAACTGCTTTAAACATGAAAAACAACTCCGTTTTTTACTTATAATGGATTTTTTCTGCTCTAAAGTCATTTTCTGTGCTTTAATGCAGTCCTGACTGGCATGTGTATTGCTTTCGCAAAAAATACAAGAAAACTTTTGCTTACCCTTGGTTTTTAAACTCTCTGTATGTAAGGTTTCTACAGTATACTTATCGTCAATACTTTTTGGAACTGTGAAACTAGACTGAGCAAGTTTTACACGCTCTTCGGCCTCCACTTCTGTTTTCAGGAACTCTAGTAGACCCTGCAACTCATTATTAAATTTTAAATTATTAGAAGCCCTATTTCTTTCCCAAATTTTAAGCAACTCATAAGGTAGCGCGGATTCAACAAGTGGCAAAAGCATCGCTGCATACTTGTCGCTAGTAACACCTAGTGTTCCCAAAGCCCTAAGCTGAGTCTCCAACCTATCATACAAAGTAGATAAAGCCATACCTGGGTCCTCCTTTGAGGTTTGTTGATTTAGAATTAAATTTAATAACTCCCTAACGTATACCTCAATTAAAATTTCGTCCCTTGCGAATCTATTTTTCAGTTGGTCAATGGCTATTTTATAATTTTCAGCGGAAGGTGGGAAGCTTTCGACAAGGCTTCTGGCTGGCGTGCCATCTTCTGTTGATTGGATCAGGTATTGGAACTTGTCTTCATTTGGAAGGTCTGCGTCTTCATCGATTTTTCTAAACTGGCCCCAAAAATTTATCCAATTTTTGACATTTCCATCATATTTTTTTATTTCAAGTTTTGGCAGATGTAAATTTTTGAAAGGTTTTTCATTTTTTGTACCTTTATTTTCTTGATCTTTCAAAGTTTTTAAATTTTTAATCAAATATTCACATTCTATTCTAAATTTTCCTACCTCGTCACGAAAGTTTTCTTCATCATTTAATTCCTTGCTAATAGTTTCCGTGCTGGTTTCTTCTGCAAATAGAATGTCTTTTATGCTGTTGTCTAGAAGAAATACTCGCTCTGCTTTATCATCAATTTGTTGCAGGAGTCTTTGTATTGTCTTCTCGTCACTGGGATTCACCTCTTCAATTTCTTTAAAAACTTTTTTCAGGGATCCTTTTATTGTTTCCCTCTCTAGCTTTAGGTTCTGCATGTTTTTCAATTAACCAGGGATGCCAATAATGTAATTTCTTGTGTGTTTTATTTATATTTTATGCCGAGAGAGAAACGTGAAAGTGTGACTTTTCTTATTAATTTATTTGACAACTTCTTAAAACAATATACTAATCGTAAAACTAAACTATATATGGTTTCCCACAACAACGTATCATATCTAGTGTATATATTAGATTCTAGTGTCCCAACACTTACAGTGGCTTATGTCTCTTAAAGAACCGAATTCACGATTAGTGAGATGGCGTTTAAAATTAGAGAAATTTGATTACATAATTGAATACAAGAAAGGAAGTTGCAATGCAAATGCAGACTCCCTATCTCGAATAGAGATTCATTGTAATGAATTTTTAAAATATATGGACGAAATTAATAAAACTCCGAAAAACGACGATGATGATAGCAATTCGATGGCTGTAAATGTCGACGACAACATTAACGAAGAAAACACAGAACAAGGAAATAACCAAGACAACGATATTGAAGAAGATGATGATGATGATGACGGAGAAACTGTACATACTAGTTTAGAAGATCCAATACTAGGAATGCTCATTTCTGATAAGCATCTTAATGTTTTTGATCACCAAATTGTAATTGATTTCGTTTTACACTCAGCCGTCAAACCAAAAATTGAAAACATATTTCCTAACAGAAAAAGACTTTATATCCAAATTTCAAAGAATAATATTGTAGAAGAAACTATAAATATATTTAAAAATTACATTGACCCAAAATACAAATACGCTGTGTACTTCAAGGAAGACACTTTTATACCAGAAATATTAGAAACTTTAAAAAACACCTTTAAAAATTCTGCCTACAAGTTAATAAAATGTAACAGCATCTTAAAAGATATAGTAAACAAAGATGAACAACATGAAAAAATAAGGTCATTTCACGAAGGAAAAACCAATCACCGAGGTATTCTAGAAACAGAAACTAGGATCAAACGCACCTATTATTGGTCAGGAATAAAACAAGATGTAACAAATTTTATAAATAATTGTAATATTTGCCAAGTAAATAAATATGATCGTAATCCGCCAAATCAAAAACTAATGATTACTCCCACAGCTTCAAAACCATTCGAAATAATATTTGCAGACACTTTTTCAAGCCAAGGCCAAAAGTTTCTTACTATAATAGACACATTTTCTAAATACGGTCAAGCATACCCTCCTTCATCATTGACAAGTACTGAAATCGTAAAAGCTTTTCTAACCTTCATGACACACCATGGAATTCCTGATCTTGTAACTATGGACCGAGGCACAGAATTAAAAAACTCTGTTGTACAAGAATTTTTCGACATACATAAAGTAAAAACTCATTATGTAACTACAAACAGTACCCAATCTAAAGGAGCTATAGAGAGATTTCATTCTACTCTAATAGAACATCTACGAATAATTAGAAGCAAAGCTGATGGAAAAATTGATGTCTTAAATCAAATGCCTTATGCTATTTTAGGCTATAATAACTCAATACACTCCGTAACTCAACAAAAGCCGATAGATATTATAAATGGCCACATTAACACTAAAGAAATTTTTGATATAAATATAAACCAAAAACTAATTAATAACTACATAGACAAACATAGAGATAGGACCAAAGAAATCTATAAAGAACTTAATAAAAAATTGATCGAACAAAAAGACAAAAGTATCGAATATAATAATAGAGATCGACATGAACCACTCACATACGAAGAAGGAAGTGATGTTTACAGGAAAAATACTACACTGGTACGAAATAAACTTAATCACAAATTTATGAAAGATAAAGTTGTTGAAGATGCAAAAATTAAAGTTGCTACTCCAAAAAGACTTTTACACAAACAAAATTTAAGACGACCAAAAACTGACCGGAAAAAACTCTTACAGGTTCCTAATGACAACGATGATGGTCCTGGGCCTTCAACAAGTCGAGAATAAAGAAATCACCTTTACGAATCTCAAAGATAATCCCGGAATACTTCCTTATAAATTAGGCACTGCAAAAATTAAATCTAGTACTCATTCATTTATCCATTATGTTAATTTAGAACCAATTCAAAAAGAAATTAATACTCTAAGACTTTCCTACCAAAATGTGACAGCTGCAATTAAAGACGGCCTTAGTAGTCCTTATTATTCCGAATTAGAAAATTTTGATCGCGTCTTTTTCTTCCAGCTACAACTAGCTGAACAAAAACTCCAATCACTCTTACCTGATCACAGGGCAAAAAGAGGTCTTATAGACGGACTAGGCTCAATAATTAAATGTATCACAGGAAACTTAGATACAGAAGACGCAAAACATTATGATAGCGCACTAGAAGAACTAAAAAGTAACCAAAATAAAATTGTAACTAAACTTAATAAACAAATTTCATTATCGACTGAGATTGTAGAGAATTTTAATAATACTATTTCTCTCATAAAAAGTAACCAAGAAGTAATTTTCTCTGGTTTAGAATCTATTCGTTCAAACCTTAATAAGTTTATTTTTAATTTTGAAGATTTTCTTATAACTAGAAATACTTTAGATCAATTAAGTATAAGTATAAATATTATAGTACAGTTACTAACAGATATAGAAAACTCTATAACATTTGCGAGACTAGGTATTTTAAATAGTAGTATAGTAAAAATTAATGAACTATAGTCAATATTAACTCAAATTTTAGAATATCATTCAAGAAACGAACTAATTTATCCAAATATCACATCAGACATACATAATTATTATAATATCTTAGAGACAGAAGCGTACTACTCTAACTTGACGATTGTTTTCATTGTCCATGTTCCAATAGCTTATCCCGACGAATTTTCCTACTATCATTTATACTCGATTCCTACTGTAAATCATACTACCATAGTGCCCCCTAACACTTATCTGATAATGAATGAAAATTTTTACCAATACACATCTGTACCATGCTCAAACCTGAAGCCCAAATTCTTCTGTCCCGAAAATCCTCTAAGAAGCAAAAGTGAAGAAGACTGTCTATTTCAACTCCTTCAACTAAAATCCAATCCTACGAGATGCCAAAGAATAGAAGTTCACATTTCAAGAAATATGATCCAGCAAATAGATGAATCCCACTACATCGCTGTTTTGGTAACCAAAACCAAAATCCAAATGAACTGTACTAACACAGACCTTCAATTAATTTCTTGAAATTATCTCATCACTGTTCCTTTCCAATGCCAGTTTAGCACAGAAGATCAAACATTTAGCAATAATCGTCTCATTTCCGAAAGTCAGCCACTATTACTTCCGAATATAGTTATTCCTCATACCCACCAAGAAGAAATTCCCGAAGTCCATATCCAAGATGTTCAACTGGACAAGATTCATTTAATTAAGAAGAAACAAGAAGAAATTAAAACATTAATACTTAAAAACTCAAAAATCACTCATCCTAATTTTTGGAACCTAACAGTAATATTTTTGATTATAATAATTCTTGCATATTTTGTTATTAAATTTATAAAAAGAAGAACGAAATCACAAAGAAAAGACGATAGTCCCATGGAGAATGTTCACATCCAAGAAGATGATCCTGAAGAAAATCTACCAGAGGCCCAACCTAGGTCATTTTTCAATTCCATGAAAAATTCCAGAAACTAAGGGTGGAGGAGTTATATCCATTGACCCCATATAGGCCAATACCCTGAATCCGATGTGTCAGCACCTGAACTATAGTCGACCTTATTTCCAAACTGCAACCTGTGTATTATTGCTTATTTTTCAAATGTGTAATGTATTTCATTTCATTGAATATAATTCAGTCTGATATATTTCTTTGTAGAGTAAAGTCGCATTTTTATATTGTAACTATTAGATCGCAATAAAGTAAATTCTCGCACTTGTATTTTTAAAAATTGTTTTTAAAAATCGTTCCAAAAAGGCAGAAACTATCAGTCGCGTCATATTCCCCAATATTTTTGTCCGACAAAATTGTTTTCGCTGTTTATATGATAAAATCCATTGATTAAAATAAAATGACCAATGTGGTTATAAATTTTTTTTCTTCGTGGCCGCTTGACAGACAAACACCCCACTGCCATAATACGCTAAACTCCAAATTTGTCTGACTCCACCCAAATAACAAGTACCAAAAAGTTTCAACGGTGTGGTCATAAATAATAATTTTATATGTGGGCCTAAGATCTATAAAAAAAACTTAAAAATTTCATCAAACTCAAACAGTGCGCAATAAACAGCAATATCGTGATATCCAATTATGTATTTTTTTCTTCTATCTATCTAATCAGCCCTAAACATCCATCCTTGGATATAGGCCTCCTCTTCCTTCTTCCATGCCTCTCTATCTTGGGCAATTTGCATCTGTTTTGACCCAGTGTGTTTCTTCAGGTCATCTGACCATAGAATCTGTGGCCTTCCTCTTTTTTGTTTGTGGTTCCACGGTCTCCAATGTATAATCATCTTAGTCCATCTTTCATCCTTCTGCCGTAGGGTGTGTCCAGCGAACTTCTATTTAAGCTTTGCTACTTGGGTAGAGACATCTTTCACTTTTCTTTTGTTACGGATCCATTTTTTCTTACTTTTCTAAAATAGTATTTGATTTTGAAAAATAGTACCAAGAGAAAATTTATTTTTGAACTGATTTAAGTTAGGTTAAGTTAAGGCTTACCGTTCTGTATGGAGTAGTATATAGAGCTTTTTTCTTTGAAACGTATTTAACTAGTTTTATTTTTGACTTAATATATTCAATATTTCTGTGCACTCTCGCATTTTTTTAAATTGTCTGGTCTAATTGGTTCTTTAGTATCATTATTACTAAATGATTTTCGAGCATATAAGAAATCAAAAATATAATTTTACTACAATATTCTGCAGTTGGATTAGGGACTTCAAAATTTGGAAGATGTAAATCATTTTCCAAAAAAATTCAAGCTATCAGTAGTACGCACTATTACTGAGACTGCCAAACGTACTTTCATTTTTTCTTTTCCAAAGTGACGTGTCTATCTATAATTTTATTTCCCACATGAAGACCTTCTTTATTTTGCAAATTTTACCGCCATTTACACCATTAATAGTAACAATATCACATTGAGCAACAGTATTTCTAGCTAGTTTATCCATATGGCATGCATCTAAAATGATATCAATTGGCTTTTTAGTTATAGGATGAAGAAAAAAGCAATCTACATCGAATTCTGCGCCATGATTCTCTGCCATTGTTTTATTCACGCTAGTGTCATCAAATGTAAAATTATTAATACTGTCGATTAGATATTCGTGTAAAGTTTTCAAAATATCTTTGGCTATATTTGCTCTTTCTTCACCAATTAAACCATTAATAAAGTAAAAAGCTACCGGAGCTTTTATGTGTATGTTATATCCAACTAACATAAAAACTAAAACACATGAGGCTTTATCAGAGTAATCCATCTTCCATAATCCATAATATCGTCCATCAGTATCAATGTTTTTTTTTTCAAATGAATTTCATCAGCTTGAATACCAAATTGTAAATCGGTTCTATTTTCGTGCCGTGCTAGACCCTTTGCAAGTTGTAGCTAATCTATGTAAAGGTGTAATATATTCATTGTTGTTTTCTTTGTGAAAATCTGAAATTTTCTACCATTTCCAACGCTTCATGGTTATAATGTGAATGCATTGTATTTACCAGTTCATCATATGATTTCTATTGTGGTTTTTCGAGGGAAATTTTATCACAAAAAATTTCATATGCATCTGTACCCATGTAGTGTAAAAGATGCAGCTTTTTTGTCTTGTGTTACTGTAAGTACATTGAATGCACTCTAAAGGCGTTGTAACCATCAACGCAACACAAAAATATAATTTTACTACAATATTATGTAGCTGGACTAGGAACTTCAAAATTTGGAAGATATAAATCATTTTCCAAAAAATTCAAGCTATTAGCAGTACTTTTACTGATAATTAGGACTGTCAAACGTACTTTCATTTTTTATTTTCCAAAGTGAACGTGTCTATCTATAATTTTATTTCCCATATGAAGACCTTCTTTATTTTGCAAATTTACTAGTTTCTGGATCATCCCCATTTGATATCACCATTAATAGTAACAATATCACATTAAGCAACAGTATTTCTATCTAGTTGCATATGGCATGCATCTAAAATGATATCAATTGGCTTTTTAGTTATAGGATGAAGAAAAAAGCAATCTACATCGAATTCTGCGCCATGATTCTCTGCCATTGTATTATTCACGCTAGTGCCATCAAATGTAAAATTATTAAAACTCTCGATTAGCTATTCGTGTAAAGTTTTCAAAATATCTTTGGCTATATTTGCTCTTTCTTCACCAATTAAACCATTAATAAAGTAAAAAGCTACCGGAGCTTTTATGTGTATGTTATATCCAACCAACATAAAAACTAAAACACATGAAGCTTTATCAGAGTAATCCATCTTCCATAATTCATAATATCGTCCATCAGTATCAATGTTTTTTTTTTCAAATGAATTTCATCAGCTTGAAGACCAAATTATAAATCGGGTCTATATCCGTGCCGTGCTAGACGCTTTGCAAGTTGTAGCTAATTTACGTAAAGGTGTAATATATCCATTGTTGTTTTCTTTGTGAAAATCTGAAATTTTATACTATTTCCAACGGTTCAGGGTTATAATGTAAATTCATTGTATTTACCAGTCCATCATATTATTTCTATTGTGGTTTTTCGGGTGAAATCTTATCACAAAAAATTTCATATGCATCTGTACCCATGTAGTGTAAAAGATATGCAGCTTTTTGTCTTGTGTTACTCTAAATACATTGAATGCACTCTAAAGGCGTTGTAACCACCGGTAAAAATTCTTGGATGTATCGTATTTTAATGCTGAATACAGTGTGAACTGAATGGATTGTAAACCCATGTAAAAATCTTCTAAATGTAAATGTGTATGTAAATTTGACAGGATTTCAATAATGTATGTAGATTATTAGTAAGCTTTCACTGTCAATCACAACGGTGATCTTAGGTTATGTTGGTTATGTATGTAAACTGGCCTTAATATGTGTATTTCCTTATAAATTCGACTCATCATTGTCGCCAAACTGTTGTTTATGTAAGTGTAATATATAGAAATCGTGGTGAATGTATTTATATTCCTTTATTTCATAAATTAAAATACGTAATGTATCTAACATAACTACTTAATTAAAAGTAAGTGCTCCATCTCAAGGCATCCGTCAAAATCCAAGTGTCATGTGTCATATCATAAAACTATGTACAGCATTTAAATATATAACAGTGCATATTCGCCGATCCCACTACGTACAGAATGGGCAAGTAAATACGGCCCTGCGGTTGGTGATAAATATATCGAGGGAATATTATGATTTGGCGCCAAATACAATTTGGCTATGCCACATAACTAGTTTCTACTTAGATTTAAATGCATTCATTTTTTTCGAATCATGCGTAAACTAATAAGTATTTTTGAAAAATTTAAACGCATAATGGAAGATTACATTATTACCGAGGACCGAAAGTCCCTGAAAAAACTATAATATTTATTCTAATAAGTTACAGGGGTGAAAAAGAAGGAAAATTTAGTGTGTTTTTTAATTTCAAATATTTCATTCAAAAGAAACTTGTTTATTTTAAGGGACTTTCGGCCTTCGGTAATAATGTAATCTTTTATTCTGCGTTTAAATTTTTCAAAAATATTTATTAGTTTGCTCAGGATTTAGATTATTGCTCAGATTAAAACGTTTAGTTATACAGTTTTTTACGTAGAATTCAGTGGTATGGGGAGCATTTTTTCCAAATATATATATACAGAGAGAGAGTCTGTAAAGTGGAATAAATTCAATATCTCAAATACTAATTGTTTTTTTGGAAAATGCTCAGACCCGTCGATTAGTATTTCAAATTGTCCTTTTTGACATTCAATAAAAATGTATACAGGGTGTCCCAATTTAGAGATATGACGTCATCGTCGATTTTCTTAAATGGCAACACTGTCATTTTGATAGCTAATTTGATAGGGTTTGTAAAGTTATACATAACTGCAAAATATCAAATTTTTATTCTCTACCATTTACAAGATAATAGAAAATAACAAAGTTATATCTGTAATTTGGAATATATTCAATAATTAAAATACTAACTGTTTTTTTGAAAAATGCTCAGACCCGTCGATTAGTATATCAAATTTTCATTTTTGACATATAATAATAATGTATACAGGGTGTCCCAATTTAGAGATATGACGTCATCGTTGATTTTCTTAAATGGCAACACTATCATTTTGATAGCTATTTTGATAGCGTGTGTAAAGTTATACACATCTGAAAAATTTCAAAATTTTATTCCCTACCATTTACAAGATAATAAAAAATAACAAAGTTATGAAGAACAAGAAGTAATCAAATAATAATTGAATTTATTTATTTCAATTAAGAAATGCTCATAACGTTGCCCATTGACAATTTGACAATAATTGAGGGCAACATTATGAGTTTTTGCTTAATTTATTGAAATAATTAAATTCAATTATTAGTTGGTTACTTCTTTTTCATAACTTTGTTATTTTTTATTATCATCTAAATGGTAGAGAATACAAATTTGAAATTTTGCAGTTGTGTATAACTTTACACACCCTATCAAAATAGCTATCAAAATAACAGTGTTGCCATTTAAGAAAATCAACGATGACGTCATATCTCTAAATTGGGACACCCTGTATACATTATTATTATATGTCAAAAAGGACAATTTGATATACTAATCGACGGGTCTGAGCATTTTTCAAAAAAAACAGTTAGTATTTTAATTATTGAATATATTCCAAATTACAGATATAACTTTGTTATTTTCTATTATCTTGTAAATGGTAGAGAATAAAAATTTGATATTTTGCAGTTATGTATAACTTTACAAACCCTATCAAATTAGCTATCAAAATGATAGTGTTGCCATTTAAGAAAATCGACGATGACGTCATATCTCTAAATTGGGACACCCTGTATACATTATTATTGAATGTCAAAAAGGACAATTTGAAATACTAATCGACGGGTCTGAGCATTTTCCAAAAAAACAATTAGTATTTGAGATATTGAATTTATTCCACTTTACAGACTCTCTCTGTATATATTTTTATGAACGGAGCAATTTGAAGGGAATACTATGTTCTGTTTAACAAACTGTCTGATACTAACTGGATACTAATCATGTGTAATGTTTTTTTTTAGTTGAGCCATTCTGTTATACCGAAAAATATAGGTATCTTAATCACTGGATTTTACAAGAAATATAATATACGGGTATTGTTCATATAAATGTACTATATGCGGTTTTTTATTTTATTTCGAATTCTGTTTTAGATATTTTTGTAAATCCAAAACTATTGAAAAGAACGGAGTTGTTTCGAGAAGCATTTTTTTGGTTTGGCTGCAAAAGTGTTACAAATATTTTTTATTTATCGTCAAACCTTAAAATCGTCACTTCGGTAACTGTCCTACAGTCACAATTTGTAGTTTAAACCCAAATATATGTAACACTTTTTGACGTATATACCTTTTAGAGTCATTTTTATAGAAAATAAATATTTAACTTTTTAGTTAAATATAAAAAAAAATTAGTTCTTACCAATAAAATATTGTAGATTAGAAAGTTATGTCCCAGACCTCTCGCATCATTTCGGTAACACAACTTTTATGCGAAGAAATCTACAACACCGACTTAACTATTTGTTTATTTCTTTCGAGTTCCATGTTCGCGCGTAGCGTATGTATGAGTTAGTGGCAGTGGTTTTTAAGTAATATGGTAAGTTTTTTTTTAATAAATTAATGAATGACTGATTTTTTCGGCGTATACTTATTATTGACCATTTCGGTAACTACTTTTTCATCGAAGTTTTTGCCTCAGATAAGCAATATAATGTATTTTTCTTTTTAAAAAATAGGACATGTTTAATAACCTCAAAAATTTTAATAAGCTAAGTTACTCCTAGAGGGAGCTAAATTACGAAATGTAAGATTTCGTCATTTCGGTAACGTCATTTCGGCAACATTTTGTAATATTGTGTAATATTGTGTTACCGATATGATATTTTGTTAGAGAAATGATTAGTTTCTTTTTATTTATAGATGATGGACAGCGAAAAATTAAAATGTTTAAAAGAAAAATTAACACAAGATAGAAAAAATTCCTACGAATTAAATTTAAAAAATAAAGAAGAAAAGAAAAGAAGGAAAAAAAAATAAAACTGTTTTAAATCCTAAAAAGTCCGAACTTCTTGAAGAAGATAGGATGACTAAGCCTTCAACTTCAAATGGATATTCTTCGGCCCAAACTAGCATCTCCAAGCCTAAAATTCAAGTCAATTTCAAGTTCGAACAGAATAAACGTAATGTCGAGCCGAAAAAAACATTGAAACTTGAACTGAAAAAAAAAGTAAATAATATCCACGACAATAATAATGATAAAACAGCGCAAGCAAAAATAAAAAAAGAGTACTTGCAGAATAATAGAACACCAACGAAAATAAAAATTAAAAAGAGGAAATGTAACGAAAAGATGAAAGAAGAAGTAAGAAAAAGAGTTCAGAAACATAGAATGAAATTAACAGAGCAGCAACGTGAAGAAAAAAGAAGAAAAGATCGAGAGCGATACAAAAAAAAAGAAAGAAGAAGGACAAGTTAAGTTTATAAAAGACTTGACACCACGACATCAAAGAATAAAAAGAAAGGAATGGAGTAAAAACAGCAAAAGATATAGAGAGAAGAAAAAAATGAAAGGTGAAACCGAAAGATTTGCTAGAGATAATTCACCCGCAACAAGTGAAGATGAAGTTACAATTGAAAATCAGGACGACCCATTTCATGAGGATCTTGCGGAAAATTTAGATGTTATGGATGTTGTCAAAAAGAAAAACACACCTTCAAGGCAAAAAAATGTTGGCCGACAAATAGTGAAAAAAGAAAAATCTTCATGTTATAGAAAATCAAAAAAAGGCAGAATTAAAAATTAGAGACCTAATCAAACAGTTAGCAAGAGATCGAAAAAGGTTACAAAGGGAGAAATCTAAATTTAAACAATTTTTAAAACAAAAAAAAAAGAAAAAGAATCTCCTGAAACAATGGTGACTAAATTGATAGCTGATATCGAAGTTCCAGATAAAATCAAAAGAAAGTTAGTTTTTGGGGAAGTTATTAAAGATCAATTAGAAGAAAACGCCAAAATGTTAAAAAATCACAAAGCTAAGAATACGTTATCGATTGTGTCTGGAAGCATAATAAATAAATATCGTTTAAGGGGCGAGACTTCAAAAATACTTTCGTACAGAATGCATCGCAAATTCATTAATAATTCCCAATACGAAAGAAAAAAACGTAACCATGCAGTTATCCAAAAGTTGTCAAAATCAGTTCAAATTTTTTTAGAAAGGGATGAAAACTCAAAAATGTGTCCAGGAAAAAAGGATTATATAACTAAAAATAAAGTTAAAAAACAAAAACGTATTATGTTGGATTCTCTTTGCAACTTACACAAAAAATATTTAGCAACTGAATTCGCATTCCAAGTTTCCAGAACAACTTTTTGTAGATTTAGACCTTTTTGGGTAGTCGCTCCAAAGCAAAGTGATAGAGAAACTTGCGCTTGCTCAAAGCATTCAAATGTAGAAATGATATGTGCATCACTGTATAATGCTAAAACTATACCAACTAAGAAACCGGACGAACTTTTGAAAGCTATGGTTTGTGATGAAAAAGATATAGATTGCATGCTGCGCAATTGTCCTAGATGCAAAGAAAGAACAATTCCTGTAAAAATCGAAGTAAATGAAAATTTAAACAAAATCATAACATACGCAGTGTGGGAATCAAAAGCCGAAAAAAGGGAAATCAAAGGAGAGTTTAAAGATGTTCGCAAAACAGTAAACATTCAAAAAAATGATATTGTTAAAAACATTTTGAAGATTTTACAGGTTCAATTTACGCCGTACATGAAGCATGTTTTTTTATGCGACACCAGCAGAAAGAATTGCAAAGACTAAAACAGTTCTTGCAACCAAATGAACTTTTACTACAGATTGATTTTTCCGAAAATTATGTTCAAAATATGAAAGCGAAATCCAGTCAATGCACTTTGATGCTTCAAAAAAGCAGATTTCACTACACACTGGTGTTTACTATTACAGAACAGAAAGTGATGCTCTTGTAAAATCTCAGAGCTTTTGTTCAGTCAGTGACAATCTAGATAATCAATCACACGCAATATGGGCCCACTTACATACCATTTTATTGGAGTTGGCTAACAGGTTTCCCAATATTACACAAGTACATTTTTTATCTGATGGTCCTACATCTCGGTATAAAAATAGAAATAACTGTTTCTTGATGTGCAAGAAAATTCCCCAGTATTTTAAAAATTGTGAGTCAATGTCCTGGAATTATAGTGAAAGTGGCCATGGCAAGGGACCCATGGATGGTGTAGGAGGATCACTCAAACGAAAAGCTGATAGATTGGTGTTGCAAGGACAAGACATAATATGTGCAGGTGACTTTGTACATAAGCTTAAAGAAAGTTCGGTTAAAATTTGGGAAGTTTTGGAAGAAGAGATAAAAGATGCAAAACTTGAAATCCCAAATAATATTAGTCAAGTTCCAAATATTATGTCTATGCACCAAGTGACATGGAGCAAAAAATTTGCAGACAAACTATTTTTAAGAAAACTTAGCTGTTTTGCATGCAAATTTGATGAGCCCTGCATTCATTACAGTTTGAAGCCATCAGTGGTACTAATTGCTGCAAAAACCAAAAATATCCTTTTTATAAAATATTGAAATGTTATTTGCAAAAGTAGTTCTTCTTTTTCTTAATCACTATTTACCAGATTTTAAGAAACAGAAATTACAATCTGTTGGTGGAACCTCCAAACAAGAACAATATATTAGTCCCAATCTGACTTTGGCTTCAAAAAATTGTTCTGACATGGAACTCTCTAATATCTCCAGTATCCTTTTTTAATAAGTTATATTTTTACTGCGTAGCAGTGTGCAAAATTATATCCTTAATAATTTGTCTTTAATTATTTATTTAATGAAAGTTCATTTAATAATACATTTTTGCATAACTAATATGAATACACTTTCCTTAACATTGTGAAACAGATGTGTCGTCGTTTTCTTTAGATGAAGATGAAAAAAATACAATACCTAAAATTAAGATAATTTCAAATATTTTATTACAGACTTTTGAAAGGAATGTTAAAGAGACAAAAGGTCTTTGCTACGATTGTACTTTTAGTTTAAACATCCAAAATGAAGGACGCAAATGTTTCGACTGTAGCAGAACTCTTAAAGAATCGACTGTAGCAGAATCATCTTAAATGCATTGTTAAACATCACTTTAACAAAAATAGTGAAATATTTCTTTGCTCTACATGTTTTAGAAAATAAAATTAAACACAATAGTTATCTAATTCCCCATTTACGTTTGCGTTCCTTATTTTGTTGTTCGTTTTTCGTTTTTATGGCAATAAATACATAGTTATAAATGTGCGTTTTCTTTAAAATAGTATAAGGGTTATCATTTCGGAAACGTTGAGTCATTTCGGTAACGCCTGCAAAATAATTTTTTTTTACATAAATTTTTTAACTAAAACCAGAAAAAACATTATAGTTGTTAATTATAAATAAAGTATAAGCTAACAAGTTGAAAAAACACTACCATTAATTTCATTAGAGCAATTTAGAATAAAATAAAGTCAAATATATTGTGCATTTAAAAAAAAATAATTATTGCAACATAAGAAAAACAGTTTTAAACTTTAGCTACCACCTAAGATGACTTGTAGTAAAATACTATTATTTTAGGTTAGTTTTTAAAAAATATAAAATTTAAAAATGTATTTAGTCCTATTTATAGTGTGTTACCGAAATGACTATTTTTTTGCTGTTTCACACCAAAAAGAACGATTAAAAAATATCTATTACTAATTAAGCTCTGCTTTCATAAAATCATAAAACTTAGAGTATGTAAGAACTCAAAACAATAAAAAACATAATTTAATTACGAACTTTATTTTTTTAGTATTATAAAAGTCAAATTAACCATTTATATGAACAGTAACCATACCTATTTTTTTTAAATTGGAAAATCAGTGAAACCAAGCCTTTTGGTTCTAAGAATAAAAAAATCAATTTCGCCCTGTTAGCAAAACTGAAGAGGATACAATAGGATTTTTTTGGATTTTGGCATCGTTAGCTTACTGGTATTAAAGAAAAGGAGCATAGAATTGCGCAAATCCCAAGTCTCTTATGCCTACAGTACTAACAGCGCTACACTGCAAATACAAGTAACATATCAGTGGCACATCGAGATCCTGCTGGCCGACTAGCACTCACTTTTCGTTTTTCTGGCAAACAATACTTTCGACGTTCAATAGCAGTTGGTTGTAGTCCAATTTTTATTCGATGAGACCTGCGAGATTTAGTAGATTTCAAAGTTCTCTTATTTTTTTTTTGTTCTACTCCACTATAACTTCCAAAGGTGTAGAGAGCAGAAACCAAACCTGTCTCTGTGTTTTCGAAACTGGCCGCATTGAAAAACAGTTTCTGAACCGTAGGTACAAAAATAGTGGGATTGGATTTAGCTCCATTTTTTATTCGGTCAAAGAAAGTTTCTAATTGGATTAATTCTTGGTCAAAAAGCGTTTGAGATTTTTCAGAATCAGCATAATTTCCATGGTCTTCTGAAACTAATACATTATATTTTTGTGTCCCAGATTTTTTTTGAAGTGTTTGAATACTGCTGTCAAAACTCTTTTCCAATGGGCAAAACCACTCTGCTGGTGGCCGAATACCATTAGCTATATGTAGCATATTCCTTTTGGTACTTATACGCACAAATTGTATGCAGTTTTTATGTCATTTTCAAATGAGGATATTACTGCAGATAAATGTGTACATATTTTCCCTGAAGTGCCTAGGCTACAGGCACATACTCCTCTAATAATGTCTTCCTGCAAACTTTAAACTTTATAAAAGACTAAGACTATAAAAGACTAGCGGCAGATGCCGCTAGGCACCTACTACCATCTCGTCAGTTGCGGTGGGAGATGGATATGTCGAAAATTTTTACCTGGGCCAGAGAAAAGCAGCCTATGCAGTCTCTGATGAACCTCTAACAAGAGGTGAAATCGTCGATAAGAGTGCTGGCTGCACTCTCTGATCTAAGTAAAAATTAAGACAGTTTTGGTTTCGCACCGCAACTGAATGAATAAAAATGGTATACATTTTTATTTTTAACTTTATATATGTCTGGTGTATCAAATTGCTTGTCTACGAAAAAGTCATTGCTACGTTTGAATGGAAGCATTTTTTTAAGAAGAGAACTAGAATATCTTCCATTGTCAAAATCTGTTAGTATCTGTTTCGTGTACAGTTCATAACGAGTTATGATGAAATCCACTGATTCTGTGAGATTAAAAGCCATTGTTCTATTTAGTATACAGTCTTTTAAAATTCTGAATACTATTTCAATATAATTTGTTGTGTTGTTACCACGAAGTGGCAATGCATTTTTATAATATGAAATCCACGTCTCCTTTGTTCTTCATAAATTCTTTAAATATTTATTCAATTGTCTATATAAGCTTCACTGATAGTAAAGAAAATAAGTTTGCTAAATGCTTCATTTACACAATTCAAACTTGCTGAATACAACAAATTTTTAAACATAAAATAGATTTCTTGCCTATCTTCCTTCAATACATCATGCTTTTGATTACATAACCAGGACCATACTGATTTTAACATGTAAAATTGGCAAAGAGGAGTCTTTTATGCAGGAAAGACTTTGTTTATAGCATTAATTTCTTTTAAATCATTTATCAGTAATAAATAATTTTGGATGTCTTTTAAAATTAAACGCACAAGTTCCAATTAAAGTTGTAAAGTATGTAAGAGCTTCCAGAAAAACACTTTCCTTTTCAGAATCTGATATAATGACTCCTAAAGCTTGCAGCTGTTGGAGTAACAAGAAAATATATTCTATGACTTTGTTTGTCTACTCCACCAGAAACATCAACCAAAACTACTTCACTCGTCTGAATAACTGTTTGATGGATTCGTAACATTATTGGAGTACAAAAAACAACAAAATAAGACAAGTTCCTTGTGTGTGGTGTAGCTATACCCAGCTCTTACATTATGTACCATTACATATTCATTAAGTAAATTTTCTAAATGGTCAAAATTTTCTCTATCAGCTAAGTTGCCATATTTGCTATTAAATTCTTTTTTAAATAGTTTTGTTACTATTGAGCTTCTGGGCAAGAGTTTTCCATCTGCAGCTATTCGATAATAATCATTATCCTCATATTTCATGATTCAATCTAATTGATGAGAATTTAGAGCTGATGATGGGTTGCGTCCTTGCCGGAATAAATCAGTCAGTTTATCTTTAACTTCATTAGAGACATCTCTGTACTTCAAAACTGCAGCAGTAGTTCAATTCATGATTATGTTTGTTTTTTATAGTTATAATTGTGGGAAGGTCCTTAATAATTATAGGACTTTCTTTTTTTAGATTTCGATTTTTTGATGAACCTAAAACATAAAATACTCTTATCCAAGGGTAAACGACATAATATAGAAAATGTTTATTTTTGAAATAGTAGCTCATTTCACTCAGCTAATGTGCATTATTTATTTATTAATTATTTCGGGAAAAAAATAGTTCTTGTATGGGATAATACTTAAAGTTAAAAGTTTACAGTGCTAATAATATATAATAATAATAATAATAATAACCTGTGGTGACTAAAATTCACCTCCAAATACCTGGTGAAAACAATATCGAAACCGAAAATATCGCAATCAACCGGGGCCTATTTCAAGGAGACTCGTTGAGTCCATTGTGGTTCTGTTTAGCTTTGAACCCCCTTTCCCAACTATTAAACTCCACTGACTCAGGTTTTAGCATTAAAAGCAATAATACTGTGGTAGCGAAGCTCAATCATCTGTTGTATATGGATGATTTGAAATTAATGGCTTCCACTCGAGAACACCTAGAAGAGATGCTAAAAACTGTAGAAACATTTTCTAATGATATTAGTATGCAGTTCGGTCTAGACAAGTGCCGTGTTTTGAATATAGTCAGAGGAAAGGTACAGCCCGGTGGATTCGATATGCAAAATGGCCAGAACATCGAGGCCATGGGCGACAACGATATGTACAAATATCTTGGAGTAAAGCAGGCGCGGAAAATTGACCATAAGCAAATGAAAACTGAGATAACTACTGAGTTTATAAGAAGGGTAAAACAGCTGCTTCGTTCACAGCTTAACAGTAAAAATTTGTTTAAGGCACTAAACACCTACGCTTGTTCCGCGCTTAGCTATTCATTTGGTATTGTTAAGTGGACAAAAACGGATATAGAAAATCTTCAGCGAAAAGTACGAACACACCTCACAAAGGCACAAAAACACCACCCTAAAAGTGCAGTAGAACGAACGACATTACCCCGGTATTTAGGAGGAAGAGGACTTATGGATATAGGTGAGCAATTAGATAAACAAATTGCTAATTTAAGAACTTATTTTCAGATGCAGGCTGAGACATCTACTCTACATCGCGCTATCTGCGCAGTAGATGACACAACACCGATCAAACTGAGGGAAGCAGAACTACGCATAAACCACCTTACTAAGGACGAAAAAGTGCGCGCCTGGATGGGTAAACCTTTGCACGGGCGACATCCCAATGAGGTCAGCCAAGATTATGTCGACAATATAGCGTCGAACTACTGGTTGACATCAGGAAAGATGTTCCCTGAAACGGAGGGTTCATTACTGGCCATTCAGGATCAGGTTATACCAACCAGAAACTACCTGAAATATATCATCAAAGACCCTCAGGTTCAAAACGACAGATGCCGATATGGATGTCAAGCCCAAGAAACCATCCAACATCTTACAGGGGGCTGCCAGGCATTTGCTGCAACTGAATACAAGGAACGGCATGACGCAGTGGGAAAAATCCTTCATCAAGAGATAGCTATCAAGCTGGGACTTCTCCAAACGGACCATCTCCCGTATTATCAATACGTCCCTGAGAGTATGCTTGAGGATGGCAACTACAAGCTATACTGGGACCGCACTGTGCTCACAGACCAAACAGTGGCACATAATAGACCAGATCTCGTACTAGTTAATAAATTAACAAGACAAACAACACTAATTGATGTGGCGATACCTAACAACAATAATCTACGTAGTAAATTCACTGAAAAGATCGCCAAGTACAGAGATCTAGAAATTCAAATACGAAGGCAATGGAGAATGCAAAGTACCCAGACGATACCTATTGTTATATCTACTAGTGGAGTCATTCCGAAGAACCTCCTCGAAAGCATAAAAAGGCTGGGTCTAAATGAACATCTTTACAAGACCATGCAGAAAGCTGTACTACTCGCAACGGCCAGATGTGTACGAAAATTTTTGGGAGATACACCTGCATACCAAGTCACCTAGGGCTCGATAACACGGAAAGAGCCCCACCAGAGCTCAATCCTTTTGATACCGTAGGTATCTGGGATGAGTCAATTTTCCCCTTAGAGGGAGTGTGAGCCGTATGGCTAAATCTGGAAATAACCTGTGGGAGTTTTATGTCAGTTCTTCTATCAGGCGCGGCCCCCTGCGAATGGGGGATGCTTTCTGGGTATTCGTAGCACCAATACCCAGAGAGTAGCAGGAATACTTGCCGTGGAACAAAAACTGACACCTGGCAGTAGGTATAAAATGCACACCCATGAGAATGGAGACTAATAGTTTATGTTTAGGGCCGCTGCCTGGGGATCGCCAGGGCACGTCTGGAGCCGACGCTGGACGTGACAGCATGCGGGACGTCGGTGGCAGGGTGTTGAGGAGGCGGGCCCCTGTCACACAAACAGCTACAGCCCAACAACAAGAACAACAACCACAAGCGAGCCAAACAACAGCAAGCGCTCCACTCGCTGAAGGTGCTGCGCCGGAACATCAGCCGGCGCTCACTCAAGCGGGACGACCGAGGCAGCGCATGAAATGGACTGTGTCCATTAACGAAAGCATTTTGCGCTTCTATTATAAGGTGACAAACCTCGGTCAAGAAACGATCGGCTACAGTCAACAGCTGTATGCCGAATTTTGCAGGGAGTACCCAGATATTCAAGTATCGGAGCAAAGAGTATCAGATCAATACCGGGTAATCGTAAGAAACAACCTTATCCCAGAGACTAGACGCAATACGATCAAAAGCGAAGTCGAACGGGAGATTAGTAACCAAGAGCTAGTTTTAGATCAAGTCCCTAATGAAATCCTTGATGAGCAGATTCCTGAGATTCCCATACCAGAAACTCAACCTGACAATACACAGCAGGAAAACAACGAGTTGCGTGAGAGTCTAGAGAACGAAATGGCTCGTGCCGTACAAGAGTTTAATGGAACAAATCCACTTAGCAGACCACCGCTACCACAAATAAACTCTTGTAAGAAACTAGGTGCCCTGTTACAAATTGTGAATACTGAAGTCCTACCCAATTATGTCGTAGAAGCCCACACATTGGAGTATCTGCATATGCTAATCTACTGTGCGGCTACAGCAATTGCCAATGTAATGGGCGTTAAGATCAGAACACGACGGGGTACTAATAACGGAAGGACTGGTAACAGAATTGCACCCTGGGAAAAAAGACTTCTCGGAAAAATTGAATTACTGCGTAGGGATATTGGTCAAGTCACAGAATATATAAGAGGTGTTACAAGTAGCAAAGTCATTAAAAGAGCTGAAGAAATAATGCGGAGCACTGCAAGACACTCGAGATACGATCCAGAAAATAACACAGCCCAACAGTGTCTGGATACATTAAAACAAAAACTCTCCGTCTATTCAGGACGATTAAGAAGGTATAAAGTTAGTAACAACCGAAAATGTGACAATGCACTTTTTGAGAACTCTGAGAAGGCGTTCTACCGAAAACTCAATTCCACCGTAGAAAGTGTCGACAAGTCTTACCCAAGCCAAGAAGAAATTCATGAGTTTTGGGGAAATCAACTTTCCACACCAGCTGCTTTTAACAACAATGCTGGCTGGATAGAAGATACGACGCACAACTGTCACCACTACGTCATGGCTAACTACGAACCATTCACGACTGAAGAAGTCTCAAATGTCATCAAAGAGCTTCATAACTGGAAATCTCCTGGACCAGACGGAGTTCACAACTTCTGGCTTAAAAAGTTTTGGAGTATTCATGAGTTCTTATCAACATTAATTAATCATGTTATTTCTAATCCGCAGGAATTACCATCATTTCTAACTCAGGGAACTACTTATTTAATACCCAAGGATCAAAATAACACCCAAGATCCATCCAAGTGCCGCCCAATTACTTGTCTTCCAACTTTGTATAATTTGGTCACATCCTGTGTAACCCGGCGTATCTACCAACACTGTGCTCTAAACAATATCATAGAGCCTCAACAGAAAGGATGCGCTAAGGGCTCCATGGGTTGCAAAGAACAGCTTATCATCGACTCAGTCATTTCTAACCAGGCATTCACAAAAAAAAGGAACCTTTTTACTGCTTTTATTGACTATAAAAAGGCCTTTGATTCAGTACCGCATGAATGGCTAATAGATATATTGAAAATATACAAAGTAGATGATAACATAGTGACCTTTTTAAGGCATATAATGAGAGATTGGAAGACTAAAATTCACCTCCAAATACCTGGTGCAAACAATATCGAAACCGAAAATATCGCAATCAACCGGGGCCTATTTCAAGGAGACTCGTTGAGTCCATTGTGGTTCTGTTTAGCTTTGAACCCCCTTTCCCAGCTATTAAACTCCACTGACTCAGGTTTTAGCATTAATAATACTGTGGTAGCGAAGCTCAATCATCTGTTGTATATGGATGATTTGAAATTAATGGCTTCCACTCGAGAACACCTAGAAGAGATGCTAAAAACTGTAGAAACATTTTCTAATGATATTAGTATGCAGTTCGGTCTAGACAAGTGCCGTGTTTTGAATATAGTCAGAGGAAAGGTACAGCCCGGTGGATTTGATATGCAAAATGGCCAGAACATCGAGGCCATGGGCGACAACGATATGTACAAATATCTTGGAGTAAAGCAGGCGCGGAAAATTGACCATAAGCAAATGAAAACTGAGATAACTACTGAGTTTATAAGAAGGGTAAAACAGCTGCTTCGTTCACAGCTTAACAGTAAAAATTTGTTTAAGGCACTAAACACCTACGCTTGTTCCGCGCTTAGCTATTCATTTGGTATTGTTAAGTGGACAAAAACGGATATAGAAAATCTTCAGCGAAAAGTACGAACACACCTCACAAAGGCACAAAAACACCACCCTAAAAGTGCAGTGGAACGAACGACATTACCCCGGTATTTAGGAGGAAGAGGACTTATGGATATAGGTGAGCAATTAGATAAACAAATTGCTAATTTAAGAACTTATTTTCAGATGCAGGCTGAGACATCTACTCTACATCGCGCTATCTGCGCAGTAGATGACACAACGCCGATCAAACTGAGGGAAGCAGAACTGCGCATAAACCACCTTACTAAGGACGAAAAAGTGCGCGCCTGGATGGGTAAACCTTTGCACGGGCGACATCCCAATGAGGTCGGCCAAGATTATGTCGACAATATAGCGTCGAACTACTGGTTGACATCAGGAAAGATGTTCCCTGAAACGGAGGGTTCATTACTGACCATTCAGGATCAGGTTATACCAACCAGAAACTACCTGAAATATATCATCAAAGACCCTCAGGTTCAAAACGACAGATGCCGATATGGATGTCAAGCCCAAGAAACCATCCAACATCTTACGGGGGCTGCCAGGCATTTGCTGCAACTGAATACAAGGAACGGCATGACGCAGTGGGAAAAATCCTTCATCAAGAGATAGCTATCAAGCTGGGACTTCTCCAAACGGACCATCTCCCGTATTATCAATACGTCCCTGAGAGTATGCTTGAGGATGGCAACTACAAGCTATACTGGGACCGCACTGTGCTCACAGACCAAACAGTGGCACATAATAGACCAGATCTCGTACTAGTTAATAAATTAACAAGACAAACAACACTGATTGATGTGGCGATACCTAACAACAATAATCTACGTAGTAAATTCACTGAAAAGATCGCCAAGTACAGAGATCTGGAAATTCAAATACGAAGGCAATGGAGAATGCAAAGTACCCAGACGATACCTATTGTTATGTCTACTACTGGAGTCATTCCGAAGAACCTCCTCGAAAGCATAAAAAGGCTGGGTCTAAATGAACATCTTTACAAGACCATGCAGAAAGCTGTACTACTCGCAACGGCCAGATGTGTACGAAAATTTTTGGGAGATACACCTGCATACCAAGTCACCTAGGGCTCGATAACACGGAAAGAGTCCCACCAGAGCTCAATCCTTTTGATACCGTAGGTATCTGGGATGAGTCAATTTTCCCCTTAGAGGGAGTGTGAGCCGTATGGCTAAATCTGGATAATAATAAACTCTTTATTACAGAGACAAAATAAAGAAGTACAAGTACCAAATATAACAATATAGGAAAAAAATCTCTGTAAAAGGGACAAGAGAACAACATGGCACAACACGAATGCTGTGCCTGCTGATCAAAGCTCAGGCCCTTTTTTAACAATTAAAGAACATTTTCTGCTGGCATATATAAATCAAATATATAACAGTTATATTACAGTTAATTAAATTTAAATAATAGAAATAAAATAAAAAAGAAACAATACAGGTGATAGAACATGAAAAGTAATGTTTATAGGGTATTATGTGTTGACTCAAGAAGATGTAATTTCATTTTTCTTTTGAATGAGTTAATAGGTAGTTTTTTCATTGATTCGGGGATACTATTATATAAGTTGTAAATATTATAAGAGTATGACTTACGGAATGTTGTTGTTTTGTACGTGGGTGGAGATATCAAACCTTTGGATCTGACATTAATATTGTGAACGTCTGTCCTGAACTTAATTCTGTCATATAGATATGGTGGACATTTTGTTACTATTATACGATGCTAGAGACAAAGAGCATGGAGTTTTCGTCGGTTCGCCATATCAAGCCATTTAGCATCCTTAAGCTTATAGGAGACACTCTTATACTTCCTAATACCGTAAATATATCTAAGGCATGACTTCTGCACTTTTTGTATTCTATTTATATCAAACTGGTCAAGACAAGGACCATATACGACATCTCCATAATTGAAATGCGATAAGACTAAAGACTCCGTTAGTAATATTTTATGCCTAGAGCTTAAAATATGTCGATGCTGAAATAATATTTTTAATGAACTGTATGCTTTTTGAATACAAGCCGACACATGTTTTTTAAATTTAAGATCAGAATCTAGGAATAAACCCAAGCTTTTGGACACATCAGTGCAATTAATTTTATTATTTTGCAACAAAATTTGAATATTTCTCCTAATACTGTCTTTGTTTTTACCGAAAACCATAGCGGATGATTTAATAGGATTTAATTTTAGTTGATGTTTTTCAGATGGTTCAATTACGAGTTTAGATAAATCACTATTAAGCTTTTCTGAAGCACTTGCCAAATCTGTAGAAGAGAATGTATAATACACTTGAGTATCATCAGCATAACAATGAACACTAACATTATCTAAATTGGATGTTAAATTAGAAACATCAATACTAAAAAGAAGTGGCCCAAGGATAGATCCCTGCGGAACACCTCTAGATATATTTAATAAATCAGAAGCTCCACCGTTAGTTTCGACATATTGCTGCCGATTACTAAAATAACTTTTCAATAATTTCATCGCATCTAACGAAAATCCGACATAGTGTAAAATACCAAACAGTAATTCATGAGAAATAGTATCAAATGCCTTAGAAAAATCAAGAAGAATCAATACAGTACATTTATTCAGGTCTGTCCCTTTTAGAATATCATCCACAATGTTTAGCAAAACAGAGCCACTGCGAAAGCCAGACTGGAAGGAAGTATTTTATATTTAAGTGACTTTTGATTTGGAGATACATAATTTTTTCTAAAACTTTTGATAGTACAGGTAACAGACTAATAGGTCTTAATTCACCAAGCTCTTTTACTTCCTTTATTTTAAGAATTGGTAGAACTCTAGCAATTTTCCAAGCATCGGGAAAAACCTTATTTGCCAAACAATTATTAATTATGTCAGTTACATAACGAACAATGAGTGGGCAACACATAAGTATCATATCAATAGTGAGTAAGTCAGAACCTGTAGATTTGGATTTTATTTCTAATAGTAATTGATAGACGAATATTTCCCCAACAGTCTCAAACTTAAACAAATGTGAAACATTTTTCTAACATTATTATTATAAAAGTATAAAAGATTCAGATCAAGTGGCATATTTGTTAGAGCATTAGACAAGAAATGAGAATTTATTTCATTGGGCCTATTCAAAAATTCTGGTAGAATATTGTTTTTCTTTGTACTGTTAATATTTAACTGATTAAATTGTTTCCCAATTAGACAAAACCTAAAACTAGAACCAATCAATGAAAAAATAGTAGAAGGACAACTTAGATGGTTCGGGCACGTGTGTAGAATGTCGAACGAGAGGCTAACAAAACGAGTGTTCGAAACGAGAGTGCAGGGGAAAAACAAAAGAGGGAGACCAAGAGTTATGTGGGTAGATGAAATCAGGAAAGAAGTCGAGAAGAAGGGATTGACATTGGAAAGTGCAAGAAACCTAGCGCAAGATCGGAAAGCATGGAGACTACAATGCCAAACTCAACTCCACCAGCCTTACACCTAAAGGTAGAAAGGCTTAGGACTAAGTAAGTAAGTAAATTGTTTCCACATTATTTTACTTGAATTACCCCCCAAGAAATTTACTTCTAAATAAGACTTCTTCTCATTGCGTAACATAATATTGGCGTGGTTTATAATAATTCCAATGAGCTAAATTTTTAGTCCTTTTACAACGTATAAATGTTTTATTTCTAAGTGTAATAATTAACTGAATATTGTCTGTGAGCCAAGGTGGCCGATTTTTCTGTATTTTAATTAATTTAGAAGGAGCTACAAAATCAAAAAGATCTGTTAAAATACTGTTAAAAAACAATACCTTTTCATTAACATCAGGAATATTTAAAATCTGAAAAAATGGTGAGTAAAGTAACAAATGTTGAAAATATTCAAGGTCAATATCTTTTAAATTTCTTCTGTATATCATTTGAATTTCAGATTTATTTACAAATTCCTTAAGAGAACAGTAAACAATAAAATGATCAGACTGTTCTTCTGGAATAACTATAGGATCTGCCTCTAATGTTGGAGTATTATCTGTAACCAAAATCAAGTCCAGTAAAGTAGATGTTGTTCTTGTGACGCGAGTAGGTTTATTTATTAATTGTTTCAGATTAAATGAATCAATAGACTCACTAAAGAGAACCGTTTTTCTTTCACTAACATCCAACATGTCAATGTTGAAATCTCCACCCATAACCATATAATCACATTCAGGTGTGTAGCTAGAAACAGTGTCTTCAAACGTTTTAAGAAATTCGACAAAATTCTGCTTTGGCGGCCTATAGAAGTTACCAATTAAAAACTTGCTTTTATTAACTTAAATCGTTATCCATATGTGTTCTAAGTGATCTGAAATATTTTTAAATAATTCTACAAACAACATGTTACAATTTATATAAAAAGCTACACCTCCTCCATTTGTATTTCTGTCACATCGAATAAAATTATATCCCTGAATCAACAAATTTTCAGACAATAGGTCAGGAGATAAACGAGTTTCCCGAAGACCTACAATATCAAAACGCCTATTCAATAACATAGATTTAAATTCAACAAAATGCAAAGTTAATGATCGTACATTAAAAAAAGCAATTGATAAGTTTTTCATATCTTACCACCTATTTGGTTTTATAAAAATAAAAAAGTATTTGTAAATAATAACAAGTAAATAAAACTATGTACTAAATAAGAAAAAGAGAAAAAAAACAAGGCTGTTCACTGCGCACCTGCTGTGTTCGTATACTTCTTTCTTCACTCCTGCTAAAGACCGGCTAAATCATCTGAACCATTAATTAAGCGTTTTTTTCCAGAAAAGAAAGCATAAATCTTCCCCTCTCTGGACCAAGCATTTTTTTTACCCACTTTGTCTTTGACTTCCCGTAGAAGTTCATAACGTTGTTTCGTTAACTCTTCAACAATAGAGATACCTGTTCCTTTTAGTTTCGTTTTATTGGCATAAATATGATTTCTGGACACCAGTGACGAAAATTTTAGAATTACCGGTCTTACTTTTTGTGACATTTCATCATTTTTACGAAAACCAGTACGGTATGCTGCTTCAATTTGGCAATCGGAAACATTCATTTTTTCGTTAAAGATATTATTTAAATTGTCTTTTAAGTTTTCATTTGTGCTTTCCGATAAACCAAATACTCTTAATGAATAATTTTTATGGGATTGTTCCAAGAAGTCGATGGAATTTTTTAAATGCTTATTTTCCGCTTGTATATCAGATATTTGGGCCTCCATTGAACTAATTTTCTTATCGATATCATCAAAACAAGTTTTAAATTTCTCTTGGAACATATCCGTAAGTTTTTCAATAATAGTATCTAAAAACCTCTTATCTGACAGAAACTCATTAACAATATCTATAGATAGTTTTTTAATTCTGATTTTTGTCTTTCTGTAAAAACCATTTTTATAGAAGAAATAAGGTACTCACTGTAATTATAGATCATATTTTTCAAATAACTATACTTTAATGATAATCACTTTAGCTGGAGTGCAAACACGTCTAGTCGCTACCAACAGATATGAACGAATCATAATAATAAAACAATAAATAATATATAATATATCGAAATAATATATCGGTTCGTTCCAACACGCTATTGTATGGTTATGAAACCACTCTGTAGATGAAAGGCCAAAACATTTTGTTTATCAAGTGGTTTCTTGATGGTCCAATGAAGGGTCTCTGTGTGTGTTGGAACCAACCTAATAGAACGCTTGTTCACTAATGTAATAATTTTGTTACCTCTTACAACAATTGACAATGTAACTGGACAGTTTGTATTTTTGGAAGGTCTTATAACTTGAGCTCTTTTGTCGGTGTTGTGCTGAAATCTCAAGTCTACCTTGTAAACATTTGTTTTTCCAGAGTTAGGATATGTTAGCATAACTCTCCAGGTCATCGGAGTTGCTTCAGACCACTTATGTATCCACTCCTACAAACAAAAAAAAAACAGTGTAGTAAAGAAAAGAGAGACGTTCTCACAAACAATTTATTGTACCACTGACGACCGGTTTCGCTGTTTACAATTTGTACAGCATCATCAGGTCCGGTTAAAGTAAAATCAAATGCTACAAAACACAAAAAACCAGAGTTAGTTAGTCTGGTTTGAGTAAAATTTAATGATACAGCCAATATCAAAGTACATCTGTTAAAGCATGCACATGAATACCCACATGTACGTGCGCATGGTGTACAATCCTCATACTCACAAACATGCACGCATTCATGTGCAGTGGCAAATAAAATTATGTCAAGTATAAGATATATACTTACTTTCCGGTATAAGGGAAAAATGTAGTAGTATTCAATATCATACTTTTAATGCACTTTGCTAGAGGGATGGTTGGTAAAGGGAAAGATTTCAATGTAATATATTAACTAAACATCGATAGGGTCTTGAAGGGTTTAGTAGGAAAATACGACATTACACCGATAATCTAATTTGTTAGTTATATATAGTAATGTTATTTTAATTATATATATGGTGATGTTATTTTAATTATTAATGTAGCTTTTATTTATATATTATATTTAGATGTTGTGTTGGGTGTGCGACTTTAAGAATAGATTGGTCGTTTATGTAATAGATGTGATCTGTTTGTGAATATTTATTTGCTATGTTTAAAAATTGTAATTGAAGATGAAATTGAGCAATAGTAATTTGTTAAAACTTTTTCATTTAAAAAATATTAAAATTGTCAAAAATTAGTCAAAATTTAAAATCATTCATAACTGACTCAGAGTTGAAGCTAAGCTAAAAAAAAATAAGATGTAGTGCTTAAAAATTGCTTTCCTATTCAAATTTCCTATTCTTTTAGTTACACGACCATCTACAGTAGTGGGTTCAATTCTAAATGTCAAAGAATCAGAATCGCATGACCAACCGAGTCCTAATGTTTTTATGTTCTGATCTTCACCGAATTGAACAGTTTTCTGTGAAGGTACATCGCCCTTTATTATTTTAAGTACCGCCTCGTTATTTGAGTGCCATTTTCGTAAGTTAAAGCACCCTTCAGATAAGACTTTAGAAATACCTAAGCCTAGATTCGCTGCTTCTTGAATAGAATCAGCTCCCGTAATTAAATCGTCTACGTATATATCATTCTTAATTGTTTGAGATAACTTTGGCATTTTCGCTTCGCAATTTAAGGCCAGCTCCATGATACAACGAATTGCTAGAAATGGCGCTGACGCAGTCCCGTAGGTCACCGTGGTTAATTCGTATATTTCTAATTCCTCGTTAGGATTATTACGCCAAAATATTCCGTGCAATGAACGTTGTTACGAGTTGACCATTACTTGCCGATACATTTTCTCGATGTCGGCCGTTATTACGAATGCATGAATTCGAAATCTTAGAAGTATTGACAAAAGACTGCTTTGTATTATTGGACCTACCATTTGGAGGTCATTGAGAGATAAACCGGTACTAGTCGCCGCCGAAGCATCGAAAACCACACGAAGCTTTGTTGTAACCGATTCTTCTCGAAGCACACCATGGTGTGGCAAATAATAATTAATCGCATTTGAATTTAATTTATTGACTTTGGACATGTGACCTAGCGCTTTGTATGCGTTCATGAAATTCGTGTATTTTTCGTATAAATTCGTATTACGCTTAAGTTTTCTCTCTAAGGATAAAAATTGTCTTCGCGCTTGTTCTTCCGAATCGCCTAATTCGTCTGTACTCGTTTTAAATGGAATAGAAACCACAAATCTACCCGTTTCCGCATCGCGTTTCGTATTTTTGACGAAATGTTGGACCTACCATCTGTATTAGTGTTTCTTGGAGAAACACTTTCCGTATTAACAAACGACTGAGATATTATTGATTGTTTTTTATGAGAATTAAAAGTGTTGCCTAACGAGGTATCGCGTTTAGACTCTATTGTCTCCAGCAAATCAGCCTTTGACTTTAAAAACGTTTTTAAATCTTCCACTTTTGGATCTGAACTCTTTCCACTCTCGCGACGTTTTTTATCAAACTTAGACGTTACTACGTAAATTATTAAAGTATCCCAATGTTCGGTGGGCTGCTTTAATTGTTTTAATGCTTTTAAATGCTTTGAAATTGAATCTATTACGGATCTGAATAGTTGTGAAGAGTCACAGGTTTTAATTTCTAAATTAAATAACGCCTTTACGTGATTGTGCACAAGAAATCGTTCATTATTGTATCGTTCACATAGTAAATCCCATGCTACAACGTAATTTGCCTCGCTAAACTCGATTGATGCTATTACCCCAGACGCGCAACCTGAAAGTGATGACTTAAGGTAATAAAACGTTTGAAAATTGCGCAGGGCACTGTTCGTATGTATTAAAGAGCTGAAAGTCTCGTAATACATCAACCAGTCCTCACTTTCCCCGCTGAACCGTGGCACCTCCACTGGAGGAAGGCGAAACCCATTGAAATCGTGTGTATTACTGACCGATGCATTGTCCGAATGACAGCTATTTGACAGAACTGCACTATCCCTAGAAACGTTGGATTGCAACCGTTTACTTCTAGCTAATTCTGAATAATACGATTTAGAGAATTCCTCGCGTTCATTATAACAAGCTGTCAATTCATTATCATTGACTAAAGCCTCTAATTCTAACTGCCACTGATCGAAATTTTGCAATATTTTATGCGCTTCTTCGGTGCGTAACTCTAGATTATGAAGCGCGTCTTCCGAGATGTAAGTTCCGGCCCGCGTCCCGGCTTCTAAACCGTCCAAGAAATTTTTAAAATGCGTCAATTTGGCTTTCACGGTACCTCTTTGTCTCTTTATTGATTTAATCTGATCCTCCATATTTGATTATTAACATAAATAACTTTAATAATTAATTAATAATTAAAACCCAACGAAATCTCACAAAATTCAAGCAAAAATTGTCAAACAATATCTAACACAAAAAGAAATCAATTTTTATATTTTTTGGTGGAATAGATTTGGGTTAAGGACTTATCGCTCATGCCATGCCACGCCATTTCGCCTCGATGCTGCTGTCACCGTCTCTGCCCGCGCCACGTCACAAACTCGTTCTTGTAATTGAAGACACGAGTGGATGAAGGTGCTATGTAACATTTTTCTAAAAACGGTTTTTTTGTATGGATGAAGGTGTTATGTACCTGTTTATCACGTGGCCACATTAGAATTCTAAGATTCGTAACAGAAGTCTAGGTTTTTTAAAGGATGAAGGAGTTATGTTACATTATTTTCCAGTGAATAATGGAAGAAGGTGTTATAGGCACAAAATACCTTCATCCACATTCATGTAATATTTTGTATACCTTCGTCATATGAATGATGGTGTTAAGTGACACACATAACCCCTTCATCCACTCACTGGCCATTTTGTTTTACTTGGTGAGTTGGTATTGCGCGCACGTGTTCTGTGTCATTGTTACAGTTTTTTGCAGTAATATCATAATATTAATGCTAGTTAACATTTATAATGAGTTCCAGAGGTAAACAAATGTTAAAACTAGTGCAGGAACAAATAAACTGTGAACAAAATTTGCCAAATGATGAAAATGAATTCACAGCAAGTTCTAACCTCAACATTGAAATTTCAAATGTAACAGGTAAGTGCAATCCTGTTGTTATGAAATAATTAAGTTTTATTATATTTTGGGCAATAGGTATTTAGATCATAATATTTATATAAAAGTGTAAATGAGCTGGTTGAAATACATAACCCAACTATCATCTGTTATAAATATTTACACTTGATTGCTCCGGGGATTCCCCTATCTTTTCAAAAGTAATTTTTAAACAATAATAATTAGGAAGAATTAAAATATAAGTATAAGTAAATAGCTGTTTTTATTTTCAGATTTGGAGGGGACCCAACCATTCTTGTCAGACAGCAGTGGTGATGCTGAATACTTTCCGAGTAATGAAGGAAGCAGTTCTTCAGGAACTAGTGTCACGGAGGACGAAGAAAGAGCGGACCACAGTCATGTAAAAAACCTTGTTGGAGGTACATTCATTTCTGGAGACAAAGAAGGAGCTGTAAGAAGTAAATAGCTGTTTTTATTTTCAGATTTGGAGGGGACCCAACCATTCTTGTCAGACAGCAGTGGTGATGCTGAATACTTTCCGAGTAATGAAGGAAGCAGTTCTTCAGGAACTAGTGTCACGGAGGACGAAGAAAGAGCGGACCACAGTCATGTAAAAAACCTTGTTGGAGGTACATTCATTTCTGGAGACAAAGAAGGAAGCGGGATTATTCAAAAGCCTATAATTAATCCTTCTAACGGGTCTAACGAGGTTGACCAAGAAAATGAAAAACAAAGAAAGCAAAAGATTTTTTCAACGACAGCAAAAGTTTCCAAAAAACGAAAACGAGATCCAAATACGTGGAAGAAACACAAAGCAGCTTTAGATAGAGCAAAAGGTGAAGAATATTTGTCTTACAAAAACATTCCCGTTCCAAGAAAGGAGCCAGAAAAAGGTATTCTTTGTAGACAAGGCTGTAGATTTTCTTGTAGCACTAAATTTTCAGCGGATGACAGGAAGGCATTTTTGGATGAATTTTATAGACTTGATATTAATGCAAAAAATGCTTTACTATTTAAATCAATCATTAAAAAACCAGTGTTGAGGGAAAGAAAAGATGCTGTTAAACATAAAACTGCGTCATATACGTATAACGTTACAAAAAATGGATTTACCGTAAAGGTGTGCAAAGAAGCGTTATGCGCTCTATACCAAATAGGCAGAAAAAAACTTGATGTTATAAAGAATCGTATAAATAGTAGTGTAGCAGCACCTCCTCCAGATCGCAGAGGTAAGCACTCCAATAGGCCACACAAAATAGGCCAAGATGTTAGGGATTTTGTGATGGAGCACATAAATAAATTTCCTGTCGAAGAGTCGCACTATTCCAGAAATAGAAATCCTCATAAAAAATATCTTTCTCCCCTACTAAATGTGAGCAAAATGTATGAGTTCTATCTTGAGGAATGTAATCTGGCACAACTTCCTGGAAAATTTAGAATTAAAAAAATGTTCATATTCCAACATTTTTTCGCGAGAGTTTAATTTATCATTTGGGTATCCGAAAAGTGATACGTGTAGTATCTGTGATGGAGGTGAATCTAACGATGGACATAAAGAAAACTACACAGCATCAACTAAAGCGCTCAAAGTTGACAAGGAAAAAGCAAAAGATTCAGACAACTTGGTCTATATTACAATCGATATGCAACAAACAATGCCACTGCCAAAAATAACAACGTCCAAAGCATTTTACCTTAGGCAAATGTGGTTTTATAATTTTGGGGTGCATATTACTACAAAAGGCCTAGACAAAGCATGTTTTTGTACCTGGACCGAAGATCTTGCAAACAGAGGAAGTGCAGAAATATGCAGTTCTCTACTCAGATATATTGAAGTCGACGAAAGCATCACCAAAAAGGATTATCTGATCATCTGGTCCGATTCATGTGCGGGCCAGAACAAGAACTTCCACATGATTTGCCTTTATCAGTATCTTATTTTGAAGGGATACTTCCGTTGTATTGACCACAAGTTTCCTGAGGTTGGCCATACTTACTTAGATTGTGACAGAGACTTCGGAAGAATCGAGAAGGTTTTACGAAAACACGACACGGTATATGTACCAGATACGTACCGGGAAATAATTTCAAAGGCTAGCCGAAAAAATCAAGTCATCGACATGGCTCAACACTTTAGAAGGATTGCTGATCTACCGCAAAAACTTCATCTTACTAACAGAAAAAAGGACGAACTAAATGAAACAGTCAGATTTAGAGACGGTATTAAATGGATAAGAGTGGAAGAGTATGGTTCCTATTTGTATAAAGAATCATATGACGAAACAGTTCCTTTTAGAAAAGTAAATATTCTTCAAAATAAGAATAGAACAGCAGCGCCAGAGAATATTGAAATCGAAAGAATTCGGGAGAAATATGGAACTATCTCTGAAGAAAAAAGAAAAAATCTCCAAGAACAGCTTAAGTTTGTAAAACCAGAATATCGATATTTCTATGAACCAATCTTAGAAAAAAATAATGTATTACGTTATATTACTGTTATTACCTTATATTAAGCAATAACATCTTGTTAGCTGATTAGATAAGTTTTTCTTTAATACATGATTCTTCCATAAAACAGTAGTTGTTTTAATTTCTTTAGAATTATACAGTGGATGAAGGTGTTATGTACTGTTTTTTTCAAATTTTGGTAAGACACATTTTTTTTGTTGATTTTTTTTCCGTGAATAACATATTCCATATACTAGTAACGACATAGAAAAGTTTTTACCTAATAAAAGTGAATGTGAGAAAAGTTTACAATGAAAAACTTTAACCTTAATTTTCTCAAAATCTAAATTTTGTAACATAGCACCTTCATCCACTCGTGTCTTCAATTGTCTCCACGTATCGCGATAACTTTTGATTTTATGTAAATAACGTTTTAATTATTGTTCACGCCGATAAACACTATTCGACCGAAGGTACCATCATGTACTGTACGTATTTAGTGGACTGTAGTATTTTAATTGATCGCATGAAAACGCTTAACGTATAAAACTGATATTTATTTACGAATTTAACAAGTTTTGAAATACATAAAGAATGCGTGCTGCTCGCTTGCCGGTCGAAGATGGAAGAGAGGGTTCTTGTCGATGCGCTGCGCTTCGTTCGTAGATTACAGCGTGGTTACAGTGTTGTCGGCTCTAACAAACAGAATGTTTGGGAAACACTAGTACATGGTATATTGTCAACCATTTCTTGCTTATTGTCGTCTTCCATCACAGAAAATTGTTCTTCAACGATTTGAATCTCATCTGTGTTTTCTTCAATTGTATAATAGTTGTGAACATTTAATAAGTCTTGTGTTTCAATGATTACAATCTCGTCCACGTTTAAGACCTGAAGATCATTTGTGGTGCATGTTGAAGAAGCACTTGATTGTTGATAATCTTCATCTGTGACATGACATGACTCACTTAAGTTTTGAGATGAATTCAAAATAACACTCTCTAGCCTTTCTTCAGTATCTATATTTCTTCTGGTAAGTCTGAAGAAAACAATCCAACTTTAAAATCCACTCCGAATAATGCTTTGTATGGGGTGCGTCCAATTATTCTATGGTAAGACGAATTCTTCTGCCATTGCACAAACTAACAGCCAACTCACCAGTTGGTTGTATTATTGTCACTTAACCAGCTTCGCAGCATATTTTCTACGTTTTGATTGCTTCTTCAACACTTCCTTGGCTCTGGGGGTGACGTGGATGACCATTAATTATTTTACAAGAAGGCCATTTTGACACTAGCTCTCTAATAATGCTATTGACAAATTCACGGCCATTATCGTTCTGTAAGATACACGGTCCTCCAAATTCTGAGAACAATTTAAATTGTTCTTGTGCAACTTCTGCTGCGCATTTTGATTTAAATGGCCTTAAATGGATGAATTTTTTAAGATGGTCTTGATAGTTCAATAGCCATTTGTATTCTCCATCCGGAAATGACTGAAAATCTATTAAATCAACTTGACCTATACCAGGGGTCGGCAGCCTGCGGCTCGCGAGCCACATGCGGCTCTTTGGACGTGAAGCTGCGGCTCTTTAGTTCCACACGCAAATATTATTTATTTATCAAAGACTGCTTCATAAGTGCATGTGAAGAATTGTTTCGTGATTTCAAAAACAAACCAGAAATCTTGAAAAAATCAAAGATTTGCTACTATCCGCTAAAACAGTACAAGATAGAATAACTAAAATGTCTTCAAATGTAACATATTTTGGGGGTGGAAGATATTCAACTTTGTTCCACCTTATCACTTGCTATAGATGAGTCTTGCGACGAAAAAGACACGGCACAAGTTGCCCTTTTTGTCAGGTATATGTCGTCCCAAGATCCCAAAGAAGAACTTCTGTGATTGTTACCGCTCTCGAGACAAACTAGAATGGAAGATCTAGCGAATGCTGTGCAAAAATGCTCTAAAGACAATAAGATCGATTTAAATAAAATCGTTTCAATAGCAACTGATGAGTGATGGAGCCAGAAGTATGATAGGAAAAAATAAAGGAGCAACAACGATTCTTCAAAGTAAAATAAATCACGAAATTCTTACATTTCACTGCATAATACACCAAGAAACGCTTTGTGCCTTTGAAACATTTCCAGCCAAAGTATTTGAGGTCATGAATTTGGTTATCAAGATTGTTAATAGCATCTTGTCAAATGCACTCTACCATCGTCAGTTGAAAGAATTCTTAAACGAAATGGAGGCTCAGTACTCCGACCTCCTTCTTCACAATAAAGTGCGATGGCTTTCCAAAGTTAACGTGTTGAAACGTTTTATTTTGTGCTTGAATGAAATAATAAATACATTCCTGAATGAAAAGGGCATTAAATTAAAACCCTGAATTAGGGAATGACAAATGGTTGCAAAAATTTTACTATATGGTAAACCCAGACAAGGCAACCCATCCTATGTTTTGGTGGAAGAATTGTTTTTTTTTTAAGAAAAATATATTCTTTTATATTCAAAAATACCGTTGTAAGACCAATGCAACTGTTGATACGAATTACTTGAGCACAGTTACAAAAAAAATTAAAGATGAATTTGCTGGCAGATTGGAACAATTCAAAACCAATAAAACCACTCTAGCATTCATAGTAAATCCTCTCAACGCAAATAGTAACTAAATCCACGTTGAGCCATTTGGAATTGATACAGGATCTTTAGAAATGTAATTGATCGATTTAAAAAGTAAAGCTTTGGAGTGAAAAATTTACAGAATTGAAAAGCAAGTTGGAAGAGTTGGAGGTCCAGGAATATATGTACGTAACGCAACAAAAGTGGACAGCTTTGAAAGAAATGCTGCGAATTGGGAGACTTATATTCGACGAATGGAATAATCTTCCAGATTGTTACAGTGAGGTGAATAAGTTGGCATTTGGAGTGCTAGTTATCTTCGGATCGACAAATTCTTGCGAGCAAATTAATATTCTCTGCAAATTTTGTTCTCTTGCATGAATATAATTAAAGTAAACTAAGAAGTCAACTAACAAATGAAAATTTAGAGTCGCGTTTCAAACTTAAAACAAGTTATGAGCCAGATTTATCCAAACTTTCTAAAACCATGCAAAGCCAATGCTCCCATTGAGATTATTTGCTCAATTGTTTGTGATTGAAGTACAAGGTAGTGCTGTATGTGTTGTTTTAATTTTTTACTGGAATAAATGAAATGTACGAAAATATAATATGTGAAAAACACTATATACATATGAATAAATAGATTCATTTTTTTTATCAAAGAACTTTATTTATGCGACTATATCACTAGACTGTTTTTAACTGATAAAACGGCATAGCAACCCATCATTTTCTACTGACAAAACTCCTTAGCGACGTGATTTCTCAGCGACAAAATTATGACAGATCCGTCACGAAAGTGTCTGGTAATAACAAATAAATAGAGATTATATTTCGTTGATATGGTGCATTAATTGTCTCGTGAAATAGTGTTGTCGAATATCATTCGAGAGAAAATTATTTCCGGCAAAATTTTCTCCTGGTTTCATTCAAGTTCGTTGCCTTTTGGTAATTTTCGCTTATGAAATTTTGACAAAATCACTCGACTGACGTCTCGTGATTTAAGTCAACATTTAATTCGCGAAAATTGCCAGGCAACAAACTTTCATACCAGTCGAAAATATTGCCGGCAAAATTTTCTCTCTTGTGATATTATATACGAGTATTATTTTTATTGTTGATAAAAAAAATTGTGGGTCTTTCAAAACTTTGAAATTTTGTAAATTATAATTTTTGACTCTTCCAACTCAAAAGGTTGCCGAGCCCTGACCTATACTATTCCAAGAGTAGAAACAATCAGTTTAACTACCACCCGTTTCTTCGTCAAGTGCTTTTTTTCATCACAAGTGGTACACAATCTTACAAAAATTTCAACGGCTGGTCGTGTAATTGCATATTTGAGTTTAAGAGCGTTTATCATTTTATGACGACCTCCGGGTCCAGTATTTAAATGAACTTCGTTAAGTTTTTCGCAATAAGTCAAACCTGCCATATCCGGATCAATGTGGCGACAGACCGGTCCGGATATCAAGATATTTTACAGCCTCTGAAACGTTTTCTCATTCATACATTCCAGTAATCAACGCCGTCAATAACTTTCGTCGATAGACACGTTTTATAGATTCTATAATACATTATTTCGCCATCTTTTAGTGAGCTGTCCAACAGCAGGACTGCCCTTCTCGGTAGATTTCGGTAGATCCGGACGGCGCAGAATCACCATATCCGTCCGGATATGGGGAGGTCCGGATATGACAGGTCCGGATATGGCAGGTTGTACTGTACTCTTTAATTGGCAATACGAATGTGAGTTCTTGTTTTTCGTCGGTTCGTTTTTTATAACACTTTGAACCCTACCAATTTCAAGTAATTCATAATTCCTAAAAAAGTAATGTTGTTCATTGGTTCTACGAACGCCAATTTCTTTTTGTTCTCTGGCTGTTCTCAATAACGTACAAACCTCTAGCAGCTTTTCGAAACTCCACGGCTTTTTAAAGCTATTTAGTTCTGCAACAAATAAAAAAATGTCAATCAAGCATTACTAAGTATTTTCCTACAATGAGTTTTAATATAAACCTGAGAAATCTAGAAAAATTTAGAAGTTACGTCAACTTACTAGAGTAAAATTTATGTAATTCTTCATAGAATTTTTCCCGATTAGCCATGTCTAATATTTGTAATGTGACCTAATAGTACACTTAGACTGTAAATATAAACTTTTGTAAACGCTGCTATAATCTGTAATCTTGGAAATTGGAAAACTGGGGTTAGAAAATTAGGTTAGGACAATCTTTTTTAAATTATAGGATCTGTGCCTAAATTGCAACACTGTTTCAAAATAGAATTACCGTTTCCGGTAGCTTCGCAAATGCCTAAAGGGTGAAAGTCATTTCGAAAAAGTGAAAACGTTATACAAACTACCAAGTCATTACGAAAATGACTAGGCTTTTGCAAGAATTCCTGCATTTCATACTTGCCTACGACATAATATACACTATATACAATATTTGACTATTAATTAGTTTTATTTATTTTATTAAAAAACAACTAAAAGGTATCTTAAAATAAGTGTATTATAGTTTATTATTCTGAGATGTTTGTTATTTTAACACGTTGGCTGCCATCAGACACAAATGTTGTGTCTCATGTTCTCGTTGATAGCCACCGCGTGGCACAGAGACACACGTAGTTGTCTTAAAAGCATAGAAACTGGAGATATGGCCATAGGGACCCACTTTTTTTAACATTACGGCAGCCATATTTATTGTTGTTAAGGTATAGTAGTTATCTAACTTTAATAAAGCCGTTTTAAATGTATGCCGTTAATAAACAAGTAAATCAATACAGGTAAACATGTTTTGATATATTTTTTAGTTTAGTTATATCATAAGTCCAAATGTAGTAATCAGTCCAAATTACTAGAAATAATTTGGTTATAACTAGATAGCTGGCTCTTTCGTATGATTTCAAAATACCTTTAACACGATTTAACCAACCGCTTTTATATCAATAACATCGGTTTCTTATGTAGTTGTCAGTTAATAAAATATGACCAATTCTGATTGGAAAAAGTCTGCCTAAATTCTTTATCAGTAATTAGTTCCTCAGTTATATACCTATTATTTAAATCTATTAAATTATTAACATACCTATTCACACGTGATACAATTGCTATATTGACAATCAGCTGAAAAGTGTGATTTTCCAGACAATTTAAAGAAAGTTTCAATTTCTTAACTTCCTCTATTCATTTTTGTACTTAGTTTAAAAAAATGATTCACGTTGATATATTCCATGTAATTCGTTACAAAAGTGATAATTAAATTTATTAGAACTTGTATCTTATGCACTTACTTGTCTTTTAGATCTATATGTAGATAATTGTTTGTTTAACTTTTGTACTTTTGAAAAAAGTACGATGTA
This sequence comes from Diabrotica virgifera virgifera, assembly GCF_917563875.1. Lineage (NCBI taxonomy): Eukaryota > Metazoa > Arthropoda > Insecta > Coleoptera > Chrysomelidae > Diabrotica > Diabrotica virgifera. The sequence continues at coordinate 136,226,527 of NC_065451.1, forward strand.
TCTAAAATTACACATTTTGTCTTTGGAAAATTATGCATATCAGTCATTTTCAGAAGCTGTTCCTTATGCTCAATTGACTCTCAATCCACGCCTGGTTGTTGAATCAAATTTAGTATTGAAAATGTAAATTATTAATATATCCCCAGAATATGTTTCTCCCCTATTGCTTCAAAGGAACGTAGATGTTTTGAAATATCATTAAAAGGATTTCTGAGATCTATAAGTGATTCTCGTGTCAAAGCCTGTTTCCAAAGTGCCAAAGTTCAAAAATAGAAGGAATGTGGTTAATAGTTTTTGTTTTTAAACCGTTCAACTAATAAATCCCAGGCATCCTTGTAGTCGTCACCTGATGTGGGTATGTTTTTCACAATGCTGCATGTTTGCTCAATGATGATCTAACATACCTTTGATAATCTCCTAACTGTTGATTATTATGAACTAAATTGACAAATGCATCCCTAAACTCAACCCAATCACTATACCGACCATTGAGAAGGGGTTATTGGAAGCCATTTTACATTTATATTGTTCACATTATTGGTAAGATGCAGATAACAAAATATTTGATAGTACTTTTTGACTGGGAACCTCATAATGCAAGTTTAACATACCCACAAACTTTTTAAAATTATTTCTTTCTACAAGATTAAACGGTTGATAAACAGTGACGATAAATTTTAGCAATTGATTATCAAGTGCTTGTCTTTTTGAAGGTCCAAATGGTTTTTAATAAACCTAATAACCACTTGTTTTGATTTTGACAGATTTTTCGTCGTCAGTTGACTAGTACCCGGCGCAGAGGCAGGTGGGTGGAAGTTTGAACATTTAATTTAAGCGTAAAGCAATGTTTATTTATCAAATAGTCCCTTATTGTGAACAATAGATTCGTTTCTAAACAATACATTTTTAAAAAAGCAGGATCTTCTCCAACTACTGTTACTTTATATTCATTTTTTTGACCAAGAATTAATACAAGTTAATACAGTTTACTGAACACACCATTTAGATAAATAAAAATACAACACAAATTAAATTACAGAACAGTACACAATAGCTTGTGACATTACTGTTACTTTATATTAATTCCTTTAACCAAGAATAATTAGAACAAAGTAACCATCTGGCTGACACATCACTTAACTTGTTTCTTTGCTTTCTAATTACTGATAATGCTTTAGAAAATAATCTCTCAGCAGGTACTGAAGTTGCAGGTATTGAAAGAAAATCATGAGCCATCTTCGTTAAGTCGGATATTCTGTCTCATGCCTCCTCCACTACTCTAAAATGTCTTCCGAGCTGGCGACTCTGGGTTTACTTAGGTGCTCCTTCAACTCCTCAATAACTAAGACTTGACGACAAGATCTAGATGAAGTCGAGGGACATCATACAGTTTCTCCAAAGTCTATTACGTCTTCATCTTCATCATATTCACATACTTTCTTTTCATTGGTGATTCTAGAGATTTATTTACTGAGTGTAGAGTTTTGTCTTTATAAAGTTCATTCAATTTGGGCAGGCTTTCTGTTTTAATTTGCTTGCCCCATAATGCCATGTCAAAAGTCTCTGAGCCTTATGCCGTGGGTCCAAAATTGAAGAGGTACATTAAATCCAGTTGCTCTTCTTATAATATAAGCGTTTTTTCTCGAGCTTGAAACCCCAGAATGCTTTTTGTCCACTTCAGATTCAATTTTATCGAGCAAGAGTTTGAATGATACAATTACTAATGGTAATGTAACATACTTTTTTCAATCATGTTTCGCTGACAAAAGTTTAAAGTGTATTAGAAACTTATGTGGTTTTTCTAGTATTTGCCATTCACTATCTGTGATCTGAAAATCATTCAATTCGGTGACAGATGTACACAATTCTCGCTTTTAAACCAAATTCAATCATATCATGTGTGTAATTCCATCTCTTTGGACAGTCGGTATGTGATTCAGATTTGATGGCACGTCAGCTGCTTCACAAGCAGAATGGAACTTTTGTCAAGTCAATATCTCTCTTCAATATCTCACTTCTGTTTATTTTACTGAAATTCTGCCTAATTTTAGTATCAATATTCAGCAATATTTGACACTTATTCTTCATCTTCCTCAATTTTGTCTTTACAGTATTTATACTGCGGTTCTTGTCCGTTATTATCAGTTTCACTGTGTAATGCTAAGGTCTTTAATAAATCTTGTACACCAAAATGTGAGCAAAGCACCGGAAATTTTGATTGTCTGAATCAAAGTGTGGCAGTTATTTGCCCAGTTCATACCTGCATTTGGTATTTGCAGTTGCGTTGTCGACCGTGATATCCGGTATTTTATTAATGTCATATTCCAATAAACATTCGTCGAAAATCGTTGCAATATCTTCCCCAGTATGTCGACTGCGTGGTGGTATAAAATCAAGGACTACATATCGATATTTCCATTCCTTGTTTATGTACGTAATGGATAGTGACCCTGTAGCAACTCCTACCAGCAATTCACGGCCATCCATCAATGGCAAATAACATTTTAGATGAACATTGTTGTAGTTGTTTCGTAAGATTTAATTGAAGCATTTTAAATCGCTCTTTGGCTTTTCCTGGTAGATCTTTTAGGAAACCCCATATTTGGGCAAATCTATCGACTATGTACTCATGTAGCTTAGTCATCGAAAAATGAGAAGAGAAGGTATTTTTTAAACAATCTAATCAACTGTAGCTGTCATTATGTTATCACTGTTTAGATTGAAATGAAACAATAAATCATGTATTAATATTAATTTAAAAAAAGTATCCGATTTCAGATATATTATGAGCATATTAGTATTATACAGATAAAAATACATATGTATATTAAAAATAAGACTTCAAAACGAACTAAAAAACCTGTAATAACTTTTGAATGCTTAGGAGTTGGTTTGAAGCCTTAATGAGGGCCTCTCATTAAGGCTTGAAACCAACTCCTAAGCATCCAAAAAGGTATTTTAATTTAAGTTAGTTTTGAAGTCGATTTTATTTTTAATATAATTTTTAAAAAAATGGCAATATATTTACTGGTAGTCAGGATTAACTCCCCAACCCAATTCCCGTCACATATTCTATTGAATGGAATTTAAAATACTTACAGAAGTTGCTTTCAAACCTCTATCAAGGGCACATTTTCTGTTGGTGATTAGGTAATAAACTATAATTAAAGCAAAATAAATGTTTTAAGCAATCTTAAAAAACATTGGTATCTGGCAAAAGTCCACATTGGTACGTGGCAAAATTCCACATACATAATATATCAAGGGCACATATTCTTTTGGTGATAAGATAACGAACTATAATCCGCCTATTAAAGCAAAATAAATGGTATTAACAATCTTAGCTCTACGTTTATATAAAGACTAACTTGAAACAATAAAGAATACGTAAAAAAGCAATAATTAAAAGAAGTTATTTTAAGTTAAGGAGATACCTACTTAAAATACAGCAATTTACCAAAACAAAGTAGTAGGTACAGAATATAACATATTATGTATTATGTAATTGTGTGTCAAGTATATTTTTTCTTACCTGTTTACTTTTTCCAGAGGTTATTAAAAAGCGTGTGCTATCTCCACCTAATTTTGGATTTTCAGGAAGAAATATTTGTGATTCCTTATATGTTTTGAAATTGGAGATAGAAAGTAAGAGACATATTATTAAGAAAGTAAGTGTATAAGTATTCAACTTTGCTCATTTTTGCTTTTCTTCTGCTATTGCCATAACTTTCGTTTTCTTCACATTTATTCTTATATTTTCTTTAAGTACTTCATTCCAGATTGTAATATTCTTTTTTAGGTCTTTTTCGTTTCCAGTCATGGTTACTACATCATCGGCAAAGGCGCATGTAGATATTTCTGCATGCTGCAGATTTCTTTCTCCAACATATAGTTTGGAGTTTCATAAAAACTATGAAAAGTAGTGGGCTCATTACATCTCCTTGTCGTAGTCCATTAGCAGTCTTATATGTTTGTGATTTCATGTTTTTAGTTGCGATTTAGTTTTCATTTTTCATATATATGCTTCGTATGGCTGTTAGTAGCTTCTCTGGAGTTCCTCTTCTATTAAGACTTTCCCAAACTTTGTTCCTGGGTACTCTGTCAAAAGCCTTTTCTAAATCCATATATGCAAAATACGCTTTCTTTTTCCTCTTTAAATCCTTATCAATGATCTGATTTATTGCAAATATATGATCCTGGACGCTTCTTCCAGGTAGTTATTGCAATCTTTGGTATCTCCTATTCTACCTTCCAATTCTTTGGTATATTCTTTCTGAATGTGCTTCCCAGTGATATACTTGATCTCTGAATTTCTTGTGTATGATACAACCCACTCCTGCTTCCGCTCTCTTGGCTGCTTGTACTCCGCTATAGATTAACCTGCGTCCTTCATCCAACTCTAGTACACCCGTGCCCTTTCTCTTAGTTTCAGTTATAGCTAGAAAGTCTAATTCGGCTATGATAAATTCTTGGGCTAATTCATGTTCTTTTCCATTTAGACTTCTTATATTCCAAGTTGACAACTTCCAGTAGTTTTGTAGTGCTTTAGTTGTCTTCTCTCGTAAACCGTGTTTTTGCCAGTTCGTTTCCATTTTTGCCTTCTCTATCTTGGTCTTCTCTAAGTTGATCCGTTTTTTTGGAGGCTTATAATTATTTGTTTTGTTGTACTTCTCTGGTCTGTCCCCTCTTATGTTCCATACATACTTTTCGCCATCGACATACATTTTTTGATAACCAATCTTGACCCGTTTATATTCTATAGCCATTTCTCTAATCTTATTTTGAATCTTCCTCTCTGTTTTTGTTAGGTCATTGTCTATGTATACTTTAGCCGTTTTTACATGTTTCAATTTAGCTTTGCATTTCATTATTTCTATCTTCTTGGCAAGGCTATTTAGCTCAATTATGCATCGGTTTTCATTTATAATGGCCAAGGTTTTAATTTTTACATCTATTTTGAAGTTTTTCTTCATGAAATCTTCTATATTGGTCATAATATGTTCTTCCTCAGTATTTCCATGCATTTGGAATCTGGATATCATTACATTATTTTTTTCCCTTTCAATTTTTTTCCCTCTTTTCTTCTGAATTTTCCAGTACTCGCAGTCTTTGATGTATTTCCTGTATTTGCTCTTTTAAATTCTTGTTCTCCTCTCTTAATGTTCTCATCTCATTTCTATATTCGCCGAGGAGATTTTTGAACTCTGTCATCTCATCTTAAATATCTTTCCTGAATTCTCGCAATAATTCTTTAAGTTCCTCCATTTCCTTATTAATTTGTTTTGCGAAGTTAAGCCAATATTTATCAGTTTCTTCTCACCTGTCACTGTTTGACAATCAGCATTTATTTTTCTATATACCCTGATTACACTCTCAAATCCTGTGAATATTTCAATTTCCTTAACTATACAGGGTGTTTGGTAAAGAATAGGCCATAGCTTAACCTTAGATGTCTGAGGTTAAAACAGGTCGATTTAAGATAACTTACCTTAGTACAAAAGTTGATAATAACCGAAATACAGGGTGTCAAAGTTTAACTTTTATTTTATTTATTTTTGAATATTTCCTGACAGGCATGGGACAACAACACGAAATTTGGTAAGTGGTGCTGATACTGTACACCCTACAAAATTATCTTAAATAAACGTTTCTGGCTACTACCAGAGGAATTGCTATTTTAGTGCAATTTTTTGATTTTCCAATACTTTCTATGTAAATAATATACTTTTCATTCGTAACGATAAAGCAATTAGTTTTCGAGATATTTGAAGCTAAAAACGAAGGAGCATAATACATTAATCAAAATAAGTGTGCCTTTTCATTTTTAACTTCAAATATCTCGAAAAATAATATCTTTATCGTTGCGAATGAAGGGTATATTATTTGCATAGAGTATGGGAGAATCTAAAAATTATGCTAAAATAACAGCTTCATCAGTGGCGTAGAATTTGGGAAGGGTCAACCATTCACTTTTCCCTCTCGTACGCCTCTGGTAGTAGCTAGAAACGATTATTTAACATAATTTATTAGGGTGTACAGTGCCTACACTTACTGCCAAGTATGCCACGGATATGTCAAATTATTTTAAAGTATTCTTTTTTTTAATAATTTATTCTTTATTTAAAACTTAATAACTATGTGTGCCGGTACTATAAAACTATTTGACATATCCTTATGATACTTGGCAGAAAGTGTAGGTACTCTACACCCTACTAAATTATATTAAATAATCGTTTCTGGTTAATACCAGAGGCGTACGACAGGGGAAAGTGAATGGTTGACCCTTATCAAATCTACGCCAATGATGAAACTGCTATTTTATCATAATTTTTAGATTCTCGAAAACTTTCTATCCAAATAATTTAATCTTCATTAATAACGATAAAGTCATTAGTTTTGAGATATTTGAAGTTAAAAATGAAAAGGCACTGTTTTTGATTAATGTATTTTCGTTTTAGCTTCAAATATCTCGAAAACTAATGGCTTTATCGTTACGAATGAAGAGTATGTTATTTACATAGAAAGTATTGAAGAATAAAAAAATTGCACTAAAATAGAAATTCCGCCAGTGGCGTAGAATTTGGGAAGGGTCAACCATTCACGTTCCCCCGTCGTACGCTTCTGGTAGTAGCCAGAAACTTTTGTTTAACATAATTTAGTAGGGTGTATAATACCAGCACCACTTACCAAATTTCGTGTTGTTGTCCCATGCCTGCCAGGAAATATTCAAAAATAAATAAAATAAAAGTTTAAATTTGAGACCCTGTATTTCGGTTACTAACAACTTTTGTACTACGGTAAGTTAGCTTAAATCGACATATTTTTACCTCACGAATCTAAGATTAAGCTATGGCCCATTCTTTACCAAACACCCTGTATATACACTTTTACTTTGTAATCTAGACCAATCTCGTATACTTCCTTAAAACTAGTTAATATACTATACCATATTACTATTACTGTTATATTATACCCGGTAAATATACTGTATTTATTCATTGAGCGATCCAGGCTTTTGTTATTCCTTTTGCTATCCTTATCAGTAGCGCCAGGAAACCACCCACAAGTCCACCCTTTGGATGTGTGGTTCCTACCAACTGATATTTCATATATAGCTCATACAGTTCTTAATATCTAGTCTTACCTCAGTTTTCCTTATTGCTAACATACGAACCACTAATTTGTACTTCCTAGAACTATTTTTAAAAGTCTCACAATAGTTAAGATTTGTGGCTTAAAAATATTTTGTATTCATGAAAGCTAATAAACTTTATTATTATTATAGTGTGCACTCTTAATAGACCTTAAGGCTAAGTCTGATAATAATAAAATATAATAGTTAGTCCTCGTATATTATTTACTAATTTCTTTTAGCACTTATCGCAGTTAGTTTATTTACAAAGTAGAAATATTAAAAAAAAACAGTATTGGCCTCGGAGAATTTATCTTTTCGGAAGAGTACTTTTCTTTTAGTTTTTTAATTCGGGAATGTAATGTGTCCCGTTTAATATTAAAATTTCGTGCAGCTACCCTTCCAGACATGTTTTTGTCATTACATTACGAATAGCTTCTTTCATGTGTTCTTTATCTATATCTGTTCTATTTGTCTTTTTTTATAATTTCGTACCATCTAAAACAAAAATGTAAAGAGTCACTCAAAAATCCCCTTCCTTTAGTGACGATGAGACAGATTCAACCACTAGTGGAAAGCGCCCTATATGCGCATAGTTGAATGTGCTCCATCCCCTCATTTTAGAAAATAGTGCAAATAATACAGAAATTTTACAATTTGAGGTTAGAAAAATGACGATCCCTTGTAAGTAGTAAAACTACAAAAATAGTTGCAAATTAAATAAAAAAACCTACCAGCAAACAAGGAAATAAAAAGTCTAATAAGTCAGGAAATAATATTCGAAATTATTTATCCTCTGAGCTTTTTAAGTTGGAAAAATAAAGCATAACAGAGTGGCGAAATACTCGACAAGGGAAAGCTAAAATTGCATTTCACGTCCTGTCATTCACCGTGATAATAATTTTAGCGAACTATTTCCTTTAATATCCACCAAAGGTGAATAAAGTATAAACTAAACTAAAAGAAAAGAAAAGATGGTTCAGATTTGATTACATTACAGAGCCTCTCCTATGTGCTTATACGTATTTCGGGATAACCGTTTCGTCATCCGGTGCTCCAGATTTATCGTCCCAAAAAAGCCCCGCTTACCAAACTTCGTGTTATTAGCTCATGCCTGTCAGGAAATATTCAAGGATAAATAAAATAAAAGTTTAACTTTGACACCCTGTATTTCAGTTATTATCAACTTTCGTACTAAGTTAGTTAGCTTAAATCGGTCTATTATTGTATATCGGAAGCATACTGTCCTAAGTCCAATTTATCGATTTTACAGGAAAACGAATTACAGGTTTTCGGTGAATATTTAGAATTATTACAGATATAAATAAATAATGAATAACCAGTTTTTTCTAAGCAATTAACAGTACAGGTAGAGTATTATAATCCACCAATTTCAAATTGTTGCAGTATTCTAATTTTACAAAAAAATGGACGTAGGTTAGGACAGTATGCTATTAAGTTGTATTTTTTCCCGAAAATACTTTTATCTTAAGTCACCTGTCCTTATTAACAATAAGTAAAACGAAGATAGATATACTAATTTCAATTTATTAAGATTAAACAAAGTTAAAACAGCAAGTAAGATAAACATGAACTAAGAATTTTAAAGTACCTATTAGTTTAAATAAATTTTATGGATCAGCATCTCCTGGATAATCGTTCCGATTTAGAGCATGTGGTAAGCTTCGATAGTATTCGTGAAACTCCGATGGTACAAAAAGCAATAAATCCATGAGGTCATTATATTTTGCTGTTGAAATAGGCACTAGCCTTTGATTTATTTGGTCCATATCCATCGGTAAGGTAAATTCGGTTCTTGTGTTTCTTTTCAAATCAATTTCCTCGAAATTCGTTGCTTGAAATTATGTTTTGTAGTACAGTACTCCTAACTGGTCTTTTCTATACTGCAAGTGAACTACTTTAGACAATAGGAACAGCTGTTTATTACGATTAATTTTTCGGGCAACGAAAGGTGCAGCATTTGTATAACCCCTTGCGACGGTACCTATACATTGGATCAAAAGATTTAAAGTCGGTCAATTGTACGTTTATTACTTTAAATTTTGAGGAACAGTGACGGATAAGTTGCTGCCAATCCCACGGAGTTAAAACTGTCATTGTAGGGGTTTTTTTCGCTGTTTTTCTATTTGTGCATGAACGGTGTCAGCATCCATGTGACTATGTCCTTTTAAAAGAGATTTGCTCAATGGTTTTAAGCTGTAGATATTTATTTATAATGAAATAAAAGCCCATCACGATGCTGCTGTTCTTATTTTGGCCAAACCAATTATCAGACCAAAACGTTATGTGCTCTATATTAGATCCCGGTAAGTTTAGATCTGCCCATTTTACCAAAGTTTATGCCAACTCATTCCCACCTCTCTTACCTTTTGATTCGTCCCATATCATACACCAGACTGAATTATTTGAGGAATCAAAGATTGTATAATTTAAAGTCCAAAGCTTTCTTTTTAAAAAGTAAGCGAATTGATCAACAACGATGTAGGTAAACATTTTTGAAGATCTGCTGTAGCTCATGTTTGCCATTTTCTTTAGTTTCATTTGTGTCTGAGGATTTGAGATTGTGCATACGTTCTGCATCTTTCAGATGTAAATTTCTTTCATTGTTTATACGTTCTGCATCAGTGTCGTGTACTGCTATCTTTAACTGTGTTAAAAATAAATCACATGTATCACATGTGTTCACTTCTGGTGGTTTAAAAGTGAAATTAAATTTTTTATTAAAAATATCCCTATACAACAATAGTTTTGCTACATAGTCTAAAATAACGGGTTGTTTAAAGTAATACTCTTTATAGAGCGTATACATTTGCTGCACTGACAACTCAGGATCAAATTATGCTTTATTTGACTTTTCCCGGTTGTAGTGGCTTTTATACTTAGGAAATGAGGAAATATGTGATACAACGGAATCGATTACATGCTGCTGAGTTATATTACTAGGTGTATGCTTTCCTCTCTTGTCAGCCATAACTATGCCTCCTTCTTGGGGCTTTGCTAAAGCGGTCTTTACTACTGACTGTGATATGCCCAATGTATTCACAAACATGCACTTACACACTACAATTTTTACACCATCTACTGTTAATGTATATACCAAAGTGTTTTTTCTTGCTTTTGAATCGCAATCTTTGCCTAGCTGTAGGCTTTGTTTCTATACAGGATAAAATGAACTGCCTTTTTACATTATAATCTTTTTCGTCATCCCAATAATAATGAAAAATCGCATCTCTCTTTTCTTCAGTTATTTTGGAATAACATTTCATACGACACGAACAAGCAGCTTTTTTCTTTCTTTCAGTCATCTCTTTTTCGCTTTTACTGAGATAGGATCTACCGGCAGCATACTCCCGTTTTCGCTTATCTACAACCCACTCGGAAACATGCCTTACACGTTTCTTTCCAACTTGTTTTGTAACAGATTTTCTGGAAACTTTTCTTTTATTAACTTGCTTATTTCTATAAGAACGTTTGGTCGTTCAACGTTATCTTCTGAATCATAGTTAACATCATTAATAGGATTATAATCTTTTTCTGCTATAGAATCATCAGAGTCGCTCAACAAAAGGTCATTTTCTAAGAGAGAAAACTGTTTTCACACGTTTTCATTTTGGATGACATAGTATCTACTTCTTGACCGATCTGTTACTTGCGAGGTACTAGGTTAGGTACAAAATTTTGTTTTTCGGTAGATGGGTCTAGTTCATCCGCGGCATTTCGTTCTTTGCAACTCGGAAGGGCCCCAAGCTTGGTTCCTGTGGAAATCGGAGATAAGAGGATATGGGACTACTGATGAGGAGGAAAAAACCTCCGAAACCGGTATAGACTCTTCCTGCACTCTTCGATTTAACCAGAATATTATACAGCTGCTCCATTTTCGTGTTGCAAAGAAATTGAGAATGTTTATACATTTTTAATTCTTTTACTCTTTTGTTGAGTACTAAGGAATCTTTCTTGTTAAAACTTTTACCACGCTGAGCAGATGGGACGTGAATTATTTAAAATTCCCTCATCTTAATTTCCTCGGCATCCTGTATGATTTATAATTTTTGAAAATCTCGGGAGGTGTAACCAAAGAAAGTATGTCAATCTGATGGTATGGGAACGATATTTATTGGCGTTTTCTGTGCTACTTCGATTGATAACTTATTTTGTAATTCTATATTATTGATGTTTAAATGACGTTTAAATTCAGAGCATAGGAATGTGTTGTTACTTCGATTTCGTATTATCCAAGGCATTTTTAATGAGTCCACTAAACAATCCAAAAAGACATCCATGGAAGAAAATTTTTTCTGTTTTAGCCTATGTAAGTGGGTGCACAGTAGAAAATTCTTCGAGCCTACAGAAATAATCTATGTGATAGAGGAAATGAAGAAGAACAAGAAAATGAAGACAATTTTAAAGAAAAATAAGCTAGGAATAAGCTAAACTATTGAACTTACTGTTTTGCTAACCTTACAGAATATTTTTGTGTTATGGAAAAACAGAAGAATAATTCACATGTATGATTTTTTTTATTCTATATTTAATTTTTTTTATACATATTTTAATTTGTAAGTTTTATAACTCTATTTCATTTGTGTGTTTGTCTTCCTCCATCTCCTTCTTTCTCTCGGCAGCTTCAATATCTTTGGCATGCTTTAATTTTGCCCTTTGCTCCTCTTATCGGACGTGAATCCTTTGACTTTTTATAAGATTTGTTCTCTCTTCTAGTACATTATCTACTTTCGTAATCTTCGTTTCTTTCGTTCCTTTAAATTGGTTCTTTCTCTTAAGGGATGCTGGACACCATCGCCTTGGTGTGAATATCTGTAACTAATTTTTTATTTAGAAAAAATTCAGTCACATATTATCTGAAAGCAACTATAGTTCATTCGCTTTCAAGATGAGCTAAGACGCCAGTTTCAGATGCCTGATTCGGGGGGTGTTCGTGTCGCTTGCTTGTTGTTGGTTAGAAATTAATTTATTCTATATTATAAAATAATTTCTCACCAACGACAAGGTGCGACAACACGAAAAGTCTACGAATCAGTCATCTGAAACTGGCGTCTTAGCTCATCTTGAAAGCGAATGAATTATAACAAATATTAAAATTAGATTTTGTTTTGATATATTTGGTTAAAGGGCCAGATAGTTCAAACAGTAGAATGTCTGACTTAAACTTAAAAGGTCGGAGGTTGAATCTCAGCACCGGAAAGAAGATCTAGACATTGTTAGATGCCCCAGGTCGACTCAGCCTGAATAAACTACTTCGATGAGTACCTAGGGTACAAACAGAGGTAGTAATAGGTTATTGTAGCATAGCACTGGCCCGATTACCTTCTTTGTATACCGTAGACCCTGGGGATAGCAGATTACTCTGATATAATCCCATTATATTATATTTGGTTTATCACTAGCCTACTGTTCAATATAGAAAATTGTAATATGTTAAAGACAAATCATTAAAATTGAAATGAAGCAGCAGTCCACCAATTAATTTTTTATTTATTTTTAAGTATTCATTTATTTAAAGCTTTTCTTTTTGATAAGAATTCTACACATCACAATGTTTAAATAATAAACATATTTATTTATACCAGGTATATCTTGAAAATATATTAGCAATAGCTGTTAAAAGATTATAAAGTATTTTACCTCTCTGTTCGACTGGGCTCAGGCATTGGATTTAAATAAAGGTTATCACTCTAAAACTTGATTGTCTCACCTCATTATTAACCCATTTATTACTATTTAATTTGGTCTTTTTATTTATAATAGGAAAATTTATGTTAAAATGATACATAAAAATATTAAAGGTATTAAAAGCAATATTTGTATCTAGGATATCATTTATTTGATTCCAGTCCTTAAAATTTCTTTTTTGATAGAAAACATTCGACTCACCCGCCCCAAAATCAAACTCAATCAGTACAACAAAAATGTATACCATTTTTATTTTTATTTTATAGTCGTATTACTCCGTAGAGTAACTAGGTGCATTTTTCCGTTGGAACTTTACCAGCTGCAGACGGGGGATGTGAATTGCATAGTATAGAATTCCTTCCCTCTCGTATTCACTGCAGCATCCATTTGACTTGCAAATTGTAGAAGTCTTGGAGGTGTCACCAGGAAAGTGTACCAATAAGTTTTCAATTTAAAAATCTTTTAATAATATTTTTAATATTTTCAATATTAATAATTTACTATTAGGATTGAAAACTACTTCGTCAATCAGTACAGTTCGATGGTCGGACACAGTATTGTCGTTTACACAAGTAACAGAAGAGTTTGAAAAATTAACAAAGACGTTATCAATCGTCGTAATGCTGGTATCCGTGACCCTAGTGGGCCATTTTACGAGATTAAAATTTACATTAAAAGAAGAAAGGACATTTTGTAGTTTGATAACATCATAATTTAAATATCTTGTATCAATATTAAAATCACCGCATACAATAATATAGGTATTAGATTTAAAAACAAAATATAAAACTGACTCAAGATTTTCTAAAAAAGTATTAATATTGCCAGAGGGGAACCTATAACAGTTTAATATTATAACTATGTTATTTAATCTGTCTTTAATGATGCCATTGAGGATTTATCAAATACCGGCAAGTTTAATTCCAAATTATTTATCTATATGTTTAAACAAAAAGATGATTTAATTAACGAACTAAAGACAAAATAAAAATTCTAAATTGTCAAATAGAATTATCTATAATAGCGGCATTAGCAAGCAATGATGTAAAAAAGTTTTGCTCGTTTTCAGGAATCAAATGCATAATAGATTTAATATTATTTAACTTGGGCGCAGAAATAGGTTTTCCAGTCGGCCATGAAAGCTCCAAGTCAGTTGTTAATGACAGCTGTGGTTTACCTTTAACTTTTGGTTTTAAATCAACTTCCATGAACTGTTCATCATCATTATGTGAGAATTAAAAAAAAACTAAATGGACGTTCCATCTCGATTTTAATTTTTTCAACCAATAAACTAGTTTACTTTTTGTCCTATAATATCGGTTTTTCTGTTGACAATCATTTTTTTCTAGAGTACTTGAACTTAGAAGTCATTGGTAGTCATGGAAGAAAATTTTTTCTGTTTTAGTATATAGGCTAAGGCTTCTGTTTTAGCCTATGTAAGTGGGTACACAGTTGAAAATTGTTCGAGCCTACAGAAATAATCTATGTAATAGAGGGAATGAAGAAGATCAAGGAAATGAAGACAATTTTAAAGATAAATTAAAGACTAGGAATAAGCTAAATTATTGAACTTACTGTTTTGCTAACCTTACAGAATATTTTTGTGTTATGGGAAAACAGAAGAATAATTCACATGTATGATTTTTTTTATTCTACATTTAATTTTTTTTACATATTTTAATTTGTAAGCTCTATTTCGTTTGTGTGTTTTTCTTCCTCCATCTCCTTTTTTCTCTCGGCAGCTTCCATATCTTTGTCATGCTTTAATTTTGCCCTTTGCTCCTTTTGTTGGACGTGAATTCTTTGACTTTTTATATGATTTATTCTCTCATTACATTATCTACTTTTGTAATCTTCGTTTCGTTCGTTCCTTTAAATTGGTTCTATTTCTTAAGGGATGCTGGACACCATCTCCTTGGTGTGAATATCTGTAATTAATTTTTTATTTAGAATAAATTCAGTCACATATTATCCAAAAGGAACATTATATAGTTCATTCGCTTTCAAGATGAGCTAAGACGCCACACATAGGTCGATTTAATGGATTTACGCGGCCAAAATTATTTTATAGTATATTTCTACTAAAATTGGAACAATATAAAGGAAAATATTGTTTTTTAAATACTAGCGTATATTTTTCATAAACAAAATCAAAAACAATGAACAGAATGAATATACAATATACAGGTTTTATTATACCTCACACATCGGTGTCTGACATATCGAATTCATCATTCAGATCACCCGGTAAAAGCATTTGCATTGTTTCAGGGCAAAAGACCCTTGTTTGACCCTTTCCTGTGCCCGTTTCTGGCTAATTAAAATGGTTAACAATGGGTCAGAAGTTAAAAGAAGTCTGCTGAATATATCTAGGTTGCATTCCTCCCGCGAGAACTTTCTTGCATAGTTCTCGCGGCATAATCTAAAATGCTTATTCTTAGCTTCTGCTGCCTCTTCCGACAGCTGCCCTATGGGTAATAAGGCATTTTCGATAATTTCTGCACTATGAACTAATAATTTATGCATGGCCGGTGTCATGGGATGCCATCCATACATATCTACATATAGTTTGTTTTGGAATAGTCACCAAATTTTTGGACATCTATTTTATGACCGCTTGAAATTGTTTCTAATATAATCTTTAATCTGTATATCAATTTAAAATCAACTTTTGTTATACCGGCAGCTAATTGAGGATTTTCAAAAAATCTTCGGCTAGTATTGCCGTCATTATATTCCCGAAATTGGCTTTTGGCATGTCGATTAACAATCCAGTTTCTTTTCTAAATCTTTCCTGAATATGTTTTTTGGTAAGGACTTCTATCTTCTTTTCATCTTCAGTTCTCTTCTCTCCATACTTTTTTGTTGGTAATTTGCATGCCAAATGTAAAACGCTTTCCAGCATTCGAATTCTGGCATGTAATACCGAGAGACCAAATTCAACAGCTTTAGGACTCACACTTAATTTTTATTCAGATTGTTAAAATCTTTAGATGTTGCTCCGAATATATAACACCGACTTGTAGATTTTGTATTAGTCGCAGCATTACATACCTTACCATCAATCATGGTCATCTTAAAGACATGTTCAAACGTGAATGGGTTACCATGCAAAACAACTTCACTGCGTGTTAAGTTCTTGGCGGATTCTTCAACATAACTGATCTCTAAGTTCGTTACATCAACTGATTCTTTCAGAAATCTAAATCATATAGGTCTACAATATCTAGGTGAGGACGGTGTTGGGTTTTGCCAAATTACTTTTTTACCTTCTCTGCCACATATTATTCGAAGTGGAACAAAAGAAGATAGGAATATATGCGCATCCGAATTAGCATCATCGTCAAATTTCTGTTTGAATTCCTTTCATTTTCATGTAGAGAACAAAGGATTTCTTCTAACCCCACTGAATAGCGGTGAACGGTGTTGTCTATTAAACTTTGTAAACTGCTTTCTGCGCAAGTACTTGTAACCTTTATGCAATCCGTTGGCGGGTAGCATTGTTTTTATCCTTTAACAATAAGTCATAGCACGGATAAAATGATTTATTTGTATTTCCAATGATTTCATATTGTCTCTTGCTTAAATCAGCTTCAACAAACATTGCTAGTGCTTGCAAAGGTGTAAGAGCGGTAATATTTTCTTTATCTAATTTTCTGTATGCATCTCTATACTTATCTGCACGAGTTGGAGAGTTTGTAATTTCTTTCAATGTTTTTGAAGCGTTTCGTTTTCCTTGGGCCTGTAATGTTGATTGCGCTGCATGAAAGATAACCTCACCGTCAAGAGAAGAACGTATTTCTTCTGTTTTTCGGTTTTTCGTCCTTTCACTGGAGTCATTAAAGGATTTAGTAGGCCGACCTGATCGATTTTTGTCATTTTCTACCAGTTTAAATGTTCCGTCTAACCAAACTTTGTTCGGAGAAATACTGCTTTTTTTCGGTGGGCTTCATTTGGTCGTAAAGATATCTACGAGTCAACATTTTTATACCAGAGGCACCAGATGTACCTAAAACAAAGAAAATCGTAAATTATTACAATTAATACAATTAACTATTTTTCTTTTTGTGGCGTCATCAACATAGCAAAATAAACAAAAAACCATAGTTCACCATTTAAAAAACCCTATATGTTGGGCATCCGCAGCTACCCGCAGCTAAATTTTACGGCTTTAATTAGCCAAATATATCATCATCATTCTCTTTGCCTTATCCCTATGCGGGGTCGGCTTCCCTAATTGCATTTCTCCACACAATTCTATCTTGGGTCATATCAATGTTAATCCCCTTTACCAACATGTCCTGCCTTATCGCCTCCCCCCAGGTCTTCTTTGGTCTTGCTCTCCTACTCCTTCCAGGAATCTGCACTTCAGCTATTCTTCGTATTGGGTGGTTAACGTCTCGACGTTGAACATGACCAAACCATCTTAACCTATGCTCTCTCATTTTGGCATCAATTGGTGCCACACCTAGACTTCCCCTAATATACTCATTTCTAATTTTGTCCTTCTTTGTCACTCCACTCATCCATCTAAGCATTCTCATTTCCGCCACATGCATTCGTTGTTCCTCTTTCTTATTCACTGCCCAACATTCAGTTCCGTACATCATAGCCGGTCTTATGGCTGTTTTATAGAATTTTCCCTTCAGCTTCATTGGAATTTTTCTGTCACACAACACACCACTCGCTTCTTTCCACTTCATCCATCCAGCCCTAATTCTACTACATGCATCTCCATCTATTTCTCCATTACTCTGTAATACCGATCCTAGGTACTTAAAACTATTGCTTTTCACAATCATTTCACCATCCAAAGATACCATTTTATTTGTAGTAACTCCATCTTTAAATGAACATTCCAAATACTCTGTTTTTGTCCTACTAAGTTTTAAACCTTTTTCCTCCAGAGCTTGTCTCCACTGTTCCAGTTTTTGTTCTAAGTCTCTTTCACTATTTTCTACTAACACGACATCATCAGCATACATTAAGCACCATGGAATGTTACCCTGTAGTTTCTCTGTTATCTGGTCCAAAACTAATGAGAATAAATACGGACTAAGCACAGAGCCCTGGTCCAATCCTACTTTCACATGAAATTTATCAGTCTCTCCCACACCTGTCCTAACACTAGTCGTTACTCCCTCATACATATCCCTCACAATCTTTGCATATTCCCCAGGGACTCCTTTCTTATTGAGTGCCCACCACAGAATCTCTCGAGGAACTCTATCATATGCTTTCTCAAGATCAATGAATACCATATGAGCGTTTGTTTCTTTACTCCTGTATTTTTCCATCAACTGCCTTATAATGAAAATTGCATCTGTTGTTGATCTACCCTGCATAAAGCCAAATTGATTCTCGCATATTTCGGTCTCTTCACGTATCCGTCTGTCAATTACTCTTTCCCATATTTTCATGGTGTGGCTAAGCAGTTTTATAGCTCTGTAGTTTGTACATTGTTGTATATCTCCCTTGTTTTTGTAAATAGGTACCAGTATACTGCTTCTCCATTCGTCTGGCATTTGTCCGACTTCCATAATTCTATTAAATAGACCTGCTAGCCACCTTGTTCCTGTCTCTCCCAATGCTCTCCATACGTCCCCAGGAATATCATCTGGTCCTACCGCTTTTCCTTTCTTTATTTTTTGAAGCGCTTGAGCCACTTTCTCGTTGGTTATTTTGGTGACCCTTGCTGCTACTGTCTCCGTTGACTCTACAGGCTCTCTGTCAAATTCTTCATTTAGTAAGCTGTCGAAGTACTTTCTCCATCTCTTTTTGACATCCTTTTCGTGAACTAGTATTTTATTATTTTCATCTCGGATACATCTTATCTGATTAAAATCTTTTGCTTTCTTTGCTCTCTGTTTGGCTATTTTATATATATATATATTCGTTTCGCCTTCCCTGGTATCAAGTTGATCGTATAGGTTTGAATACGCTTCTGCTTTGGCTTTTGCTACTGCTACTTTCGCTTCCTTTTTCGCGACCATATAGTTTTGAAGATTTGTGTCGGATCTGGTTTCTTGCCACTTTTTATATAATTTTCTCTTCTCTTTTATTTTTCCTTGTACTTCGTTTGACCACCACCAAGTCTCTTTATCCTCAAACTTTTTTCCAGACGTTTTCCCAAGTATTTCAATAGCAGTCTCTCTAATACTACTGGCCATTTTTCTCCAAATTGTATTAGGGCTTCCTTTCATGTTCCAACATATTTTTTCTACTGTTCTTCTCCTGAATAGACCTTCTTTCTCATCTTTCAGCAGCCACCACTTGATTTTTTGTGGTCCTCTCCGATATTTTTGTTTAGTTTCGCTTTTTACTTCGATGTCCAGAACAAGCAACTTATGTTGTTGGCTTACTGTCTCACTAACTATTACCTTGCAGTCCTTGCATTCACGTATGTCTTCTTTCCTTATCATGAAGTAGTCTATTTGGGATTGATGTTGTCCACTTTTGTAGGTAACAAGTTGAGTTTCTCTCTTTTTAAAGAATGTGTTAACAATCGCCATATCCAATGCTGTTGCTAATTCAAGCATGTCATCTCCAGCTTCATTTCTAGTTCCAAAGCCTAATCCCCCATGTATTGTTTCATACCCTGTCTTGGTTTGGCCCACATGTGCATTGAAATCACCTCCTATTATAACTTTCTCCTCTGCTGGAATATCACTCAGTACGTCTCCTAATTGATCATAGAAAGCTCTTCTTTCATTCTCACCCAGACCTGTTTGGGGAGCATACACACACACAACATTCAATACCTCTTTATCAATTACAAATTTCACTGACATCATTCTATCACTCGTTCTTACAACTTCTACTACGTTATCTTTCATTTCATTATCAGCAATTATACCAACTCCATTTCTAGTGTTACTACTCCCTACATACCACAATTTGTATCCTTCACCTAGTTCTTTCGCCCTTTGTCCTTTCCACCTAGTTTCTTGAATACAAGCAATTTGAACTCTTCTTCGTTTAAGCGCATCCACTAACTCCAGACTCTTACCTGTAAGACTACCAAGATTCCACGACCCTATCCTGATTTTTCTAACCTGCAATGGTGTTCCCCCTGAGATAGTCCTCACCCGGAAATCCGAACGGAGGCTCATTTTACTTCCGGCACATTTTACCTCAGGAGATGCCATCATTAGCCAAATATGAGGGGTGTAAAATCAAAGGCGGCAATCTCCAATTTTTCATGTTTTGGGTTAGGGACGCCATCTGTTGCGTTTTTTTATTATCTGTTAGATAAAACTATTTATAAGAACCAAAAGAGGTGTTAATTGTATAAGAATCGCAGTGAAAAATTCATATTGGGATCAAAAGCGGCAATATTCATAGCTGAGTGCGTACCAAATACGGCAACCACCGATGCGGCCAATAAGAACCAAGTAGCGCCCGCACGTGATCAACACATCGTTAGACTTGCCGTAATATCTTGCTATTACAATTTGTTTTAGTTTTGGGAGTCGTTACATTGTTTTTGTGCTTTTCCTAATTGTGTCTAAGAACTTAGTTTTATTTACAAAAAAAAGTATTAATTTTTTATCATGGAAGTTAATGCGTCTCCTGTTACACCAACAAAGGCAAGGAAGCGAATAAGACAACCTGAAAAATGGAAGAAAAACGTTGCAAAACGTCTAAGGTGAGTACATTTTGTAAATGTTATGATTGCATTTCCAAGGCGTTGTTGAATTTTGATATTTTGTTTTTCATTTTTGTTCAAAGTGTGTTAAGATTTGAACCCACTTCCAGTACTTACATAACTCTATGTTCATAATTATTTTTTGTTGTAGATATTCTGCGAAGAATATGCCAGAATATCCAACATGTGGCCACAATTCAAAAACATATAAGTGCTGCTTGCTGAGAATGAACGAAATACAGAAATTTCATAGCCTATTCTATGAGACCAAAGATAAAGCGACTCAAGATGCCCTTATTTTCAAGAACTGCACTGAATCGCACTGTCCGTCGTCGGCCAAAAAATGAAAAGTATTCTCCAAAGAAGCACCAGGTAAAATGTTTCATTAGTAAATTTTTATCCAAGGAGAAAGTTCCAGTGTGCCAAGCAGCTTTTTTGAACGTTCTAGGAATAACAAAACATAGGCTTTCCTATGTGATAAAACGATTTAATGAAACAGGCCAAGTACCGATTGAACGCAGAGGTGGTGATCGAAAAACTGTGAAATATCAGGATAAGCTGGAAGGAGTGAAAAAGTTTATAAACCAATTAAAATGTACTGAATCCCATTACTGCCGTTCAGTGACGAAAAGAATGTATGTTCCATCTGAACTCAAAATTGTATTCCGTCTCAAAATTGTATTTAATGTACACTGCTCAGACAATTCCATCGGGACTGTGAAGAGATCGTATTTTCGCTACATATTTAACAGAAAATACAATTTGAGCTTTAAAACTCCAAGAACAGACGTTTGCTTAAAATGTTTAGAGCTAAGTGAACGCATTCGATATTTAAATAATAAACATATTTATTTATACTAGGTATATCTTAAGGTACTAGTACACAAAAATAAATCATTTTTTTCAAAAAAAATTTTCTCAGAACCTTTATTAAAAATTAACATAAAACTTTTTACATATTAATATCTAACTCTTAAAGAGTACAAAAAATATATCTCTTTCGAAAAATGCCTCGAAAAATGATGGCGGACAGTTAATCTCAGGATCAGATCTGAAACAAAAAAATCGTACTGCATTTGAAAAAGGAAGGTTTCTTACTTGACAATTAGTTAGGTGTTAATATGTAAAAGGTTTTATGTTCATTTTTGGTCTCCTAAAGTGTACTAGTACCTTAAGAATATATTAGCAATAGCTGTTAAAAGATTATAAAAACTATTTTACCTCTCTTTCTGCTTTAGCTCGACTGGGCTCAGGCATTGGATTTAAATAAAGGTTATCACTCTAAAAGCCAAAATTAAAATTGAATAATATTTCCACTAACTCCAATTGGTTGTAGATATAGAACAGATAATCAAGAATCATCAAGTAACCACTGAGAAAATCAACAAAATTGATTTTCATCAGCTAGAATCGATTATTTTGAACAAATGTTATTTTAAGATATTGTAGGTCACGTCCAATATTAGTATAGGTAATTTATACTTTTGTTGTCTGAAAGCAGTTTAAAAAATATCATTCATCAAATAAATCTGCTACTTGGTTCCTTTTAAAAAAATTAAATTTCAATATTTTTTGTACAATTTTAAAAAGAACCAGGCACTTGGTTCCGTGTATAAATAGGAATATTTTTTTTATAAAGAAATATAAAATATTTCTATTTATAAATTAGCATCGAGTGGGTTTCAGGGAACACAAGAAAATGCCAAGCCACCAAATAAAACAGGTTTATTTTCCAACAAGGTAATGTGGTTCCTTGTACAAAAACGTAAAAACAATATTTAATGCTACAAACAGGTATCAATAAAGGTAAAAGAAAATAAAAAAAAAAACGGTAATTATTATTTTTGATAAAACTTTTTAACAAAACCTGCCTCATTATTTAGTTTGACTTTCAAACTAAAAATCAACGTCTCCATCATAACCATCTACATCATCTATAATAGCGTCATTAGCAAGCAATGATGTAAAAAAGTTTTGCTCGTTTTCAGGAATCAAATGCATAATAGATTTAATATCATTTAACTTGGGCGCAGAAATAGGTTTTCCAGTCGGCCATGAAAGCTCCAAGTCAGTTGTTACTGACAGCCGTGGCTTACCTTTAACTTTTGGTTTTAAATCAACTTCTATAAACTCTTCATCATCATTATGTGAGAATTTAAAAAATAAACTAAATGGACGCTCCTTCTCGATTTTAATTTTCCGAACCAACAAACCAGTTTACTTTTTGTCCTATAATATCGGTTTTTCTGTTGACAATCATTTTTTTTTCTAGAGTACTTGAACTTAGAAGTCACTGGTAGTCATGTTGTTCACTGTTATTGCATTTTTTTCCTGCAGCTTCTCATAACATTTGCATAATCTTCTGGCCCATACAATCTTTGCTGAAATTGTATGGCTTTTTCTATATCGGTACAATTAGCATCATTGGGCAGAAAACTGTGGCCCGATGCCAAAAAATTTATTGTTATCTTGTTTAGTGTAGGGTGATTATGTAAGGCATGCTTCAGCAACAAACATATTTTAATGTTGCGGTTTTGGCCGCAACATGAATCACACCAAAAACGAATATCTTTGATCTCGGGGCCTAGATGGAGATCTATAAATTTTTTTTAAACAAGATCCGACCTCCTGCGATCCTTGTCTGGCGACACCTTATGGCCAAATAAAACAGTGGACTTTGTTGGTGGTGGCTGTATGTATCCCGAGGTTGTACAACCAAATCTGTCGCTTGTAGAAAATAATGTTGGTTCGAAGTTTTGGCATTGGTAACGTTTTCTCAAGATCAAGTGTTATAGTTTCCACAAGTTGATTAGATTTTGCTTCATTAAAATCTTCTTTCATTTGCTTTATAGCTTGTTCGGCTGCTTCCAAGTGTTCATAATGTCGTTGGTTAAAATTTTCTACATCACTAACGATATTTGAAGCCGCTGATTTTGCAGAAAAAGTATCACATTTATTACATGTTTTCTTTTTTAAAGTTTTACGTGTAATGTTAAACTTGGTGTAGAAAATACGCCTATAATATGAGAAGCTTACAGGACTATTGTTTTTTGATTTATAAAGGTTATACATTTTTTCATGTGTCATGTCAGTAGGTAAATATTCCCTCTCTGTTTGAGTTCGTCGGTAATAAGATTTATATCCTGGAATTTTGTTAATATGTGCCATAACCTCTTCCTTTTTCATTTCAGACAACCTTTTATGATGTTGATGCTTACCGCGGTTATCTTGTAAGTCTAATACTCTTGATTTTGTAAGTGCTGTATTTACGCGTTTAGTGGATATTCCTAGGGTTTTTACGAACATATCGCGGCACACCGTAAACCTATTCATCGTGTATGTTCTTGAATGCAATCTTAGATGACTACCTTGAATATGGTTTCTTCGTCTTTTAACTGCATTTTCTTGAACCAATGCGATAATAAGTGATGTTTGAAGATCATAACTACCAACATTCCAGTATTTCTCAAAAATTTCTCTGCGGATGTCACTATTAATTTTTGTGTAACATTTTTCTTTACAGTTACATTGATAGTCAATAAACTGTTTAGAATCTACGTGTAACCCACTTTTAGAAATATGTGGTTTATTGGTGTTTTTTAAAGTTCTCCGAATTGCTTCTGTTTGTCCAATGTACTTCCGTTTTCTTCCATTTCTTGGTCTTCCTTTCCAATGCTCTTCTTGGTTTACTTGTTAAGGATAATTTTCGTTGTTAGAATCGTGTCCCGTATTTGCACTGCTGTCTGATGAATCATCGGTACTTTCTGGATATGAGGCTTTATCATTTTGAAAATCAGGATCAGCAATATTGTCGTCAAAGTCACTCTCCTCAGATAAATCGGTGTCCCGGCCTTCCATAGTTGTATTATGAGCCTCAGCTGTACTATTGTCCTCACTTGCACCATTTTCCTTACCATTTGGGTAACTATCTTTGTTGTTACCTAAGCTATGATTATCCTGAAACAAAGTTATAATAGGTAAGAGGCGTATTTATACGGTAACCAGTATGTTTTTCAAACTGACTATAAAAAACGGTATCTAAATATAGTTTGATTTATTACAAAACACCAAAGTAATTATGTCTGACTACCTAATTTGTGTTCATCTAATAAGATGATTAGGAATATTATCGTGCAAATCCTACTTCAAAAAACATCTTAGCAACATACGAAAACATCTAGGTACCTATGTGCACATCACTTCGGATTCCATAAATATAATATTTCTGAACAAAGAACCAATAAGAAGAGAATCCATATTATTCTTACTAGCCATTTTAGAACATGGAACCAAACAACAATAAAAAGTACCAAACCCCCATATTTCACTTAACTGCATTAATGAAAAAGGAACCACGTAACATATTTGAGGTTATAAAATCCATATAAAAATGTAATAATTTGTAAACTTACCTGCTGTTTATTATGTGCATTGGATGGTCCTGGCAATACTTCAGAGGCTTTTAAAAGATTTAATATTTGTTTTCCACTCGACATTCTTATAAACTTTCAGATTATTTCGAAATCACTAAAGCGTAGTCTAAAAACTGTGGATCTTTGTTCTATTATTACTATTTCGCGAAACTGTACAAGAACATAGACCTTTCGTCAATAGATGGCGTTAGGGCTATTATTTAATATTTATATTGGAGCTGGGTGCAGGGGTATTGTGTAAATCTATTTAACGACAGAAACTAATATTTCAAAATTTGGCGGTTGGTTCCCTGTTTTATATCTACATCCAATTAATTTTTAGTATGTAATGATTGCTAAATTTTCGTATATTATGTTATATATAAAAACAAGATTACCACTTCCTCCGTTTCCTTTAACGTGTTGCCCACATTTGAATCATCCAAAGTTTTCTTTGTTTTCTTTGCCTAAAAATCAACAGTTTTCCACTAAGTATATGTAATAAATATTTAGTTGAAATTGTTTTACCTTGTGTTGAAGCTATTCGCTAAACTCACCATGATCAATGTTTTTTTAAAACAATATTGTTTCTAATTATATATCAAAATGTATTTTTAAACCTCATGACTTTATACCATCATTATTTTTAGTTATATATTAGTTTTACTATTTTATTTGGGAAATAAGCCACAATTTTAGTGTGAAATTAAATTTATTTAACGTTTTGACTTTCACTTTGGAAATAAAATAGTAAATTGTATAAGATGCTACAAGGGAATAGCTTCAGAACAATATGATTAGTTTTAGTTCTATGATTTACTTACATCTTCTCCTACCACTATGAAAATAATACCATTTCCATTACGTGAACTGATATCTAAGATTTAAAGTTGAAATAAAAAAAATTCTATTTGTTTAAGAAGTGGCTTACTTATAGGAGGCAGAGCAATGTCAATGTCAGAGTCATTCTCTTCAGAGAATTTAGGCCTTCGACAGATACTGCGATTGTTTCCAGCAATTTCGCTTCGTGTCCCTCAATTGGAAAGTAGCCTGGTGTACCACCTCCTGCTTTAAATAGCTCTCTTTTGTTATGAGAACCCTTATTTTTTATATCTTATTTACCGTGTCATACTTCAGTCTGAGAGTGTCAGCAGGACAAAAGCTGGTTCCTAAAAAAATAATACGTTATCAAACAAATCATTTTAAAATAATTATTAATAACATATACCTGACTTAGCATTAAAAGCAGAGGCTATTTCCTCCAAAGCCTCATTTTTTTGGCGCCAAGTTACCGCGTCTGTTTTTTTAGTTTCTAAGACGCACTGGAACTTTAGCGCTATTTCCAACAAAAGCGTTATTTCTGGTTGGCTAAAATTTGGGTCCCTGTTCCTTTTTTTATTTTCCATCGCTTTATAAGTCCAAACAAGTTAATTATACAATTCCACAAAGTAACAATAAAAAACACAAGAAAACTCACTATCTAATTAAATATTTATAAAAATACTAAATTTACAATCAAGATACAGTAGAAATAAACAAACCAAGACAGTATATATATATTGTAAATCCCAAATCATGATTTCCAAAGTTTATACATTGTAAATTATGATTCAAGAGTGCTCCTAGTAGCATTTAACGTGTCTTGGTTTGTTTATTTCTACTGCATCTTGAATGTAAATTTGAGTTCGAGAATTTAAAAAGTTAATACCCGTTAGCCTAATTTTATTGCAAATTAGTTATTAAAATAAAAAATTTAATAGAGTTACATGGTACGAAAGTCCGGACCTGGCACAATCTAAGCCAAACCTGCAGCTGACTAGAGTTTTCATCAAGTTCTGTTTGCTAGTTGTTTAAGAATTGGCTTACTTATAGGAGGCAGAGCAATGTCAATATCAGTCATTCTCTTCAGAGAATTTAGGCCTTCGGTAGATACTGCGATTGTTTTCAGCAATTTCGCATCGTGTTCCTCAATTGGAAAGTAGTCTGGTGTACCACCTCCTGTTTTAAATTATGTTACCACCTCTTTTGTTATGAGAAACCTTTTTTATATTTTTACCGTCATACTTCAGTCTGAGAGTGTCAGCAGGACAAAAGCTGGTTCCTAAAAAAATAATACGTTATCAAACAAATCATTTTAAAATTATTAATAACATATACCTGACTGCCCAGCTAACCAGATGACGTCAAAATTGCGTCACAAGTACGTCATCTGATGACTAGACTGACGTCAGCAACTGACGTAATTATGACGTCATTATTAGGTGAAAAAGTCGCAGCCCAGTGACGTCAGCAACTGACGTTATTAATCCGTCATCCTCTGACGGCGTAGTAACGTGATAATGACGTCTATTTCACGGCACAGACGGAAATGTCTAGGGTTAAAAATTGGTCATTGATCGGTCAGTACTGTGACTTCATTCAGATTTGATGCTGTAGAATATTTATAAATATAACTGGTTTAGCTCACTTGTAAAACGTGCGACCAAGTGTGTACTTAAGATAACAAATAATATATGAGTTATCGCCTTTTAAGACGTACCTTAAATTGCATGTGGCTTAACTTGTTTTTAAAACCTTGTAATTCGTGTCTGTAAATTAAATAATAAAACGGTGGAATAATATATAATTATTTATTTTATTAGTAATAAAAATATAAAAACAAAAACAACATTTCATTAAAATATAACTATAAATCTATGCAATACAATAACCTTGTACGTCATCTATTACTTGTAACCATATATTGTAAACTGGGCACAAAGTCCAGAGTTAGTTAAATAAAATTTGTAGTGTAGGTTGCTTTTCGAAAAATGTAAATAGCCTTGGATTTTGAGGCCAGTTTACAATATGGTCACAAGTGATAGATGACGTACAACGGTTTTGATATTGTAGACTAGTAGTTGTGATATTGTATAATATATAGACTAAAAAATATATACACTTGCTTTTGTCAAATACATACATAAAATTTATATCCCTATTACCATAAAAACCAAATCTATATTGCTAAAATTAACTTTTATTCATTTATTACTTAACTTCCTGTACTTTATTTAAATGTAATATATGAATGTAATAAAGGAAAAGATACAAAACTATCTGTACCCTCCTTTGGAAACAGCATACATTTTGCCACAATTTCATGTAGAAACCAATATTGTAATGTAGAAAGTTTATTTACTACATATATATTCAACTCTTTTAAATCAAAAGGATAACTGTACAAAGAATCATAATTTTCAAATACTTTTCCAACAAAATAAATATCAGATTTTTTATCTAGAATATTCAGAATTTGAACAACCAAGCCATTGTTGGTTAAAACATAACAATCCGAATAGGAATAGGAATGAATCGTCAACTGTAACCCATCTAATGTATTTTTTTTTAATTCTTTATAATCTTTATCAAAATGTAAACGGAGACATGAGAAATGCTCATACGAACATTGTATTTTTTTTTGTTCCCGAATTTATTTTTAAATGATTATTTGATTCAAGTAAGCGACAGTAAGCCTGTTGAAGAGGTTTTGTTGGAGACCTTATCATTTTTTTTAAATGACCCAAAAAGTTTTTGAATGGAAATGCCGAAAATGAATCTAATTCACCATACATTTTAGAGTCATCAGCAAGGTGCGACAAAATGTGAACATTATATACTGCAAACTCAGCTCCATATATTTTTATAGCATGTGATACAAAAATTGACAATGAGTTATTGACCAAATCATATCCAAATTTGTTTACTAAAAAAGATGAACATAAAATAAATATTCCAACATGAAGTAAAACAAAGTGCTCATTCATTCCAATATCTATATTTTTTAACACAACTGGTCCTAAGTATAATAAGAAAGTACGAAATTCTGTTGCTTTCCATCGTGCTAGCTCTGATAGGCTTCTAGGTTTTCTATTAATTTCCTTGACGATAAAAGGACGTAAAGATAACAAACTCTGTGACAGTAATTTAATAGAATAAGCTCGAAGTCTAACATTTAAATTACCACCAATACAACAATGTTCTCATTACACCTAAACATACAGCATGCATATAATCAATGGGAAAAGTGGATACAAGACCAATATTCAGTTCTAGCAAGGGAGAAATGCCAATGTGATGATCTTCATCTGACTGCAAAATAAAAGTTTCATCTGTTCTTTTAGCTGCTTTACTGCAGGACTTAAAAACAACTCTTCCTTTAATGTAACTGCCATGTTCAGCACATTTTTCATACGATGAATATCCTGAATGAGATTTTATGCATTTCACAAATGCTCGTGCTGGTGCATCACATATAAAGTTATAGAGTTTTACTTCATAAACTGTGTTAACATATTTTAAACCATGTTGCATCAAACTTGAAATATCCTTTATAAATTCTTGCAAACATAGCTGAAGAGGTTCTGGTTTAGATGTTCCACAAAAAATTCCTATTACAAAAGGACTACAGATATTTTTTATCAGTCCTAATATTGGCCAAAATTGCTTTCTTTAACTATTAAATAAAGGTAAACCATCTATATTAACAGATAATTCTAAAATATTAGTCATACGTTGTCATTTGGAGAATATATTTAGTATATTGTCCTTTATATTAAAATAAACATACTCTCCACTGTGCAATGCTATTGTATTTACTGTTCTCGGAGTTTTAAGCAAAGTCCGACAGTCTAGTGGTAGATGTTTATGGAAAGGTTTTAATATATGAAGTAATTTTGTATGTATGTATGTATGTAGATAGGGGTGATAGGTACACTGCGACCCGTAGGATCTATTGTGTCCCCCTTGCTTGCCATGAGTCTGATGTTTTCTCAGACCTATAGCAGCTCTTCCAGTCCTATTTTCCTAAGAAAGAGTAGGACATCGTCGGGCTTCAATTCAGGCAGGTTCTCCTCTTCTATTTCATGTGCCCCTAGGTATCTGGCCCTGGAGTTCTGCAATGCAGGACATTCTGAGAGTATGTGTATTGAGGTTTCGTCCTCTTCCTCACAGAATCTGCATTTTGCTTCATCTACCAATCCTAGCTTCTTCATGTGACTTCTTAACCGGCAATGCCCGGTCATTATTCCCGTCAAAATCCGGATCTTCTTTTTACTGAGGTTGAGAAAGCTAAGAGATCTATTCTGGTTATAATTTCCCAGAATTGTCTTGGCTTGTCTCAATCCTTCTAACTGATTCCAGTACTTGGACTTTTCCCTCTCCAATTCTCCTCTTAGTTCTCCTAAGATTGCGCTACTGCTGATCCCACATGATGGTTCTGGTCCCAGATATGGGGTTTCGGCTCCTTTTTTCGCCAGCTGATCTGCTGTTTCGTTCCCTCCAATTCCTATGTGTCCTGGGACCCATAGGAGGGTGACAAGGTTCTTCTGGCCTAGTTCATTTAGCTTTCCTAGGCACTCCCAAACCATCTTAGAACTGATTATATGTGAGCTCAGTGCTTTGATGGCTGCTTGACTATCCGACATGATTACAATCTCTTGTCTGCGATAGTTTCTTCCAATGTTAAATTCCACACATCTTTCGATGGCACGGATTTCTGCTTGAAAGATGTCTGGGTATGTGCCCAAGCTTTCTGAGTGTTTGGCTCTCGGTCCAAAGACTCCTATTCCAGTTCCCTCTTCCAGTTTGGAGCCATCCGTATACCACTTTATGGCATTTGGGTTCAAGTTCTGTATGGTATCTTCGTCCCATTCAGATTTATTGCTCAGCTTAGTGATGAATTTTCTCACAAAGTTGAATTTCTTCGGCATATCATCTTGGGGCATTTCCCAAGTTTGATCAAATTGAAGTGATCGAGGTTTTTCTCTGATGATTCCTTCTCTGATCATCCTGTATATTGTTTTCCTTACATTTTCTAACTGAATGTGCAGTGGGGTCAAGTTTAAAATCACCTCCATTGCAGCTGTGGGGCAGGTTCCCATTGCTCCAGTGATACATGCACAGGCTAGTCTTTGAATCTTCGAAAGCTTTTTCTTTGTCGTATTCAGATTAGCTCTTGTGCCCCAAGCTACTGCCCCATAAGTGATTAGTGGTCTCACTATTGCTGTGTACATCCATTGCAGAATACGTGGGTTACATCCCCAGTTTTTCCCTGCAATGTTCTTACACACCATGAGGGCCTTGGTGGCTTTGTGTATTACTTCCTCTTCGTGTTTATTCCAGAGTATATCCTCCCCTATTTTTATGGTTTTTAAATTCGGGTTCTTTT
Organism: Diabrotica virgifera virgifera; assembly: GCF_917563875.1. Lineage (NCBI taxonomy): Eukaryota > Metazoa > Arthropoda > Insecta > Coleoptera > Chrysomelidae > Diabrotica > Diabrotica virgifera. The sequence goes on from NC_065451.1 coordinate 136,257,636, forward strand.
TCCTTGTAAAGGCTACTAGTGTGGTTTTAGTGGGGTTGATGTTAAGTCCCAACGAGTCACACCATTGGTTTGCAATATTCAGTCCTCTTTGAACTATGTCGCAGAGGATATTTTCGTACTTTCCTTTTGCAAGGATGACCATTTCGTCGGAATATCCTTGACATGGTATGCCTTCCCTGGTCAATTGACAGAGTAGGCTGTCCACAGTGAGACTCCACATGAGTGGGGACGCAACTCCCCCCTGCGGACAGCCTCTGGTCACATTAATGAAGATAGTGTCTTGTCCTGTCTCCATTTCGCGATTCTCGTAGTAATTTTGTTACAGAAGATTGCGGAATATTTTCAGTAGTAGCCCACATTTTTATTTCAATATTTAGGTCATTAAACTTATTAACATCAGTATCAGTACATTCATGATCCTCTAAGTTGTCTAAATCTGCACAATCATCAACTTTTTCTATATAGTCATTATGACTATTTTCCAGATCATCAATATTCTGTTCAGAATCAGCATCCAGTATGCCATATATGTCATTACAGGTTATTTCGTTAATACAGTTTGAGACAATATTATTGTCTGATTGTTTTTTTTTTTTCATACTTTCGCTGTTATAAAAAATGTCCCTCATTTCTGCAGAAAGCTGTTTAGAAACTCTTCTGTAATACTCTCTCTTGCCCACTTTGTTTTTTAAATTAATTTTCTTGAACATTGTGAAATAACTTGGAAATTGTTACCAAATATTTTAAGTAATAAATGAATAAAAATAAAATAAGACTATTTTAAATAAGTATTTAACAAACTTAAAAGTTTACTAAAATAAAATAATAAATGATGGTTTTGCTTGTTTTCGATTCAGAGGGTTGCCCGCTAGACAGGCTGTTTCTACCATTTCAGGCGTGTTCAGTAGCTTTTGTTAGCGTGCACACCTCTGAATCGAAAAATAGCTCCACCATCATTTTAAAGGGAATCTGAAAAAATAATTCAAACTTCCCATTAGACGCGATACAGCGACATCTCATAACAAATTAAAGAGTCTCAGATGCAGAATCCACCAATTTAATAAAAATTAAAATGGTAAATAGTACTTTAAACCTGAGACTTTTCGCGTTGAAAGTTCTTACTGGTACATCCTTAATCTGCGACTTTTTCAATTAATAAGACAGCAGATGACGAATATAGAAAACGAAAGGGAAACGATCACATTCCGCCTTCATTCGTCTAGGAAAAAGACAGTAGAGGAACTTTCAGTACTCAAACCGAGTAAAGGAAATAAAATAATAAATGATGGTTTTGCTTGTTTTCGATTCAGAGGGTTGCACACCCGCTAGACAGGCTGTTTCTACCATTTCAGGCGTCTTCAGTAGCTTTTGTTAGCGTGCACACCTCTGAATCGAAAAATGTGCACGCTAACAAAAGCTACTGAAGACGCCTGAAATGGTAGAAACAGCCTCTCTAGCGGGTGTGCAACCCTCTGAATCGAAAACAAGCAAAACCATCATTTATTATTTTATTTCCTTTACTCTTTTTGAGTACTGAAAGTTCCTCTGCTGTCTTTTTCCTAGACGAATGAAGGCGGAATGTGATCGTTTCCCTTTCGTTTTCTATATTCGTCGTCTGCTGTCTTATTAATTGAAAAAGTCGCAGATTAAGGATGTACCAGTAAGAACTTTCAACGCGAAAAGTCTCAGGTTTAAATTACTATTTACCATTTTAATTTTTATTAAATTGGTGGATTCTGCATCTGAGACTCTTCAATTTTTACTAAAATAGTTTAAAAAACAAAAATGTAATTCTAACGCATTTTTAAAAAACTTAATAGTTTTAAATAGTTTTGGGCTCTCTTCACCCTCTGTGGAGCATCTTTCAACCACACCTTAGTCGCTTTCTCTATTTCATAATCGGTAGCAGTTTTAAACCCTTGCTTAACTGAATCTTAAAAGAGAACAAACTTAATTAATATATTTTGCATAAAAATAGTTTTATTTAGAAATTAATACACCTTATATTTTATGCAGTTTTGGACTAAACACAAAGCTCATTTCCTCTCAAGTACATAATATCTAGTTATTGGAAATTTACACATTTGATACTTCACATACGGCCATATTCATCAAAACGTTAACAGTTTGTTAAGTTTCTAACAACTGGTGGAATTACAATTTCGACCATTCGATATATCGAAATTGTAATTCTGGTTATATCGATCGGTCAAAATTGCAATTTAACCAGCTGTTAGAGACTCACAACCTGTTAAAGTTTCGGTGAATACTACTGACACAGATATATACTTTCTTGTTAGCTCACAACAAAGTTAAAAATATGTTTACCAATTCAAAAAATATCAAGTATACATACTAGGGTGGGTCGACAAAAAACTTTTTTTTTTTTTAGAAACGTTCTAGTGCGGAAAAGTTGCCTTTGGTAACAATAAAACATATTAAGCAAGAAAATATTTTTTTTATTTATTTTTCCGTTCGCGCATTGCACGTAAAATTACGGGAAAAAACAAAAAAACTCGATTTTTTCCATATTTTTTTTGAACCGTTTAACCACCGTTTCCAAATGATATAAAAAACTCGTTCTAGCTTTCTTTTACTCACAATTGGTCCAAAAAGTCTTAAAAAATTTAGTTTGCACCAAACTATATAGTTTTCTGTTCGCGCATCGTACTTAAAGTTTGTGATAAATAGCGAAAATATGGGTTTTTGCGATCATTTTTTTGTTGAATTTGAACATCTTATAATCAATGTTTTCCAGTTTGTTTGCCTCTTTATGGTTCAAAACAATGGAAAATAACGTATACAACTAATTAAATATATTGTTTTAATTTTTTTTCAACATTCTTATGTGCAACACTTCGCTAGTTTTGTCATACAAAACTACCCAGGACTCACCACGTGGAGGTGGTTGCACTTTGAGCCCCACCCACACCCTACCCAACCAACCTTCCAAATGTAAGGTGTGTCATATCTACATTACTATACAATTATTTACAAAGTAGTTTGTATCTCATTCTCAGTGTTTTTTTACTTGTTTATAACATTTTAAACTCAGATTTTTTTGAAAACTGTGGAATAACTGAGCGAGACTTTAGAGTGGCCCTGATGTATCCGTCTCTGGCTTCTTTTCCGCAAACTTTAGACGAAGCCTCAGTTACTAGTTTCACACACCTTTCAACTGCCTGTGTGTGACAAGGAAACTTTACTACTTCTCTCATTGGTTTTGAATCTAAACTAATAACTGACCTAATGTCTTCTTCTTTAAGATTTCTCAGAATTGGAGGAGGGTACAGCACACATTCACTCCAATGTATTATTTCTGTGTAGTCACCTGCCAGAAAGTTAATCTTCGGAGGGACGAAGTTTCGTATGGTCTTCTTCTTAGGGATGGTCTGCCTGGATTTTAAAATTCTTCTGTAGGCAAGTTCCCGAATGTGGTCTCGCCCGTCAACAAGCATTGCTAAAAGTAAGTTTTCAGTGTGTGCAAAGAATGCGTTTCTTTCTATGACTGGGTCTACTACTTCACGCAACTCTTCGGACAAATATCGCGATGTTTGTATGGCTTGATATACATGTTTAGGCCCATCTGTAAAGTACTTACTTTTCTTTACTGAGAACCACACAGGCATGTAGGACTTTAGTATGAAATGAACGATCTCTTTAAGGTTTTCAGAGGGATCTGATGATCCTATGTACAGTCTAAGTACTCTATTTGCAGCAGTTAACCATCTGGAATGGGATAAAGGGCCAGGGTCCCGAACGGCTAAGTCTTCCGGACAATACCCTAGAGTTATTGCACTTGATATTTCCAACAAATATTGTTGATCTTTGCTTAATGTGCTTTTGTCTATTTCTGGAATAAAACAGTCTATTGGTTCATAATCAACCACAGGGAGTCGTTCACATGAAATCAGCTGCTGTCCGATTGGGCCATTAAAACTCTTAGGCCCTGTAGTTTGGCCATCAATGTGCTGGAAAATATGACGAAACGGAAGTTCGTTGAAATGAAGTAAACAAACACTCCATTGAAGAGGGCGCCCTACATGTTTTTCTAGCTGATGGATGACACCATTCTTCCAGCCAGTGTTGGTTACTGTACCATCGCACCCAACAACTTCTAAGTTTTCTAGTGGCATTGAGAGTTCTGTCAACTGAGAACTTATACTGTGAGTTATATCAGCGGAAGAACTGGATGATGGTGATACGTGCCCAATAAAATCTGAACCAGGCTCCATTATGAGAGAATAATGTTCTTCTTTTAAGGTTCTTCTGAATTGCTTGGCATTTAACTTCTCAATAAACAACGTGTCATCTTTTCTTCCGTCGAAGTACAGACCCCAGCTTTCTGTGGGAGGAGTGAACTCATTTTTTAACTCACTACTGACACGGCTCTTCTCCCTTCTGACTTTACTTTTATCTACAACAAAGGCAGATTCTGACTCTTTTATCATGCCAACATCTTGCAGAACGCTGGAAGCTATAAGAGCTGTAGCCCGATCTGAAACACCGAACCTGTAACTGTTTAGAGAGGTCGCATTAAGTTTTATCCTCATCTGCCAGGGAGGCTTTTTAGCGGATTCATCTTCGTAGTCTTCATCTTCCATTGTCTCTAGTTCTTCATCAGAACTACATTCAGAACGGGGTTTTGAACACTCTCCTTGTTTATCGACTTTTTTACTACTGGCAAGTCTCTGAAGATCGCGAGCTTTCCGCTCGGCCTTTGCAGTAAGTTTTTTTGTTACTATTTTATCAACAGCTCCAATTTTCCCTAGATTGAAGTGTCTTTGAAGATAAAAAAATCTCATTTCAAGAACAGGGATTTTGTTATTTTTTTCACATAAACATTCAATTGAAATCGCACACTGACATGCTTCTGGTGATTTTTTGCAAGTACAGATACACTTCATCGGGCATTTACAAGCAGCAACGTCAAACAGATTTTTAGCCTTAAGTTTAAATTCCTCCAACATTGTTTTAAAAAAAGCCTTATCCTTATCTCGGTTGTATGACTTTCTTAGGGTAGTGTAAGAACTGTAGTACGCATTAATAAGCGTTATGATTCTGCTATAAGACAAAGGGGGAATGGATGCTTTCTCATACAAATCAATTATTAGTTTCGCGACTGTGCAAGCTACTTTAGAAAAACTTACATTCCTCTTGTTGTTGGTCTCTAGTACAAATTTGTACCTCTCTTCTAAACAGCACCGAAGAACACACTCACCAGTTGGCAGTTTATTCTGTAGGAAGCTTCGAGGCTCACCAACTATAGGACAACAAAACTCCTGTCTAGACTTGGCAATTACAGCTCTAGTGAGAATAGTTTCTGACTCACTCTCCATTGCTTGATGTTAAATCACGTAATAAGCTTATAACGATCAAAAAACTATCAATATCATAACGAAGTAATAGTACAACACAAATTATAACACATTAAAGTCAAGACACAACTATCAGACACTGAGACAAATCGTGACACTAGTGGCACTATGACAGACAGCGGTAGACTGGCGGCCGAGTTCTGGTGGGAGAAAGGAATATGGCCGACTAGTGAGAGAGGGGAGGGTTACGTGAGACAACAGATCTAGTTCTAACCAGTTAAATCCACTTGCAGAAGCGAACTCAACTACTGTGCGTTGTGTTCTGGTGAAACAAGCAGACAGTTTAACCTGTGTCGTACAGCCGTCGAGTTTTAACATGCTATAAAAAGACTTGATTTTTTTTAGATTATAAATTACTAAAACTATATATATTAACATCAACATTTTTGTTTAGGTTATTTTGAACATATTTGAGGCAAAGGTACTGGAATACGATAATTATACCGAATCTCGGAAAATTGTTCGAATGTAATTTGTTCGAAGAAATTTATTCGACGGAAATTTGTTCGAATGTTATTTGTTCGAAAAGAAATTTGTTAGAATATAAATTTGTTCGAACAAATTTAATTCGAATAAAATTCCGGATACCTTTTTTAAGGGTTGAAAAGTTTGGGCGCACTTGAACTGCAGAAATTTTAATAGCTATAATTAAAGTGGGTACTCGAATTGGAAAAATATATATTTTCAAAATTATTATTATTTACATATGTTATTACATCCTGTTATTACATATATTAAAATATACAATCATACTTATAACGAAATATTATGGGCAACTCCACGTAAATAGGTTATAGTGTCAACTCTTACATCAAAACCATTTACTACATTTAACAGACGTGCTGCACTGTCTTTATATTTCTTCTTTTGTTGATGTATGCCGTGACCAGCAACTATTTCTTCGATTCGCACATTATTTATAGCTTGTTCCCTTTTTATTGCTTCGATCAATTTCCAAATTGTTGGATGTTCAGCTCCTACTTGCCCCTGAAATCCACGGTGCCATCCCTCTATGGAATTATTGGTCTTTGGAAGACCATCTAACACAGAATCGTAGCAGTTCCACATAGAAATGGGGAAACGTGGTTGGCGACGCCGATTTCTGCGATGTGGACGACCTATCCAAGTATCCTCGAAGTAGTCTACCACTTGCTGAGCTTCTTCGGGAAATTCTTCATTATCGATCAATGCTTCGAAAGAATTTATAACTTCTCTTGAAGGAACAAATGCCAAAGCCGACAGCATCCTAATTTTTAGAGCAAAGTCTATATTATTATCGTATGTCCGTTTTAATCCCTCTTCTTGAATTCGTCGATATATGCATTGACAAAAGTGGAAAAAACAACCACGTAACCTGGTTTGTGGAAACTCTGCTCCAATAGCTTTTATCATGGCAGGTTCGAAGTCAATCATAAAAGAAGTTGGATTCACTCGAGGTTCTAGCCGCTTAACTACATTTAAAATTTCACATTAATAAAATAAAATTCCTACCTGTCTAATTGCAATAGGGATATTAGAGATTACCTAAGTCATTAAGTATTAATCACGTAGACCATTCCCTAGATACGAATTCCTAGAATAATTTATTTATAAAATAAAATTCCTACCTGTCTAATTGCAATAGGGATATTAGAGATTACCTAAGATTAAGTATTAATCACGTAGACCATTCCCTAGATAAGAATTCCTCGAATAATTTATTTTCGAACCAATTTACTTTCGAACTACTTTCTTTCGAACAACTTTCTGTTCGAACAATATATATTCGAATAAATTTCCGTCGAATAAATTTCTTTGAACAAATTTCATTCGAACAAAATTCCGGATCTGAATTATACCATGTTCAGCTAGCCAAACAAATTATCGCAAAAACCTGAATTTTCGCTATTTATTGTAAACTTTAAGTAGGATGCGCGAACGGAATTCTATATATTTTGGTGCAAACTAAATTTTTTAAGATGTTTTGGACCAATTGTGAGTAAAAGGAAGCTAGAACGAGTTTTTTATATCATGTTAAATGGTTCAAAAATATATGGAAAAAATCGAGTTTTTTTGTTTTTTCCCGTAGTTTTACGTGCAATGCGCGAACGGAAAAATAAATAAAAAAAATATTTTCTTGCTTAGTATGTTTTATTGTTACCAAAAACAACTTTTCCGCACTAGAACGTTTCTAAAAAAAAAATATTTTTTTTCGACCCACCCTAACACATACCTCTTATAACACTGAAAAGCTTTAGTTTCGGAAACTCCTTTTTATCACGCTTTCCATAAAAGCTATAGGCTATTGCCAAGTTATCTGAGAAAATATATTTCAAAAACCTATTAATCTTGACAACTACAGCTTCACCTCCAATTCTTGTCAAAAAACAGATCTAAAAAATATATGGGTGGAAGTTTTATCTATTAATGAACTCATTATTTTCATAACTTACTACAACATTTGCGTGATTTTCTAAAAAAAAGCTCTAAAACTGAAAGATCTTCATCTGATGTTATGGGAATTGTAACTGGAAAATCTGGAAAACTATCCCCATTTATTGCTGTACAGTTTTTATTTTCTTTCAACAGAGCTAGGATCTGGGTATTTTGCTGTTGAATACCAGTGAGCTTTTGCAATAGTGTCTGATATGCTAAAAAATATGTGTTATCACAACAATGATAAACTTGTATTAAGTATATTTTACCTTTAGCATCTATCTGTATAGACGGATTGACCAATTCTTGACGTGTGTTTTGAAGTTCTTGAGGTGCTGCTGCTTTTTGACATGTGTCTTGAAGTTCTTTAACTGATGGAGATCTTGCTGTATAAAGAAAAATAATTATTTATTTGTATTGTTTAACTAGTGTAGACTCACCAGCAACTTTTTTAATTTTTAATGGAGGTGGACGTTTCACCACTGAAGTATCCTCATCACTGCTACTACTCGAAAACTGTTTCCGTTGTCTTTTTCTTTTTGTAGGAGCCACCTCTTCATCTGAAGTTTCAACATTGAGAAGTTAATTCAGCTCTCTTCTGTTTAATTTTGGCAGTTTCAGATTCTTCTAACACATAAAATAACTGTGATTCAATAAAAATTACATGCCTATAAAATAAAGGAAACTAAACTGTATGGCTAATACTAAAGATATTTTTGTTTTTACACAATTATCTACATTCCTACGGACAGTTTCCGTTGTTCATTCATCTATATCTTTACACTTGCAGTGTGAACTTATCACATAAATATATTACCAACATGTTAATTAATTCACTTTAACTGGGGTAAAACTATTGTTTCTATTCAATCCACATTTGTATTCTGCATTGGATTTCAAGATTATGGTATATTTGGCTTCGAGTGTGGCTATAGGCCAAGATGAACATTGTGTTAAATTAATACATACCAGTTTCGCAGAAAATTTTGCGGAAGGTATACAGCTTCCACAAGTTTTCATCCACCTGCTCTTGTCGTTTAACTAGTTTTTTTATATAAATTATTATCTTTAACTGGTGGCTAATACACTTCTTTTTTTCTTGGGGTTAACCAGTTGCTGGGTACAACCTAAACCCCCTTCGTCAAATTCAATCACGAAAAAAGGCATTTGGAGAGCATCTTTGTTGAAAACTAGCAATTTTACAAGTATCTATATAAACAATGCTTACCAGAAGTAACGATAACGACAAACAATAATTACCTCTGTGATGCCTGTGACACTTGACAGGCATGTTGCTTGACAGACACCGTTATGCGTATCCGGTTGAAATTGCCCGCTATATTTAAAAATCGACTAAAAGCGTCATCTACCACAATACGAGAAACTATATTTTAGTTCCTAATATGCCTTATATAGAAAATTATCTATACTTTTTTATCTAGGCATAGACTTGGTTGACAAATGACAAATGACGCTTAGTTATATTACGGTTGAAAATTTAGTAGTAACGTTTGTTGAGTTTTGGTTGTTTATAACCGATTATTTTGTCCTTGGAGGATGTATAATTTGTATGTTTGGATGTATATGCTTTTTGTGTGGGTCAGTGAGAGAAGATTTTTGTTGTAGAGTTTTTGTTTTTGAACGCCTTGTTAGCAAATCAACAACGTTCATTCTTTTTCAATAGACAAATTTTGAGAAAGCCCTTGAAGCCTGGTCGGCGATTTGAATTCTCAGTTTTTAATTGAAAATGGTAGTTTTTCGATCCTTTGATGGGATGTGCTGAGAATTCTTCTGTTGAGGTTTCCGTTTGTGTGCTGGAAATTTGGGGCACGATAAGAATTTTTGGGAAAACCCTCAAATATTAATTTAATGTATTAATGGCCAGGCTGAGAGTTGTTTAATGGACCCTTTTGCATGTTAAAGGGTGTTCCGGTAGTTCAGTAAATGTATGTGTTTTTCGATCCTGGGTCTTTGAAGAAGTGTAGTAGTAGATTAGAAATAATACATTTGGCAGATTTATTTAGAAGTTCTATATTTGACGTTTAACCATTTGACATTGTGACAAAATTTAAGGAAGATTGCAGTGTGTTTATCCAGGCAAATGATTTGTTATTGAAGGAAAAAAAGGACGGTAACAGATTTTATTTTATTTTATGGGAGAAGACAAGAATAAACAAGGGACAATTTAGGTTGGATTAAATGGGTTTAAAAAGGGGACTAAAATAAAAATATTTTATATTTATGTGAAGGAAACAGCTGGTTCTGGTTTATTTTTTTGTTAAATTAATTACCTAATTTTGTTCTTATAAACTGTTGAAATCAAAATTAATATTTGTATGTAAAAAAGGGATTTAAATTTATGTTGACATTACATTCTCTATAGTTATCTAGTGTTTTATTTGAACTGTCATGTCTCATGCTCTCTAAATCTAACCAACTAATTAAAAATAATAATTCCGACTGAGAAATAGCTGTGGTACATTTTTGGCGGCCAACTTAAGGGGCTTTTCAACCACCCGAGATTTTTATTTTTGTTTAGATAGTTCAAGTAAGACATAGGTTACGTAGAGTTACAGGAGTTGAAAATTAATAATCAAAAGTTAAATGTACTTTTATTTAAAGTGAGGTAGAGGTTTTCTTGTCTTATTTTTTTTGTGTATTTTAATTTCTCTAAAAGAAAATGTCGTTTAAACTTGATGTTGACCGTTTGGTCAAAGACGAACTTGAAGTTGAGTTGCAAATGAGAGGTATTGTTTTGACTAATTGTAACATAGAAGAGTTAAAGAGTATTGACAAGTTGTGAAAATAAATTAAAGGAGATTCAGGATATTGTTAATGTTTTTACAGGTACTGCAAACCAAGTAAGAAGAATTGAGACTAAGTTTGCACATCTTTCTGGTAGATTAAACCGTATTCACAGTACAGACACTGATGAAATGTCAAAGCGTTCTTCATTGTTAAAGAAATTGATGGATTTGATAGGTGAATATACTACTAAGTCTAATGTTTTGAAAACTAGTAATGTTGTTTCTGTAGAGATGCCTACTGATCCTAATTTTTATCATCATATTGATTTATCAGGTCTTAATTTAAATTATCCTAATGGTAATTCTACCCCTACTCGAAATATTTCTGCACCGAATGTGAGTAACCAAACAAATCAAACTTCGAATTCAACATTTAATCCCATTGTTTCCTTGTCATCTAATAAGTTTCCTTCAGAACCTGTATATAAGTGGGGAATTAAGTATTCTGGTAAACCGCAAAATTTTTCTGTATTTCTTGAAGAAGTTGAGGAGTATTGTAGGTCACGTAATGTAAATAAAATTCAGTTATTTTCTTGTGCTAGAGATTTATTTACTGGTAACGCTTTAGGTTTTTATAAATTGTATAGGAACTATGCTAGCAACTGGGATAGTTTAGTGAGCTTAATGAAGGAAGAATTTACCCTTTCTGCAGATGAGATCTGGCAGGATATTCTTCATACTACTCAGGAATCTAACGAATCTATTGGTATGTTTGTTGCCAAGATGACCAGTAAGTTCGAACAAATGCCAACACCAGTTCTGGACAGTTTAAAAATGCAGGTATTACTTAAAAACATTTTACCTTTTTATCAGGAAAGATTAACTTTAGTCGAAGTAAAGAGTCCTTTTGATTTAATTGACTTGTGTTCTAGTAGTAGAGCGAATTCTTCTCGTCATCACGTTGTACAAGAAGTAGAGGCGTTTGTACCTAAATGCTGGCGCTGTAATGAGATTGGTCTCGTGGTTAAGGACTGTATGAGGCCAAAACGTGTGTTTAGATGCTTTGGTTGTAACAAGGAAGGTTTTACTAAAAATAATTGTCCTCGATGTAATTCACAGAATCGTAGCAATAATTCTATCTCGAATCGGAATCTGAAATTCTACCAGAGCAACGCAAACAGCTTAACGAACTCGTTGATTCTTGTTTTTCTAGTATCAATCCAGACAAATTAACTTGTACTAATGTAGTTCAACACAAAATTATAGTTAGTCAACAAGAACCAATCAAGCAGAGGTTTTATCCGGTGTCACCAATTAAGCAGGATATGATCAACAAGGAGCTGGACAAAATGCTGAAGCTTGGTGTTGTAGAACAGTCACATAGTGGATATTCTTCACCAGTGTTGTTGGTACCTAAAAAGAATGGGGAATGGCGTTTTTGCGTTGATTTTAGGAAAGTAAATCGTGTTACTGAGCGTGATGCTTATCCTTTACCCTATATAAATAGCATTTTAAGTAAGTTAGGTGGAGCTAGATATTTGTCCACAATGGACATTAAGAGTGCCTATTGGCAGGTGGGTCTTACTGAAGAGAGCAAGCAGTACACGGCGTTTACTGTGCCAGGGCGTGGACTTTTCCAGGATTGTCGTATGCCTTTCGGATTGCACAACGCTCCAGCTACGTTTCAAAGGTTAGTAGATAATTTATTAGGTCCTGAACTCTCTGAGTATGTTTTTGTGTACTTAGATGATATATGTCTTGCTACGTCAACATGCAGGTATTACTTAAAAACATTTTACCTTTTTATCAGGAAAGATTAACTTTAGTCGAAGTAAAGAGTCCTTTTGATTTAATTGACTTGTGTTCTAGTAGTAGAGCGAATTCTTCTCGTCATCACGTTGTACAAGAAGTAGAGGCGTTTGTACCTAAATGCTGGCGCTGTAATGAGATTGGTCGCGTGGTTAAGGACTGTATGAGGCCAAAACGTGTGTTTAGATGCTTTGGTTGTAACAAGGAAGGTTTTACTAAAAATAATTGTCCTCGATGTAATTCACAGAATCGTAGCAATAATTCTATCTCGAATCGGTATCTGAACTTCTACCAGAGCAACGCAAACAGCTTAGCGAACTCGTTGATTCTTGTTTTTCTAGTATCAATCCAGACAAATTAACTTGTACTAATGTAGTTCAACACAAAATTGTAGTTAGTCAACAAGAACCAATCAAGCAGAGGTTTTATCCGGTGTCACCAATTAAGCAGGATATGATCAACAAGGAGCTGGACAAAATGCTGAAGCTTGGTGTTGTAGAACAGTCACATAGTGGATATTCTTCACCAGTGTTGTTGGTACCTAAAAAGAATGGGGAATGGCGTTTTTGCGTTGATTTTAGGAAAGTAAATCGTGTTACTGAGCGTGATGCTTATCCTTTACCCTATATAAATAGCATTTTAAGTAAGTTAGGTGGAGCTAGATATTTGTCCACAATGGACATTAAGAGTGCCTATTGGCAGGTGGGTCTTACTGAAGAGAGCAAGCAGTACACGGCGTTTACTGTGCCAGGGCGTGGACTTTTCCAGGATTGTAGTATGCCTTTCGGATTGCACAACGCTCCAGCTACGTTTCAAAGGTTAGTAGATAATTTATTAGGTCCTGAACTCTCTGAGTATGTTTTTGTGTACTTAGATGATATATGTCTTGCTACGTCAACATGCAGGTATTACTTAAAAACATTTTACCTTTTTATCAGGAAAGATTAACTTTAGTCGAAGTAAAGAGTCCTTTTGATTTAATTGACTTGTGTTCTAGTAGTAGAGCGAATTCTTCTCGTCATCACGTTGTACAAGAAGTAGAGGCGTTTGTACCTAAATGCTGGCGCTGCAATGAGATTGGTCGCGTGGTTAAGGACTGTATGAGGCCAAAACGTGTGTTTAGATGCTTTGGTTGTAACAAGGAAGGTTTTACTAAAAATAATTGTCCTCGATGTAATTCACAGAATCGTAGCAATAATTCTATCTCGAATCGGAATCTGAACTTCTACCAGAGCAACGCAAACAGCTTAACGAACTCGTTGATTCTTGTTTTTCTAGTATCAATCCAGACAAATTAACTTGTACTAATGTAGTTCAACACAAAATTGTAGTTAGTCAACAAGAACCAATCAAGCAGAGGTTTTATCCGGTGTCACCAATTAAGCAGGATATGATCAACAAGGAGCTGGACAAAATGCTGAAGCTTGGTGTTGTAGAACAGTCACATAGTGGATATTCTTCACCAGTGTTGTTGGTACCTAAAAAGAATGGGGAATGGCGCTTTTGCGTTGATTTTAGGAAAGTAAATCGTGTTACTGAGCGTGATGCTTATCCTTTACCCTATATAAATAGCATTTTAAGTAAGTTAGGTGGAGCTAGATATTTGTCCACAATGGACATTAAGAGTGCCTATTGGCAGGTGGGTCTTACTGAAGAGAGCAAGCAGTACACGGCGTTTACTGTGCCAGGGCGTGGACTTTTCCAGGATTGTCGTATGCCTTTCGGATTGCACAACGCTCCAGCTACGTTTCAAAGGTTAGTAGATAATTTATTAGGTCCTGAACTCTCTGAGTATGTTTTTGTGTACTTAGATGATATATGTCTTGCTACGTCAACTTACGATAAACATGTCGAAGTTTTGACAGAAATCTTTGCCAGACTGAAAAAAGCCAATTTGACCCTTAATAAAGAAAAATGTTCTTTTTGTGTGTCAGAACTTAAATACTTGGGTTATGTTATTAACTCTAATGGTCTGTCTGTAGATCCGGCAAAAGTAGAGGCCATTGTGAATCTTCCACGACCTACCAATGTCACTGAAGTCAGAAGAGTCCTTGGAGTTATAGGATGGTATCGTAAGTTTGTAAATAGTTATTCAGATCTTATTTCACCCTTGTGTAGATTGTTACAAAAGAATAAAAAGTTCGTTTGGGACAAAGCTTGTGAGGAAGCTTTTCAGAGTATTAAAGACGCTCTTGTCTCAGCACCTATTTTGTCTAGTCCTAATTTTGACAAGCCTTTCTACGTACAAACTGATGCGTCAGCGTATGGTCTTGGAGCTGTCCTTACTCAAAAGTATGATGAAACTGAACATGTAATTTGTTATTTGTCTAGAACTCTAAATAGAGCCGAGAGGAACTATAGCAGTGTTGAGCGTGAATGCCTCTGTGTTTTGTGGGCGTGTAAAGTTTTACGAGCTTATTTAGATGGCTATAAGTTCTATGTAATCACTGATTGCTACTCGTTGTTATGATTGGACAATTTGAAGGACCCTCAAGGACGACTTGGTAGATGGGCCTTACGTCTGCAACAGTTTGACTATGAGGTACTGCATCGCAAAGGTAACGATCACATAGTTCCTGACACCCTTTCGCGAGCTTTAGAACTACCTGTTGATAGTGTACATATGATAAATTCTGTAGAAATAAGTAATGTTCAAGCAATAAACCCCGAATGTGACAAATATGATTTTTCTTCTACCAGTGATAAATGGTATAAGAAAATGTGTAATAATGTAAATAAAAATCCTTTAAAATTTGTCAGATGGAGACTTGCCAATAATAAGTTGTATAAATATACTAAAAGGGAAGTTCCCTAGGTTGGCTGTATACCATATAGTTAAAAAACTCTAACAAGAAGTAAAACCACTTCTATGTAAATTGGTATATTTATTAAAACTTAAAAAATCCCAATGGATTGAATAAAATATGTCCAATTCAGAACGTTTTCAGACCTATCGGTCCATCATCAGTGAATCTACAATAAAATAAGTAATCCCACTATTAGAATTGAAAGATGGTTGAAATTTTTTTAAAAAGCTAAAAAAGTGTGGTTATATTACTTACGTGCATACTTGCTAAATAGCCCCAGAACCAAACAATGGTTGAATTTAAAATTCAATTTACATTATTTAAAAATAATATTAAACAGACTAAACGCCGATGTTAAAGGATATCGCCTATGGGAACATGGTGAAACCCTACCAAAACCTCAATCAACCATCTTAGGCCAACTTTGACTATAAAGTGTAACAAGTGTGTAAGGAACTGTTTGAAGTGACATTGACAGTAGAGAAAAAGGTAGTCGATTTTCAAAGTTAATTAACCAAAAGGTCGTGACCCACAACAAATGATAAAAATTTTAATATCTGAAAATGTCTAACATTTTAAATCTATTGGTTTTTGAAAAGAAATTGTGATATACAAAATTAATTTAGAATATAGGATTATTTATATTGACTGTATACTATAACATTAGATCATAGGTTCTCAAACTTATTTTGTCTGCCGCCCACATCGAAAATTAATTATTTTCTAGCGCCCCCCATTTTTTTTACTTTACTACATCTTAAGAATCACAATCGCAGTCATTATTTTAATAATTAAATTATGCGTGTCATGTGAAAATAAGACTTTCTGATGAGAGTAATTTAAAACACAATTTTGTAATATTAGAAAAACTTTTATTCATGTTATTAAAACAAACATTTCAATTTGAATTTTAAAACTAATCTAATGTGAAGGATGAATCTGATGATTTTTAACAAGTTTGTTAATATCAGGCTCGAATTTACTCAAAAACAGCCGTAAGTCACCGCGTTTGGTAATCTGCAACCGATTTCTCTTTTTAGTTAGCAACGTTGTCACAGCACTAAATCCACGTTCACACAAATACGATGATGGGAATGCTATCAAAAATAGTTGAACGATGGACCACAATCCAGGGTACAATTGCGGGATTAGCCTTTGTAGCCAAAATTCTTGGTATCCATTTTTGAATTTTATTTTTATTTCCTCGTTCGTTGTCAGTTCTATGAGTTCTTCTTCCAGCTGGGGTGATCCTGCTGTGTTGACATTTGAAAAAGGATCCAACACCCAGTCCGGTATTTCCAAGTTTAAAATGTCCTGGAATCGTTCTGTGAAATTCCTGTGGAGGTTCTCCAAATGTTGGCAGTAAACAAGCAAGTCGTCGTTGTTGAAGGATACTGCTGACAAATTAGGGAAATTGTGAAACTCACGTCTGCCGATATTATTCTTGTATATTTTTGTCTTTTTTATCTGAATGCATTTTATTCAAATGATCTTGCAACCTTGAGGGTTTCATCGCTTCATTCGAAAATGTTTTTTGACAAAGAAGGCACATAGGCGAAGATGGATTTGTAGGATTTTCAATAAATCCATATTTTATATATTCCGCGCTGTACCGCCGTTTCTTCTTTTTTGCTTCCGACATAATTTTGTCTTCAAAAATGCCGAAGTAAAGAATCGAGTATTAAAAACTTGCTAATGACTCCACTCACAGTATTCTTACTGAGCAAATTAGGCACTGTACGTATAGCACTTTATCTCGTCACTAAATTCACTTGTTTTCGTAATAACGCGATGCTCCTTGACGTCTGAGACGTTCGGTCCCTAGTAGAGCAGATTGTCGAATGACATGACTGGATGGCGTGCGCTTTTATATGAGGCAGCAGGCGGGCCTCGCCTCGGCCTCGGCAGCGGGCGGGGAATCGATAAAAAGCGGTATTATAACCAGTAGGTAGGTTTTCCTCTCAGAGAGCTAGAGTATTATTATATTTTCTAGAAAAAGCAGTTTTGATATTTTTGAGTATTCTTTAAAGATAATTTTTGTAATAGAATTGTGTTGTTTTTTTTGATATTTTAATAAACTGATTAATTATTGTGGTAAAAAATTAAATTAGCCATTGCCCCTGTAAACCGCTTCAACGCCCCCCAATCTTCTCTGTGCCCTTTACCGCCACCCTAGAGGCCTCCAGCGCCCACAAGGGGGCGTTGTCGCCCACTTTGAGAACCACTGCATTAGATTGATCAAATTGATAGAAAGAAAGTTAAGCTGCTGTCAATAATGATAAAAAGATAAAAATAGATGAAGGTGAGAGAAGAGAAAGAATAAGTATTAGTTGGAATGTTATTGTACAAAATGAATAAATTGGTAGGCAATTTAATCTAGTCTATAATGTATTGGTGGTTGTATATGTAAAAGGAAAATATTGGCATTTAAAAATAAATGCAAATTTTTGTAAATAATGGATTTGAGTTATGATACAGTCAAATAATTAAAAGTGTGTAATATGTGAATGAAAAGGATTATAATTATTATGAGATGTTTTATTTTTTAATTTTATTTCAAAAGTTTTGAGAGAATTCTTGTGACAAAGTGAAGGTATGTGAAGTTAGAGATAAAGAAAAGTATGATTATAGCTGTTAAGTCCAGTTGATACAAGAATGAAATTAAAATGAAAATAATATTGAAAGTGTACTGAATAAAATAAAACCAAAGTAAGAAAAATAATATTGATATAATTTAATTGTAATGATAATGGATCTGAATGTGAGAACTGAAATTAAGTGATGGGATGTTAGTTGGAGAGGTAAAAAATTTTACTTGGAAAAAGTCAAAGACAAAAAGTAGAGGGCTGTGGTGTAAGGTATAAAGACAAGAATTTTAAGGGAAAGAGAGGGATAAAGAAAAGATGAGGTGTGGAATTAAACTGAACGAAGTAATGAAATGAAAAAGAAGTGAAAAGATAGTAGGGTGAATTAATGAGGTGATGGTTAATAGGGTTCAGTAGTTAATAATGTTAGTCGGGTAAAGGAGTTTGGAAGCAGTGAAGGAAAGAGGAAATTTTGAAAAAGAAGGGAGAGTAAGTTAAAAGAGAAAGAATAGGATAAAAAGAGGAAGTTGAAAAAATAGGAATTATGAGAATAATTGGCGGTGAATGGGGACAAAGTTGCGGTTAAGGGATGTTTGTCTATTGACACAGTTGGGACTCTTCTTCAGGTCCTTGACAATCTCCAAATCTTCGTATAAGTCTAAACGGAGTGTATTGTTTTGTTGAATATTGTGTATCAACTGGACACCTTCAGGAATCTTAAGTTCATGTTTATTGACTTTTAAATGGTGTGAAAAGGCAGAAGTGGTATCTCTCTTGCTGTGTTCTGCAGATCGGGTAGAAAGGGATCTGTAAGTTCTGCCGATGTAGGTGGCATCACAATCTGAACAAGAGAGTCTGTATACCCCACTCCGGTTCATATAATGGATAGGATCTTTGGTATTAGTTAAACTTTTGCTGAGAGTGTTATTAACTTTGAAAGATATTTTTATGTTGTCACAAGAATTGGAAATGATATGTTTGACTCTTTCAGATAATTTGGAGTTATTGAATGGTAAGGAGGCATAGATGGGAGTAGTTGTGGATGATGTAGAGAAAGCGGATTGTTGTAGTAACTTGAGTTCTCTTTTTTGTTGAAGTTTACTGATGATGTCTGGGTCATAACCATTGTTGACTGCAATCTGTTTGATAATATTCAACTCTTTGTTGAATTCAGTTACGGATAAAGGAATAGAGTTTAATCTATGTATAAAACTGCGAAAAGCAGAGAGTTTATATGATAAAGGGTGATTAGAAGTAGAATGGATAACATGATCTGTCTGTGTTGGTTTACGGTAGATACCAAAGTTGAAGTGGTCATGTAGTCTGGTAATAGATAAATCCAGAAAGTTAATGGAGTTAGAAGATTCTAGTTCCATGGTAAAGGTGATATTAGGATGGATTTGATTAATTTTGTGAAGTAAGTTGTGAGCTGAATCAGAGTTACCAGAAAGGAGGACTAAAATGTCATCAACATAACGGAACCAGTGTAAGATCTCTGGATTTTTTATGATATAGTTGGATTCTAAGTGATCCATAAAAACATCAGCTAAGAAAGGGGATAAGCAACTACCCATTGCTAAACCGTCAGGTTGTTGATAAAAGTTGTTATTAAAAACAAAGTAATCTTGAGATAGACAAATTTTGAGAATGTTTATAATAGACGAAGTGGTGGTGGAAGTGACAGAATTATTTAAGAGGAGTGAATTAACCAGACTAATCGATTCATTTTTTGGTACTGAAGTAAATAAATTGCTAACATCAAAAGAAAGCATAACAATATTTGGATTAAGATTGACAAGTTGAAGTTTTCAACTAATTGGCGAGAATTCAAAACAGTAAACTGTGGGGTAAAGTTGATAAAGTTTTTAATGGTGTTAAGAATGAATTTGGATAAAATAGAATCTGGAGTGTTAATGAAGCTGACAACGGGATGCATAGGAATGTCAACTTTGTGTATCTTTGGTAAACCGTATAACCTGGAGGTGAGTGGATTTGATGGAATTTTAGTATATGGTGCTTCAAATTCAGAAAAGAAATCAGTAAATTGTTTTAAGTTGGTTTTCATCTTCGAAACAAAAGATTTAGAGGGATCAACGGGAAGAAGAGTAAAGTTGTATAAATATATTGATCAAGATTTTCCGAGTTTAAGAGATGATTGTGAATATTGGAAACTTGTAGTTCCAAAAGATTTTCGAGATAAGATACTTCAGAGGTGTCATGATTCTTGTGTTTCAGGTCATTTAGGTATCTACAAAACATTTCATCGTGTATCTCGCCTTTTCTATTGGCCTTTTATGAAAATGGACATTACCAAATATATAAGTAAATGTGAGGTTTGTTTAAGGACAAAGCCTGAACAGAAAAGTCCTGCAGGACATATGGGACAGGCTGTCGAACCCACAAAGCCTTGGGAGATCATCAGTATGGACTTATTTGGACCATTGCCCAGAAGTTCAGCTGGTAATACTTGGATTTTGGTAGTTACTGATAAGTTCAGTAAATTTCCTCTTTTATTCCCTCTGAGAAAGGCAACTGCCACTTCTGTAAGTAAAATTTTAAAAGAAAATGTATTTCTTTTGTTTGGTGTTCCCAGAGTCTTAAAATGTGATAATGGAAGTCAGTTCAAAGGTAATATTTTAAGATCTGTTTGTCAAGAGTTTGGAATCAGATTTCTTTTTACTCCAAACTTTACCCCTCATCCAAACCCTACTGAACGAATCAATCGTATCATGAAAACCATGTTGATGGCTTATGTTAAAGATAACCATAGGTTGTGGGATGTTAATTTACCTGAACTAGGTTGTGCTATTAGAACTGCCAAACATGAGGTGACAGGTCAAACACCATATTTCATTAATTTTGGTTGTGAGATGATGACTTATGGAAGTGAATATCATCTAAAAATAGGGAATGTAGAAAATAAACAACCTGTTTTTGATCGTTCTAAAAATATGAATAAGTTGAGAGACTGGGTTAAGAAGCGGATTGATAAAGCTTCAGATCACACCAGAGAAAGATACAATTTAAGAAGAAGAGATGTTCATTTTAAGGAAAATTATTTAGTTTGGAAGAAGAACTATGTTCTTTCTGATAAAGCTAATTATTTTACATCTAAGTTTGCTGATAGATTTGTTGGACCTTTTAGAGTAAAGCGTAAGGTTGGTTATTGTACATATGAATTAGTAAATGATAATGGTAAGTCTATTGGTCACTGGCATGTGAAAGACTTAAAACCTCACTCACAGAACTCTGATAGCCCTGTTGAATCGGATTCTGATATAGGTAGTGTAACATAGTATGTATTTGTGTAGAAAGTTTCTTTGGGATTCAGTTCAAAGAAACTTAATTTTCTTTCCGGAAGGAAAGGTGGAGTTATTACGGTTGAAAATTTAGTAGTAACGTTTGTTGAGTTTTGGTTGTTTATAACCGATTATTTTGTCCTTGGAGGATGTATAATTTGTATGTTTGGATGTATATGCTTTTTGTGTGGGTCAGTGAGAGAAGATTTTTGTTGTAGAGTTTTTGTTTTTGAACGCCTTGTTAGCAAATCAACAACGTTCACTCTTTTTCAATAGACAAATTTTGAGAAAGCTCTTGAAGCCTGGTCGGCGTTTTGAATTCTCAGTTTTTAATTGAAAATGGTAGTTTTTCGATCCTTTGATGGGATGTGCTGAGAATTCTTCTGTTGAGGTTTCCGTTTGTGGGCTGGAAATTTGGGGCACGATAAGAATTTTTGGGAAAACCCTCAAATATTAATTTAATGTATTAATGGCCAGGCTGAGAGTTGTTTAATGGACCCTTTTGCATGTTACAGGGTGTTTCTGTAGTTCAGTAAATGTATGTGTTTTTCGATCCTGGGGCTTTGAAGAAGTGGCAATAGAAGTACATTTATTTAGTAGATTAGAAATAATACATTTGGCAGATTTATTTAGAAGTTCTATATTTGACGTTTAGCTATTTGACATTGTGACAAAATTTAAGGAAGATTGCAGTGTGTTTATCCAGGCAAATGATTTGTTATTGAAGGAAAAAAAGGACGGCAACAGATTTTATTTTATTTTATGGGAGAAGACAAGAATAAACAAGGGACAATTTAGGTTGGATTAAATGGGTTTAAAAAGGGGACTAAAATAAAAAGATTTTATATTTATGTGAATGAAACAGCTAGTTCTGGTTTATTTTTTTTTGTTAAATTAATTACCTAATTTTGTTCTTATAAACTGTTGAAATCAAAATTAATATTTGTATGTAAAAAAGGGATTTAAATTTATGTTGACATTACATTCTCTATAGTTATCTAGTGTTTTATTTGAACTGTCATGTCTCATGCTCTCTAAATCTAACCAACTAATTAAAAATAATAATTCAGACTGAGAAATAGCTGTGGTAGTTAATATACCGTTCAAATATTCCTAAAATTTTAAAACGGCATTAAACGTGAAGCATATA
Source organism: Diabrotica virgifera virgifera (assembly GCF_917563875.1). NCBI lineage: Eukaryota > Metazoa > Arthropoda > Insecta > Coleoptera > Chrysomelidae > Diabrotica > Diabrotica virgifera. The sequence continues at coordinate 136,279,826 of NC_065451.1, forward strand.
ATTGGCAGAGATTTTAAGCCAACCAGATGCTAACAAATATACACCTGCTCCGAACTTATACGGGAACAAAAATCACAAAACAGGGACGTCACTGTGACGTAAAAATGTGACGTCGTACAAACGTCATCAAAATGACGTCTTTTTAACGTCATATTGTGATGTGTTGTTACGGGTTAAAAGTCGCTAAGCAACTAGAAACGATTCTTATAAATAAGATTGTCATAATTTTTGCTTTATTGTCACAAGTACTGGCCTAAACAATTATAAAAATCAGGCTTCTATATTGTCTTGAACATTAGCTGCTATCAAGCCATTTTTAAGTCCGAAATCATATAGAAAATCAGGCATGAAGTAGGCTTTAGGTATACATTGCTACCTGTCTAGTAAGGGTCATCTCTTTGTCTTTACCTGTCTAGTGTCATATCTTGCTCACTTTTGATTTACACTTCATGAGGACAAGTTAGTATTGTCCTATGAAACTCCTTGAGGATATTTAATCAGAAGTAATCCAGATAACTAATTAAGAAATATTCAATTTGATGAAGTTGGCGATTGTCTTGCTCAGCAAGGATTTAAAATATCTGGATATTTAGGTCCCCAAGACCTTTCTTTTTGGCCATACGCTATCTTTAAGGTAAGCTTTGTTTTTTTAACACCTGATTCGTTGTCTAAAGGGAAACCTTTAGTAATTTTAATTTATACCTTTTGCTCTGCTTGCATGCTGATGTATCTATTCATTTCAGGCCAACAATTTTTCTTTCTCTCCAATTCATTTTGATGTTGTGAGTTTTTTTTGAAACACCCTTGTCCAGGGTCGATATTTATATAACCTGTATATCTGTGAAGTATCCAAGTATATAAATGCAGTACGACATCATCCACGTGTATAACATCGACGAAAAAAACATAAGGTAGGATCAAACCAATACTTCTCTTAAAAGAACGTTGTTTTGCCTGTCTAAGCCACCACACCATACAGCAGTCTGACAAATATCTCGGTTTTGTATTTTTTTCTTGTAAATAGTACCTAAATATAATATTACATAGTTTTAAGAATTATAATATGGGTGTACGCTGAAAAGAATATTCTTAGAGGCAAATATAAACTTTAGTTGAGCTTTTTACCTTTTCCTTTTGGGTTTTTTTTATATTTTCAATTAAGATTAATATGAATTTATTTTAGTTTTGGTTAATAAGAATAAATAGTTTGTGAATTCTCCGATTTTTTTGATTTCTTATTATTATTTTTTTGTTTGGTAGAAAATAAAACTAGTTATTTACCTTCGCATACCTTCAATAAAAACCGGTAACATCGGCGAAGAGTAACATTTGGCGCTCCAACGTAAAATTTTTTGTTATTATTTATTTTATAAAGCATTGAGTATTATTACATATTATTATTTAACAGATATAAAGATATACACTGCTGTACATAACTATTATTAGGCATAAAATTTCTGATTTTTGATATGGCATAGTGGCATAATAGTAATTATTGTTAGGTACATATTTCACAGATATTTTGATACACACTGCTGTACATAAATATTATTAGGCATAAAATTTTTGATTTTTGATATGGCATAGTGGCTTAATATTAATTATTATTACATATTACACAGATATTTTGATATACACTGCTGTACACAAATATTATTAGGCACAATATTTTTGATTTTTGTGCTTTGTGGACACTTTCTTGATTTCTTGCAAATAAATAGTTAATTTTATTCCTTTATTTCCAATATACAGGGTGGCTCAAAATTATTGCACCTCATAAAATATATATTGCATAGTATTTTATCGGTTTTAGTGTTCGGATTTAACCCAATAGTTGTGTATTGACTTACTACTAGCTCGCATAACTTAAAGTAGTAGTTGAAGTTATTTTTTTTTTGTTTTTTGTAAGCTCGCATAACTTAAAGTAGTAGTTGAAGTTATTTTTTTTTGTTTTTTGTAACATTGGGTAAGGGTTGCGTGTTGCCATTTCACGCAAAAATATTTAAGAATAGGATACTATAATATATTGTTGAGATTTTTTTTTTGTCTTTACTTTATACTTCATCTCTTATTTTATCATATTTTTTTATCTCTAACCGAGATAGGGTTTTATTTTATTCTTTTTCGGTTTACTTAATATGGAGGTTAATAGACTTTTGGGTGATGAACTCAGTTATGAGTTATCAATAAGAAGTTTACCAATTGATGCAAATGTACACACGAAAAGGGCTACGTTGAGAGAAGCTCTTAAAGCAGAAAGAGAGGGACAAAGAGATTCTCCTAAGGTGGTTAATATAGACCCATCTTTTGAGTTTTCGTTGTGCTCAGGGAAACTTAGCGATCTGGAAGAAGGTATAGAACATTTTAATGAACAGAACAGAACTAATGAATTTAAAAGAATTAGTTCCCGTCTAACACATGTTAAACTTAGACTTAACAGACTTCAATGCAACGAAAAACAGGAAGCTCAAAGGAATCAACTATTAGATTGGCACAAACGGTTACTATTAGAAGTCAACAGGATTTATGAGAGCTTTGGGAAAGATAATCAAGTAGAGCACATCTCACTTTTGGATACTTCAGTTCCATTGTTGCCTGAAATTGTTCATTCCGGGTCTCATGAATGTGGTTTGGTAAATTCAGAATCCTTAGCTGAAGAGCATCCTATTGAAGCTGCACTGTTTGGAGCTACTAATAGTTCACCAACTGCAGGCAATAGAGTTTCATTCTTAAGGCAGGTTTTTGAAGAAAATCAACATGATAGCACGATACAACCACAAGTACATTCTCAAAGACGTTCTAGTTCTCAGATGGTTTTAAGCAGAATGTCAGATGGGAATCAAGAGTATATGTCCAGTGCTATAAATAGACCACTTAATTCAAGTAGAGAAATGAATTCTTCTGAAAATCACAATAGGCATACGGAACCACAAACTGATACAAGATTATCAAGGCACAATTTTAATAATGGAAGTAGTGCAACAGTACCTACAAGGGAGATTGATAATAGTTTAGCTCGACATTTTAATCTGGAAACACCTTCATCTAACTTCAACAGTAAAATAATGGATTCGCTAGATTTCTTAAAGCATGATGTTCAGAACGTTGATATAAGTAGATGGAGATTACAATATGATGGAATCTCGAGCGTTACTAGTTTTCTAGAAAGAGTGGAGGAACTCAGAGTTTCAAGAGGAGTATCTAAAGAGAGACTACTTCGTTCGGCTCCAGAACTTTTTACCAAAGACGCCTTACTCTGGTACAGAATGGGAAATTTTACATCGTGGGATAATCTGGTCCAGGAACTTAGGTCTGCTTTCCAGCCCCATGACTATGAGAATTCCTTATGGGAGGAAATCCGAAGAAGAACACAGGGCTCACAGGAACGAGTTATAAACTATATTTCAGTCATGGAAAATCTATTCAAGAAACTATTGATCCCCCCTAACGAAGAAGAAAGACTGAATATCATTCGTAGGAATATGCTTCCTTATATTCAGCAGGGCTTGGCTTTAACAAAAATTAGCAACATCAGTGATCTTTGTTCATTAGCCAAGGCTATGGAAGCAATGGAAACAAGGATTCGACAATTTTGCCCTCCTCCTTCAAGCACCAGACTTTTGGTAGAACCTGAATTAGCTTATAGAAAGCCGTCAACTCCTATTTTTACGAGTCCGGTTACAACACCTGTGTTTACAGAAGAAGTTGCAAATAGCGATAAATCTGAACATTTGAATAAGGGTACATGCTTTAATTGTGGATCTGAGGGACACAAGTTTAAAAATTGTAACCAGCCTAAGAAGTTCTTCTGTTATAAATGTGGATGCAACAATGTGACAACGAAAAACTGTCCCAGATGTTCAAAAAAACGCAGCTTCTCTCCCTCGGTAAGTCGGACGAGTGGAGTGGAATGTAAATCAACTCCGACCACTGATAATACAGCGGTCCTTGAATACATTTTAGCCCATGCTGAAGGTGATCAACGACCATACTTGAGTGTCTCAATTCTTGGAAAGGATATACTTGGATTATTGGATAGTGGAGCATCACGAACCATTCTTGGAAAATCTGGTTGGGATGTGTTTAAAGACATTTGCCCATTAAATGAAGATAACAAGAAATCATGTATAGTTGCTTCAGGTGATTCATGTGAAAGTATAGGATCTATTACTGTACCAGTACGGTTAAGAGATCGGGTTCGTGTTTTGAATATTCTAGTTATCCCATCCCTTGTTTCTTCGCTTATTTTAGGTATTGACTTTTGGTCAGCTATGGGGATAGTCCCAGACCTTTTTAAGGGAGAATGGTTTTTTAACCGTGAAGAAGAGTTAAATAGTGTATTAATTTCTGGAATCCAGGACTTTGATTCATTAAATAAAGAACAATGTGATCAATTACAAAAGATTGTAGATAAAGCGTTTTTAGGAATGACATCTCAAGAGACAGGATGTATAAAGGGCGTGGAGCATGTGATACATACCAATTCACCACCCATTAAACAAAGGTACTACCCATTGTCACCAGCTCTACAAAAGGTAGTTAATACCGAACTGGACCAAATGTTAGAAAAAGGCATAGTAGAACCTTCAACCTCACCGTGGTCGTCGCCCATAGTCATGGTACAAAAGAATGACAAATGGAGATTTTGTGTTAACTATAGAAAGTTAAATGCGGTAAGCGTTCCGGATGCATATCCAATTCCTTATGTGTCATCTATTCTAGATAAACTTCGAGATGCACGATATTTAACTACCTTGGATGTCAAATCAGCATATTGGCAAATAAATGTAGCTATGGAATCTAGACCTTTAACTGCTTTCACAGTGCCTAATAGAGGTTTATTTCAGTTTCGTCGTATGCCTTTTGGGCTACATTCAGCTCCTGCTACATGGCAGCGTGCAATTGACAATATTTTAGGTCCCGAATTAGACAGTTATGTTTTTGTATATCTTGATGATATAATTATTTGTACATCAACGTTTGAGCAGCATTTAAAAGTTTTAGAGACAGTATTTCAGCGTTTAACCGACGCTGGTGTTACTCTTAATAGGGAGAAGTGTTTAATATGTCGTTCAGAATTGAAGTATTTAGGCTACGTAGTAAATAAATCTGGATTACTTGTCGATCCAGAAAAGGTAGAAGCAATACTGGGAATACCGACACCGAGAACTGTTCAGGATGTTCGTCGGATTGTAGGTATGGCATCATGGTATAGGAGATTTATTCCATCATTTAGTACTGTTGTCTCACCGCTTACTCAACTTACTCGAAAAAATGTACAATTCGTTTGGAATAAGACATGCGAGGACGCCCTGAATAAGGTTAAAGAATATTTAGTTTCGGCACCCATTTTGGCGTGTCCAGATTTTTCTTTACCATTTATAGTAGAGACAGATGCAAGTGACTATGGATTGGGGGCTGTTCTTTCTCAAAAACATGGAGATGAAGAACACGTTATAGCTTACTTGAGTCGATCACTGACAAAAACCGAAAGGAAGTATTCTACTACAGAGAAAGAATGTCTCGCCGTTCTATTTGCTGTAGAGAAACTAAGACCATACTTAGAAGCTACTAAATTTGTAGTTATTACAGACCATTTTAGTTTAAAGTGGTTGTTTTCCATTAAAGACCCCATAGGCAGAATTGCTCGTTGGGCTCTGCGTTTGCAGGCATATGACTTTGAAGTCATACACCGGAAAGGAAAAGATCATCTAGTGCCTGACGCACTATCTCGTGCAGTTCCTTGCATAAATGCTTTGGATGTAGACTGTTCTACTTCTACACAGGTCAGTCTAGACCGATGGTACTTGGGTATGATTTCCAAGGTCAACAAATTTCCTAGAAACTATCCACTTTGGAGGATAGAGGGAGGAAAACTTTTGAAGAATATAAAACCGCGATACCCTGAACTAGCTTTATCAGAGTGGGTAACGGTTGTTCCAAGGGAACAAAGACTAAACCTTATAAGAGATCATCATGATCCTCCAACGTATGGACACCTTGGCGTTTCAAAAACATTTGGAAGACTTAGTCAAAAATATTATTGGCCAAAGATGCGATCAGATATAGGACGCTATATAAAGAACTGTACAACATGTCAACGGATAAAACCAGAACAGCAACGTCCTAGAGGTCAATTGTTATCTCAGCAGCCGACTGCCACTCATCCATGGACTCTCATCAGTATAGACTTAGTTGGACCTTTACCTAGGACCACTTCAGGATTTTCGTATATTTTCACCGTGTTAGATTGCTTTTCCAAATTTATTTTAGCTTTCCCGATTAGAGCAGCGACATCAGACAACATAGTTAAGTTGCTAGAAAATGAGGTGTTTCTAGTCTATGGTGTACCAGAGAGAATTTTGTTGGATAATGGAGCACAATTTCGTGGCCATACATTCCAACAACTTGTCTCAAACTATGGTATTGAATTAAAGTTTACAGCACTATACCATCCACAAGCTAATCCCGTGGAAAGAGTTCATAGAGTAATAAAAACTATGTTGACGGCCTATGTCTCTCAAAATCAAAGACACTGGGATCTTCTTTTGCCAAAGATTACATGTGCCTTGCGATGTTCGGTTCATGAAGTCACCGGAGTCTCACCGAACCTTATTAATTTTGGTAGGGAAATCAATCTGAATGGCAATAGAAATAGACATGAGTCTGAAAAAGGTCAGTATAATATCGGAACAAGGAAGGAATCTCTGGATAAACTGTTTTCTGATGTTCGGAAGAAACTTAAGTCAGCGTATGAGAAAAGTAAAGTTCCATATAACCTGCGAAGAAGGACAGAAACATATAAAGTAGGGGACATGGTTTGGAGAAGAAATTTCGTTCAGTCTGATGCTACAAGATATTTCAGCGCAAAATTGGCCCAAAAGTTTGTAGGACCATTTAGTATTAAGAAAGTGGTCTCCCCATGGAGTTATGAACTTGTTGATGAAAATGGCTCTCATGCAGGAACCTGGAATGCAAAAGATTTGAAACCGGTTACTCAGGACAGTGAGGTTAAGGACATTAAGTCTAAACCTCCTGATGTGGAAGTATAGAGTTACAATGTGTTGAAAATTTTATTGTAAGATTTTGTTATCTTTACAAGTTTTTGTTTTATTTTTTTTGGTTTTGTTTTTTTATTTTTGTTTTATTTTTATTTTGTTTTGTACCGTTAGGACTTAAAAGTTTCTTTGAAACTTTTTGCAAGTAAGGGTGGGGTTGTTACGGGTTAAAAGTCGCTAAGCAACTAGAAACGATTCTTATAAATAAGATTGTCATAATTTTTGCTTTATTGTCACAAGTACTGGCCTAAACAATTATAAAAATCAGGCTTCTATATTGTCTTGAACATTAGCTGCTATCAAGCCATTTTTAAGTCCGAAATCATATAGAAAATCAGGCATGAAGTAGGCTTTAGGTATACATTGCTACCTGTCTAGTAAGGGTCATCTCTTTGTCTTTACCTGTCTAGTGTCATATCTTGCTCACTTTTGATTTACACTTCATGAGGACAAGTTAGTATTGTCCTATGAAACTCCTTGAGGATATTTAATCAGAAGTAATCCAGATAACTAATTAAGAAATATTCAATTTGATGAAGTTGGCGATTGTCTTGCTCAGCAAGGATTTAAAATATCTGGATATTTAGGTCCCCAAGACCTTTCTTTTTGGCCATACGCTATCTTTAAGGTAAGCTTTGTTTTTTTAACACCTGATTCGTTGTCTAAAGGGAAACCTTTAGTAATTTTAATTTATACCTTTTGCTCTGCTTGCATGCTGATGTATCTATTCATTTCAGGCCAACAATTTTTCTTTCTCTCCAATTCATTTTGATGTTGTGAGTTTTTTTTGAAACACCCTTGTCCAGGGTCGATATTTATATAACCTGTATATCTGTGAAGTATCCAAGTATATAAATGCAGTACGACATCATCCACGTGTATAACATCGACGAAAAAAACATAAGGTAGGATCAAACCAATACTTCTCTTAAAAGAACGTTGTTTTGCCTGTCTAAGCCACCACACCATACAGCAGTCTGACAAATATCTCGGTTTTGTATTTTTTTCTTGTAAATAGTACCTAAATATAATATTACATAGTTTTAAGAATTATAATATGGGTGTACGCTGAAAAGAATATTCTTAGAGGCAAATATAAACTTTAGTTGAGCTTTTTACCTTTTCCTTTTGGGTTTTTTTTATATTTTCAATTAAGATTAATATGAATTTATTTTAGTTTTGGTTAATAAGAATAAATAGTTTGTGAATTCTCCGATTTTTTTGATTTCTTATTATTATTTTTTTGTTTGGTAGAAAATAAAACTAGTTATTTACCTTCGCATACCTTCAATAAAAACCGGTAACATCGGCGAAGAGTAACAGTGTGGCCAAGATGACGAAAAGTGGCCTAAAAATGACGTCTCGGTGACGTCAGTTCTCGTCATCTGGTTAGCTGGGTTAGCAATAAAAGCAGAGGCTATTTTCTCTCAAGCCTCATTTTTTTGGCGCCAAGTTACCGCGTCTGTTTTTTATTTTCTAAGACGCATTGAAACATTAGCGCTGTTTCCAACAAAAGCGTTATTTCTGGTTGGCTAAAATTTGGTCCGCTGTTCGTTTTTTTATTTTCCATCGTTTTATAAGTCCAAACAAGTTAATTATACAATTCCACAAAGTAACAATAAAAAACACAAGACAACTCACTAACCAATTAACTATCTATAAAAATACTAAATTTACAATTAAGATGCAGTAGAAATAAACAAACCAAGACACGTTAAATGCTACTAGGGGCACTCCCGAATCATAATTTACAATATATATATATATATATATATATATATATATATATATATATATATATATATATATATATATATATATATATTAGATTATAGTTTTGTTTTGGGGTTGCAGTCATTTATTTTTTAGGGGCAGGATAAGTAAAACTCTGTGTTATTACCTAGCTTTCGCAAAATATATTTGCTTCTTCAGGGTAAGCTGAAATGAGTATATTATAAATACAATGAAATTAAGTTAAAATACATTGTATAAAAAATAACAAAAAAGACTTACAACTTGAGGTTATTCCTAAACATTTTCACAAAACATAGTATATATATAATTCTTATTCTAATGTTATCCAAATAGCAATGTTTTAATTTTCAAAAATTCGATTTAATATTTTTATACAATGTATTTTAACTTAATTTCATTGTATTTATAATATACTCATTTCAGCTTACCCTGAAGAAGCAAATATATTTTGCGAAAGCTAGGTAATAACACAGAGTTTTACTTATCCTGCCCCTAAAAAATAAATGACTGCAACCCCAAAACAAAACTATAATCTACATAGTATCTGTCAATATTACCTAATTACTTATATATATATATATATATATATATATATATATATATATATATATCTTGAGGATGCAGTCTATTTTGGCCCACAAGACAAAGAAAACTCTTTGACTTACTGTCAAGCTTTCGAATTTATTTTAATTCTTTTTCAAGACATCTGTTGACAAAAATATACAAATATAAAAATTATGTAGGTACTTACAATTTTCTTAATTACTTACTAGTCATGAGATTACATTGAAAAAATTTGAAACTTTACCAAAAGGACAATTATGCACATAGGTATGAAAAATTATTTTTAAAAACTTCAGTTATGTTGTCATGTTTGAAATATGTCATGAAATATGTAAAGTGTATACACTTTATATAGGAGGAAAGTAAAACTAGTAACAACATATTTTTTATTTTTTATTAGATTTTATTAGACAACATATTTTTTATTTTTTATTAGATTTTATTAGATTGATCTATGAAAAAAAAATTAATAACATCAAACCCAATTAGTCCAGTCATTTTTTAAAGCATGTATATAAATTTTAATGTTGGATTATATGATAGAAAATCAGATTATGATGTACTAATTTTTTTGTTGATATGCTAATATGTAACAATAAATGTTACTTAATTTGTCTATATCTGATTTTCTATTTATACATTTTTTATTTTTCTGTATATGTGTCATTTCTATAAATAACCTTTTCTGTTCATTTTTTACCCTCTGTAGGATTGACGCTTGTGAAAAATTAAATGTATGATTTAAATTAATCGAGTGGTCGGCTAATGCACAAGCTTGTGATTTATTTGTGTTAATATCACTTCTGTGAGATATTTTATTAATATTAATTTAAATCATACATTTAATTTTTCACAAGCGTCAATCCTACAGAGGGTAAAAAATGAACAGAAAAGGTTATTTATAGAAATGACACATATACAGAAAAATAAAAAATGTATAAATAGAAAATCAGATATAGACAAATTAAGTAACATTTATTGTTACATATTAGCATATCAACAAAAAAATTAGTACATCATAATCTGATTTTCTATCATATAATCCAACATTAAAATTTATATACATGCTTTAAAAAATGACTGGACTAATTGGGTTTGATGTTATTAATTTTTTTTTCATAGATCAATCTAATAAAATCTAATAAAAAATAAAAAATATGTTGTTACTAGTTTTACTTTCCTCCTATATAAAGTGTATACACTTTACATATTTCATGACATATTTCAAACATGACAACATAACTGAAGTTTTTAAAAATAATTTTTCATACCTATGTGCATAATTGTCCTTTTGGTAAAGTTTCAAATTTTTTCAATGTAATCTCATGACTAGTAAGTAATTAAGAAAATTGTAAGTACCTACATAATTTTTATATTTGTATATTTTTGTCAACAGATGTCTTGAAAAAGAATTAAAATAAATTCGAAAGCTTGACAGTAAGTCAAAGAGTTTTCTTTGTCTTGTGGGCCAAAATAGACTGCATCCTCAAGAATCACTGCTTGATATTTGAATATACAGTCAAGAATACCATAATCTTATATATATATATATATATATATATATATATATATATATATATATATATAATGATGTTGGATAATCGAGTACAAATATAAAAATAAATAAGCAAAATCATTGGCTAATACTTGTAAAGTGAATGTGAATTTAGTTGGAAATATATAAAATGATGAAGGGTCATCATTCCGTACATTTCTATGCAACTATATACACCGGTGTTTCGGCCTGTTTGGGCTTCGTCAGTATAGGGTAGCAAGTTAAAAAAAGTTGTTTGTTAACTTGTAAAAGGATTACTACAGGAGCAAGGTTACCAATTTTGGTCAGGTTGTTAGAAGACCCGCAGTCGCAAGGCTACAACTAACATTGCCAAGGAGGTAAAGCTACCTGAGGAAATGAAAAGCCATAACATTATTAAATAAAATGATGTTGGATAATCGAGTACAAATATAAAAATAAATAAGCAAAATCATTGGCTAATACTCGTAAAGTGAATGTGAATTTAGTTGGAAATATATAAAATGATGAAGGGTCATCATTCCATACATTTCTATGCAACTATATACACCGGTGTTTCGGCCTGTTTGGGCTTCGTCAGTATAGGGTAGCAAGTTAAAAAAAGTTGTTTGTTAACTTGTAAAAGGATTACTACAGGAGCAAGGTTACCAATTTTGGTCAGGTTGTTAGAAGACCCGCAGTTGCAAGGCTACAACTAACATTGCCAAGGAGGTAAAGCTACCTGAGGAAATGAAAAGCCATAACATTATTAAATAAAATGATGTTGGATAATCGAGTACAAATATAAAAATAAATAAGCAAAATCATTGGCTAATACTCGTAAAGTGAATGTGAATTTAGTTGGAAATATATAAAATGATGAAGGGTCATCATTCCATACATTTCTATGCAACTATATACACCGGTGTTTCGGCCTGTTTGGGCTTCGTCAGTATAGGGTAGCAAGTTAAAAAAAGTTGTTTGTTAACTTGTAAAAGGATTACTACAGGAGCAAGGTTACCAATTTTGGTCAGGTTGTTAGAAGACCCGCAGTCGCAAGGCTACAACTAACATTGCCAAGGAGTTATTAATGTTATTAATTATTTTTAGATTATTATTAGATTAATTAATTAATTAATTATTATTAGAGTTATTAATCAACTAACATTATCAAAGAATGATGACCCTTCATCATTTTATATATTTCCAACTAAATTCACATTCACTTTACGAGTATTAGCCAATGATTTTGCTTATTTATTTTTATATTTGTACTCGATTATCCAACATCATTTTATTTAATAATGTTATGGCTTTTCATTTCCTCAGGTAGCTTTACCTCCTTGGCAATGTTAGTTGTAGCCTTGCGACTGCGGGTCTTCTAACAACCTGACCAAAATTGGTAACCTTGCTCCTGTAGTAATCCTTTTACAAGTTAACAAACAACTTTTTTTAACTTGCTACCCTATACTGACGAAGCCCAAACAGGCCGAAACACCGGTGTATATAGTTGCATAGAAATGTATGGAATGATGACCCTTCATCATTTTATATATTTCCAACTAAATTCACATTCACTTTACGAGTATTAGCCAATGATTTTGCTTATTTATTTTTATATTTGTACTCGATTATCCAACATCATTTTATTTAATAATGTTATGGCTTTTCATTTCCTCAGGTAGCTTTACCTCCTTGGCAATGTTAGTTGTAGCCTTGCGACTGCGGGTCTTCTAACAACCTGACCAAAATTGGTAACCTTGCTCCTGTAGTAATCCTTTTACAAGTTAACAAACAACTTTTTTTAACTTGCTACCCTATACTGACGAAGCCCAAACAGGCCGAAACACCGGTGTATATAGTTGCATAGAAATGTATGGAATGATGACCCTTCATCATTTTATATATTTCCAACTAAATTCACATTCACTTTACGAGTATTAGCCAATGATTTTGCTTATTTATTTTTATATATATATATATATATATATATATATATATATATATATATATATATATATATATATATTGTTATATCCGTTTTTACCAACTAACCTTAGTAATGAAGTACCTACTTATTTCCCATCAGGATATATCAGGTGTCAGCCATCTGAATCGACGCATCCAGTTTCAATGCCAATGTCAGCGAGAACTACTACGTCCAAGCTTTCTCACAACCTCAGCATTTTGTAAATCATATAAAACCATTTGCCGGTGTTTAATATTTGTTCGTAATAATTTAGATTTAGTACATGTAACTTTAATTTTTCTATTTTTCAAAATAAAATATTTTTTAAAAAGTCTAAAAAGTTTTAAGTGATATAAAAATTGGCGCAGTCAGTAGGATCTGGAAACGTTGTTAGAACACGGAAAAGCCTAACTGACAACGGTGGATTCCAATCCTTTGATTCAGAAACGAACCATCCAAAAGGCAGAGCCGTCATCACTTTGCAGATATCTACGGATTAGGAACACCTGGTGAAGCCCCTGGTAGAGACGCTGTCGAGAACAAGACGACTAGATGTTTTTGGATTTAGTGTAAGTCTAATATTGAATCATCTCGTATATTATTATTACATTATTTTACAATATTATTATTAATATTATTATTATTGAATACTGTTCGATATTCCAATATTGATTATACTGAAAATCAATAAAAACAAGTACATATTTATTCTCATTATTTGACGTTTATACTGTAAATCGTCAATTTTTTTTTATTATTTATTGTTATTATAAAACGCCTGAAACACGCACTTTTCGCTCATCGGGCAGTTATTATAAGAACATTTTTTTTTAATACTAAATACAACCACTAAATATTTTTCTGATTATCTTTTAACTACTTGACGTTTATTCTGTTAATCGTCATTCCTTTATTTTCACTATTGTTCTTATATACACGTCTGAAACACGCACATTTCGCTAATCGGACAGTTGTTATAAAAACATTTTCTGATATATTTTTTATTATTTCTGATTATTATTTGATATTTAAATTGATTTATTTGACTATTTTTATTTTTATTATTTGATATATTGATTATTCCATTTGACTTATTTGACCATTTTTATTTTTAATATTTGATATTTTGATTATTTCATATTTAAATTGTTTTATTTGACCATTTTTATTTTTATTATTTGATATTTCGATTATTTCATATTTAAATTGTTTTATTTGACCATTTTTTATTTTTGATATATTGATTACCTGTTTTATTTAAATTTATTTGATCATCATGACTGACAACAGTAATACTTCTCGTCCCGCAGTCCCCGTATCTCATATCGAGAATGAACCCGAAGTAGAACCTTATAAACTATCCGAAATATTTTCGATCGTACCCGAATTTGAAGGCGATCAAATATTTTTACAAACTTTTCTAAATGCTTGTGACTATGCCTACAATATGTCTACGCGTGATCAAAAACAACTATTAGTAATTCACATAAAAAATAAACTTCGCGGAAGAGCAGCGCAACTCATAAGCTCTAGAAATCCCTTATCATATCTAGAAATTAAGCAACTTCTTAATTCCCACTTTGGAGACACTAGAGACCTATCTTCTCTCATACAAGATTTACAGAGAGTCAAACAACTTCCAAATGAATCGGCTCTTACATTCCTCAATCGTGTCCAAGTCCTTAATGCAAAAATGCATGCCAATATCCAGAAATCTGGCCTCACTCCTGAAGAGAAACAAGCCCAAATCGTACTAATCGAATCAATGGCGCTCAATACCTTATTGACCGGCCTAGATCCAAAAATTGCACATATTGTTCGTGCTAGTAATCCGAAAGACCTTCTTCAAGCTCAGGTCCGCATCAGACGAGAGCTACAATTATCTTATTTCGAGATACAGAAAACCAATCGCCCCAATCCTCCAAGACCCAATCAAAATAATCAAGCCATTAGAAGACCAAACTTTCAACCACCTAGATGCACCTTTTGTGGACGCATTGGCCACTCAAACAACGAATGTCGCTCTAGACAAAATTCGCAAAATAATTCCCAGAACTTTAACGATACTCGAAATTTCAGTAGCTATCAAAACTTCAATAATGCCCAAAATAATGGCTTTCAGAGGCAAAACTTCAGCCCGAATAATACCTATCAAAACACTAAACCTAACGACCAACAAAGACCTCAGTTCAATCAAAATAACCCACAAATACGCCCTTCTGTAATTCATAAGAACCCAAATTTTTCGAATGATAGACAGAGAGCTCATTTCGTTAACTACGAACCTGACTATGTTCATGATTATACTCCAGCTCCAATTGAAAACTATCATTACAAAGATTTCTCCGATAACAATTATCCATCTCCTAATTATTACCATTCATTCGATCAATCAACCGATTTAATTGATAGCCAAGACTATCAGGATTTTCTCACAGTTCCAAATCAAAACCACCCACCAGACAATGCCATTTCAATCAGCGAACCTTTGTCTCAAATAGAAAATCAGATCCAAACTCTAAATTTGGACGACATGAACCCGTGTCTAAATTTTCCAGAACAGAAATTTCTCTAAGCCCTCCTCTTGCTGTAAACTCTAAAAATCCTTATTATATAACAGACGCATCAAACAAGTTTAAACTACTTATCGATACCGGTGTTTGTATCTCTATCTTTAATGAAAATACCGCGAAAAATTTCAAACCACGTTTTCCTGAAAATATGACCATACAGTTTAATACAGACCAAACAATTCATATCAACGAATCTACTTTATTCCCTTTCCAAATGGGGAACCCCCATAAAGTATTTATCTATAATCTAGATACAGATTTTGATGGAATCTTAGGCCTCGATTTTTTTGAACATTACGAATGTGCAATAGATTTCAAGAACAAACAACTAATCACAAATTTTCAAACATTACCTCTCTACAAAGTAGAAACTAATTCGCTTAACAATGAATCTCCTAATCAAATTAAAATAGATCCCAGATCCGAGCAAATATTTAATCTAACATGTCATCTGTCGAATACAGATGCAATTTTGCACAAAAATGATAATGATAAAGTCCATACTCCCAACGCATTAGTACACGTGAATGAAAAAGAAAAATTTCTGACATCTATTATAGTAAACTCAAACACAATCCCCAAAATTACCGATTTTTCTGATACCGCAATAATTGAACCCTATTCAAACTACCCGATTCTAAATTTCCAGTCAAACGATAACTCAATAAATTATTGCTCTGATAAAATATACCGAAACGACAACATCAAGTCTCGACTTCCAGTACAACATATTAACAAGGAAGAACGAGAACTAGTAAAAAATCTTTGTTTAAAATATAAAAACAAAAGAGCTAATCAATCTGAAAATATCGATGAACATCCTTTCAATATCCTGCCTTATGCAATTATTTGTCCTAATAACACAAAAAACAAAACTAACGAATTTACACCGTACAAACTTATTTTTGGATATACTTCTATTAGACCACCCGCAATATTTTATAATGCGAAAACTCACGGATTTATGCCCTACGAACTCATTTTTGGATATACTTCCATTAGACCACCCGAAATATTTTATAATGCTAAAACTCACGGATTTATACCGTACGAACTCATGTTTGGGTATACTTCTGTTAGACCACCCGAAACATTTTATAATGTAAATTTGCTTATATCAAAATACTTTAGGAACTTAGGTAATCCTAAAGGAAAACCCAAATTAAAATTATTGTCCCTTTCGAAACCCAAGAAACCCACGTAAAGTTTGTTACTTTATTAAATACCAAATCCAATAGAACAATCAAAGTAAATTTTGAAAATTCATCTATCATGAATTCTCTTTCAAATTCCTTAGACTCATTTCAGTCATCCACTCCCAGTATATGTTAACCCTAATCAACAACACCATTGGAATCTACTTTTATGAAGAATTTATTTTATTTATTAAGCTCAAGAACCCTTGAATGCATAGAGCTGAGAAATTTAATTTTCCCCACAATTAGTATTAAGTTATTAAGTACATAATAATATTACACTGTACTACTATAATATAGACTATAGACAATATTACATTTATTTTTATTAAATACTTAATATTTAAATATTTACAATGTACAAATTTTATTATAGTCTTTCCATACATTTTTTCTTAACTACTTGTTTCCATTGCTTTCTGTCTAAAGCTTTTTCTTTCCAATTCTCGATATTTATTACTTTTTCGCAAGTCTTCATATACTCTGACATTTAATATCCTTCCTGGTCTATCTTTTCTTCTTGATGTATTGATTTTCGTGATAGTACCATCTTCAACATTCTTTCCTTTCCCATTCTTTCAATTTGTCCTAAATATCATATTCCATATGCTCTGATTGACATCATTATTTTTGACTCGTTATTTAAGTCTCTTATTCCATACAAAAAAAAAACAAATAGTCTGGCTAATTGACTAAGCCAAAGCCAAAGCCATTATAAAAAAAAGTCTCTTATTATTCCTTCTACTCTATTAATAATTTATTTTCACACCTCTGTATATTGCTCTTGCATTTTCTCTCCCATCTCTCTAAAAAGTCTATTTCTGATTTTTGTACCTATGTTTCACGTGCATATGTAGCTGTATGCCTGACAACTGTTTTGCAGATTATAATTTTTGTTTTTCTTGAGACATATTCGAATTTCATTAATGATCGCCACACTCCATACTTTTTGTTTGCTTTTACTATTTTTGTCTTTATCTTTCCTTCCCCGTGTCCCTTTTCACATAATTTCAGACTCACCTGAGTAAACTTTGAAACTCATTCGAATAGGCATTTTTCGCATTCTGTCTAAGGAGAAATTATCTTCCTTTTTATCTCTTTCTCCCGTTATCATGCATTTTGTCTTTTCCTTATTTATTACTATTTCCTTATTTATTAGAAGACTAAACCTTTTGCCTCATTTCTAATATTCTTGATTAATCCTCTTAGTTCTTTCTTACCTGTCATTAATAGTGTTAAATCCATACATTGCCATACATTGATGACCATGTTCAAAGAAAATATTTCCTGCATCTTTATTTTACTTTTTCTAATTACTCCTTCTAGTATCAAAGTAAAAAAGGGTCATTGATAATTTGTACCCTTACTATAATCCTTCGTTTCTTTCAAAATTCCTTGGTTTATGCCCTTGCCCTTGTTTGCTATTTCGTTATTGTGTTATCCATAGGCATTTTGTTTTCATCATGACGATTTTAATTAGTAGGCTTATCTCTTTCATTAGATCGTATATCTGTTGCCGCTTTACCTTATCTTAGTGGTACTTGAAAGTCAACGAACACGACATAATACTGATGTTTATATTCGTAGCACGTAGTGTGGATTCCTTTTAGCGCTAACGTTTGGTCTGTCGTAGACCTATTATTTTTAAATTCTGCCTGATATTCGACCAATATATTTTCCTTATATTTATTTAGCTTTTTCTTATGATTTGTGTCAAGATTGTCTAAACTAACTACTTCTAACAGCGCGATACCTCTATTATAGTTGTCTCTACTATAATAGTTTAAATAGTTTTCACCTTTCATTTCGTCAAATTTTGTGTATGAGACATACCCCTGCTATGGCCCACTCTGTTGACATTTTTCTGTTTCCCATGTGCTTTTATCCAGTTATGTATCTCTTTGGGTAGCCTTTTTCTTCGGCTTTTATCATTTCCGCCGATATTTCTGTTATTCCTCGACTTTTATTGTTTTCGTCTTTTTATTATATTTTTTATTTCTTCCATTGTACAAGTTTCTATTAATATAAGGTCATATTCACTTTCATGGATTATTCTCCTTCCTTGTTCATTTTTGTTTAGCAGTTGCAAAAAGTTAGTTTGCCAATTTCTCATTAACTCCCTGATTTATTTATTAATGTACCCACCTTCATCATTTTTCATATATGGGATATTTTTCTTATATCCTCTTTCCATTGTTCTTGTTTCCTGGTAAAAGGATTTAATGCCCTTTTGTTTGGAATCTTTCTTCGACCTCTTTGAGTTTATCTTCATTGTATTTTCTTTTGTTTTACACATTATTTTAATCATTGTCCTCAATTCTCTGAATTCTTATCTACTACAGTCACTATTATTGGTTAACTTTTAATTCTTATTTTTCTAATTGCTTCTACCAATTTTAGCATTTCTCCCATCACACCATTCCTTTATTTTTGTTTTCTATTTTTAACTATTAACTAATTAATTTAACTAAGGTAACTTTACTAATGTTTAACACTGCTTCCTGTATGTTTTCACTAAATCTTTTAAATCAAAATTTCAAACGACAAATGGACCCTCCTGGTATACAAAGACATGTAACCAATCAGAGATTTTATCGACAAAACGACAGAATCTTAGACAATTTATTAGATACCACTGAATAAAATGTAGCTTGAATACTATTATTCAAATCTGAAGTCCAAACTCACATACGTCTCCTCAAACAAATCTCTAGTTCCGTTAAAGTCAAATATACAGAAATAATCGCTGATACGAAACAACACGCTTTCCGAGAAAAAACATGAACTTATTAACGGAATAGGTTCAATATGGAAATCAATAACAATAACCGGAAACTTCAGATCAGATCTGCCATCAGATTCGTCAGATGGCGAATATTTCAATGAATGTATAAATTTAATAAGAAACCCCGCGATAAGTATCAAATCGAAAAGCTATTACAAATTCAAATATCGGTTACCACTTCTTTCATTAAGAGTTTCAACGCGACAATCCGAAAATTACAAATAGATGAGGAAACCTTCAACAATAATATTAAACAAATTAGAAAATCAATAATGAATATCTCTGACCAATTAAAATTCTATAAATCTCAAATCGATATGCTGAACTTTTGTGAGTTGCTAATGGAAAGCTATTCATTTATCGAACATTCGTTAAATGATATAGTAAATGCTATAACTTTTGCTCGATTAAAAATATTACATAGTTAAATCATTACTCCGTTTGATTTAATTGAATCGCTGAGGCATATATCACAATCATTACAGAAAAATAATCTTCCCCATCTATCTATACTTCAAACCTCCCTCAATATCTCGATATTATCGAATTACATGCCTATCAATTAGACACAAGAATTGTGTTCTTCTTAAATATTCCTTTAACTGTTTAACTGATGTAGAACAATATACTTTATATTATCTCTATCCAATAACAATACTGGATAATCGAACAGGTTTAAATTAGATATTAACAACAACTCATAAATATATTGCGCGAAACGATGATTCTTTGTTATACCTTACAATAAATAGATAGCCTTGAGTCATGCAAAACACTTCGAGCCAGAACCAAGATCTGTTATCCAATCGACAGCGACGCATATGCGAAGCCCAACTTCTGAAGCGACAAGAACGCCTTCCTAGAACATGCCAGACTTCCGTAATATTTGCCAAAGACTACACCGTTCAGAAGATCAGCTTGAATTTTTGGCTCGTAACAGTTTCTGACCCACTGCCCAATAAAATCAAATGCTAATTCAGAGAAGTCAAGTCAGAAATCATCAAAACTAACCACGTGCTCAAACTACAACCCACGTGCGATGCCCTTATTGGTAGTACAAGAGTACACTCCCAGAAATTGATCGACGCTTACGATAATGTTACGTACTAAAGTCATCCAGTTCAAATACCATTCAGTTGCTGCAATCACTTCTTAGACAAAATCTTTCCAAGACAAAGACCCAGTATCCACCTAAGCGACTCCATAGAAGAAGAAGAGCAAATCGCACTGAATACCAATAAACAGCCACTCTGGAAGTTGCTGCCACGCGTCAACTTCCTTCTAACAAGGGGAGCTGTTATATCCGTTTTTACCAACTAACCTTAATAATGAAGTACCTACTTATTTCCCATCAGGATATATCAGGTGTCAGCCATCTGAATCGACGCATCCAGTTTCAATGCCAATGTCAGCGAGAACTACTACGTCCAAGCTTTCTCACAACCTCAGCATTTTGTAAATCATATAAAACCATTTGCCGGTGTTTAATATTTGTTCGTAATAATTTAGATTTATAGTTTATTTTTTAACCAGGAGGAGTAAACTAAAGAGACAGATTCACACCCAAGAAATTCACTAGAATAATAACCAAATACATCTTTTTTTTGGTTGATCTAGTCGGCCCTCAACGGTAATCCATAAATATTATATTAAATTAATACGTCGCTAAAGAGTTACAAAAACAACTACTTTTTATATAAAAGCATACTAACAATTTAAAAATTAAAGGAATAACACAGAAAACACAAAAATCGCCGATATAATTTAATTACCCTATGAAATGTCACTAGTGTCAAAATTTGATAAATGCCATTAGTGTCAAAATTTGATAACAGTGGAGTAAACTTGCCTGCGGTTGGACCAATTACAAACAAGAAATACAGCGCGGTAAATTTGAATTACTCCTCTTGGTTAAAAAACAAACCATAGTACATGTAACTTTAATTTTTCTATTTTTCAAAATAAAATATTTTTTAAAAAGTCTAAAAAGTTTTAAGTGATATAAAAAATATATATATATATATATATCGATAAAAGGTACGTTGTAGCCTCGCGGTGAAAACTATGACCACCTCGCCTCACCCTTTTGTAGTTATTTTTTTCCAAAAATATATGCATATATACAATAAGGGGAACTTTCTAATTAAGAATCTCTAAAGAGGGGAAACGATTTAAAATGTTTTTTATATATAAATTTACGGTTAAATCCAATACGTTGTCGCCTCATAACTATATATGACTAAGGATGATAACCGGTACGTTGTTGCCTCAGACGGCGTTGCCAAATTTATTGATTGGAACATGAATAAAGACTTGAGTGGGCCGAATTTTGGTGTAAAGCGAGAGGTATTTATTATTGATGGACGTAAAGAAATGGTGGGAATTTGTTTACATCCTCTATTGTTGCCATCTGATACATTAAAAATAAAAGCTTTAGATATGAACATGGTTTGTTTGGATTATATGTTGTGTAAATTTTTTTTATTATTAGATATTTAAAGGTTACTATTTTGCAATAAATTAATCTAGACCAAATTATTTTGTGTTAATTATTTGTATTATACAATACAATTATAAAGGCTCTTAACGATATAGTTTATTATTGGCAGTAAACATGGCCTGGATCCAGCCTATCAAAAATAGCTTATTAATAGCTTAACGGTGTCTAGTCGAACAAACTTTGATGTATGAGAACACTGGAACAGGGGAAGTTTTAATTGTGGAACGTGATTTTAATTGTGGAACGTGTCATCCTGACAACTTTATGATTGTGAAACCTAGCAGGTTGTTTTGAAGTTTATTCAATAGCAAACTGTATTAAATAGTGTTGTTACTGCCTTCTGGTTCTAATTAATTAAAAAAGACTAAACACGTCTTACTATACATTATATTTTATTCACTGGTATCCGATATCTAAACAATAACATTAATGATTCATAGCGCCTCGCCTTACTACATACTAACTTCTAATAATTATTTGTATATCTATATCCATACTGATTGCTCAGCGTGTTTTTATACCTATCTGAACCATAACAAATATAGTTCAAGTTCACTCGTAATAAACATGTGATACAAACTATAAGCTATTGTTTTTATGTATGTTCAATACCCTAAAGGTTAATAACATCATATTTAAATTATGATTTATACAGAGGGTTCATAATATACCACATCTCCGCCGTTTTTTAAAAAAGAAAGTCCTAAGAAGAGAAGAAGAATATCTGACGGTATATTCCTCTTTCCCTTTTACAAAATGTTTATGGTTACCTAATACTATTTTCAAAAATTAAATTTCCTAACTATCCTAACTAACTGTAACATGGTACGTTTCAGAGTTTTTTTTAATCCTAAAAATTGTTTATTATTATCACTAATTCACTTTCTGTTCCGTCTTGCTTTTTAGTCTTTTCTCCATTCACAAAACAGTGTCCACATAAAAACAGTGACTAAACCTATCGGGATTTTTAATATAGTCTTTTAGTGCCTATATGCATCTCCTATAAGCAGGGGAATAATCTAATCTACCTAACTAAAAATCTCGTATCTAACTAAAAGTCCTAAGCTAAGCTAATATTACTCGAATAAGTAAAAAAAATGTATCCTTTACTCTATTAATAATTCATATTTCAGTCTTCTTTTGATTTATTTATATATGTCTAACTAACTTTAAAATAATGTACCTATAATAAAAATGTAATCTCTCTAAAAATTTCTAATATTTCTCTATAAAACTTCCAATAACTCTCTTGTACCTATCATAAAGATTTAATCTATGTTGCTGAATGTCTAAAAATTTCACTTTGTGTGTCCCTTTGCTTACTATCTACTAACACTTATTGTAAGATATTGTCTATCCTTAATTCAAATACTTCCATTTTCCGCGAAAATTTAACCTGAATTCATTATCTACATTTAAAAATAAGTTATTTATAATTTACGTTACTTTAGAGAAAAAAATTTACAGCTTTAATTCTTAGACATATTTCAATGATTAGCTACTTATTTGATATTATTCTTAATTCTGCTTTATTTTGACATTTCTGACAAATTTTATGTTCCTTCTTCCATTTTTCCCACATATTTTAATAAAATTATTTTTTTCTCTCTCTCTTCTTCTTGTCTGGTACTATAACTATATTTCTTCATTTTTCTCCACATAATAACACTTCTACAGTGTACATAATTCATCTTCATATACATATTTCATATAACAATCATATATCATTTATCTCATGTATCATTTCATATAACATCATAATCATCACTTCATATACTAGCTCCGATACCTTCGTTTTACCTTAATAAAAGAGGTTTCACTCGGATGTCTTAGTTCTCCGCCAATATTAACCCAAATTTTCGCCCTGATCTGTACGCACCATTAAGGTGGTATAGTTAACTCAAAACACGAAATAGGTATTTTATGCGGTTCAAATTCTTCTAAAAATATCACAACCTCAATCCCTTGCTTTGAGGCCGTTGTTTATTCACGAATAATCATGAATAAAATAGGTACCCTTCAAAGCACAGAGTGGGTCTCTAATAAGCTTTCAAGCTTCTATAAATCACTTCCTAATTTGACAAGAGCCGTGGGTTTCTTATTGTCTCAAGTTGCCTCATAATATTTAGCTTATAATATTGTTAGTTCTTCTTCTTATCTATATAGTTCTTCTCCAAATTCCTTATCTCGACGCATCAGGTCGGTTCGTTAAAAATACATATCTTGCTTATAGCAATGTTTATCGTATGTCATCACTAATCATTATTTATTAAAAAAATCATTTATATATCATTTATCACACAAAAAATTATTAATTCAGGTTCATATCATACAAAATTTAACACAAAATCGATGAAAATGTATCTATATAATCAATAAATATCAATAATAAAAACAACTGGCTAATAAAGATTCAATAATGGAATACATATTCGACAAAAATTCAATTCAAAATTCAAAAATAGCATATGCAAAAGTTAGATAAAAATATTCAAAATCAGTTCATATCACAAAATTCGATAGACATTTTTGAAAAAAATTCGATATTCCATAAAATATTCAAAAATAACCGTACTAAAAATCGAAATCGGATAGAGATTTTTCAAATAAATTCAATAAAGATTCAAAATTCAATAAAAATTCAAGAATAGCATATATAATAAACTTTGATAAAATATTCAATTCAAAAAATCACTTCATGTTTCAAAATTCATAAAAAAAAATCGATACTTCATAAATTATTCAAGAATCAGCAAAGATAAATATTCAATGTTCAATAATAATATAAAAGCGAGGGAAGCATTTTTAATAAAGATAGACATTCTTACTTACATTTTATTTCCACTTTGTCTTTACACTGTCGCTCACTGGGTTTCCTGTCCATCTTCGCCGTCTCCGTTTCCAATTTGTTGCCGCCATCTCTGCTCCTTTCAGAAGACCTCCTCTAATCTGCAGGATCAGCCATGTATTAAATAGTGTTGTTACTGCCTTCTGGTTCTAATTAATTAAAAAAGACTAAACACGTCTTACTATACATTATATTTTATTCACTGGTATCCGATATCTAAACAATAACATTAATGATTCATAGCGCCTCGCCTTACTACATACTAACTTCTAATAATTATTTGTATATCTATATCCATACTGATTGCTCAGCGTGTTTTTATACCTATCTGAACCATAACAAATATAGTTCAAGTTCACTCGTAATAAACATGTGATACAAACTATAAGCTATTGTTTTTATGTATGTTCAATACCCTAAAGGTTAATAACATCATATTTAAATTATGATTTATACAGAGGGTTCATAATATACCACAAAACTTTATATGATATATGAAAAATGTTTGTCCGACAAATATGTTGGCATTTCGCTTAGTCAACACGTAGTCCGACACGTAGAATATATCAAATGATAGGAATTTTATTGATGGTAAATAGCAGTCTAATTTTTGCATGAGTTTAATGAACGGGTAACAAATCAATTGGAAGTTCTGTCCGACAAAATACATGTCCGACATACGACGTTTTCGTAGTCTGACGTTCGAAACCTGTAACCTGTTCCACAATTAAAACTTCCCCTGTTCCAGTGTTCCCGAACATCAAAGTTTGTCCGACTAGACACCGTTAAGCTATTAACAAATTTTCAGCTTGCTATTAGTAAACTTTTTTTGGTACGCGGGATGCAGGCTTTTACCTATCTCACAGAGAAAAATGTCAACGGTTTATTTAAAATTTTAATTAAAAACCAGTAAACTAGTAAGAATAGTTGTAAAACTGTTCCAACAAAATGTATTCTTACAGCAAAGTGTACGAAAATAATCCATAAGGAGGTAAAGACGGAGTGGTTTTAAGGCAAAAATATATTTTCAGGAAAATGAAAATCCGGACAACGTGTTTGCTCCTGATATTCCTGGCACTTTAACACAGATGTGAAGGAGAAGATGTAAAAATTACTCCTATAACAAATCCTTTGTTACCCATAATATTAGGACCCTGTAAAATTATGACCCTGTAAAATTATTTACACTAAGCATACTTTTATACACTATCTAGATTTAAGAGAAGTAACTAAACAGATAACTAGTTTAAATAATCATTTTTATAGCCTTAAGAATAGCTTAATACTAAGTAATGCTTCTAACCCTATATATTTTCATAACTTAGCTCAAATGACACACAGAACCGAATTCTTAATAAAAATTCTCGAAAGAAAATTTGAAAATTTAAATCCACATATTCCCATTAAAAGAGGTTTAATAGATGGAATAGGCAAAATTAATAAATGGGCTTTTGGAACTTTAGATGCCGAAGATGGAGAACAATACGATAAAGCAATTAATATTTTCAATAATTCATGAACTTAACCTTCAGTCAACTTTGTACAAAAAGCTTGTTAATCATTATAATCAGTCTTTATCAACCTTGTGACAAAGTCAACAAAAATTGCAAGACAATAATGAAAAATTTAAATTTTCTATAGAAACCAAAATAATCACTTTAGATAATTATATAACTTATCAAAGTATACTTTACCAAATTAATCTTGATTGCCAAAATTTAATAACATTTATTGACAATATTGAAAATTCGATCGTTTTCTCTAAATTAAATACTCTTCCCAATTCAATAATATCTACCCAAGAAATCTTAGAAATTATGTCATATCTATCGCATATATACAAAGAACAAATCGCAAAATTTAACAATGTGCTAACATACTATCTGTTTCTCAGTACCCAAGTAACCTTTTATGAATCCAAGCTTATATTCGCTATGTTCCTATATTCAAATCAGAAAATTACGACTTTTTCCATGTTTACCCCGTAATACAAAATCATCAAACGTATATTCCTTTATATCCTTACTTAGCAGAAGGAGAAAAGTCACTATCGATAAAAGAAGAATGTCCCATTCTCAAAACCAGATACTACTGCCAACAGGACTACACCCAAATAGATACCTGCACTCTGCACCTATTAATTCATTGATGGACGTAACCCAGAGAAATGCTACGCCACTGAAATAAATCTACAAGAACCCATTATCGAGCACGTTATGGTGAACAAAATCTTAATAATCCCATCCAGTACTGTCAAATTAATCTCAAAATGTGTGTCCAATTCGTTTTTGGAAATAAAAGAACCTTCGTTAATAGAAATCCCACCAAAATGTGAAATAGAGATTGAAACCTTAAAATTTTCAAACAAGTCATGTATCCAATCTGGAAAAATCGTAATATTACCAAAGCTAGAACATTTCTTGACTGATAAGATAAATTATTATCCAGTAATCAATTTGAGCAAAATCGATATGGTAGGACTATACGAAATTAACAGAATTACCAGAAATCTTTCACCCCTAGAAGAAATTGGCTTTCCAACTACACCCATTATCAGCACTGGTTCAGTCCTCCTATCTACATATTATATTAATACTAATCGTTATAATTTATGTCATTACTAGATGCCGAAAATATTACAAAAATAAGAAGATTCATGACGAAATCCCATTGGAAGAAAGATGTCCCCAAAATTTGGAATCCAAAAATACCTCCGTTATTTTTTCCTCTTAAGGAGTTACATGGTACAAAAGTCCGGGCTTGGCACAATCTAAGCCAACACCTGCAGCTGACTCTACAGTTGTCATCAAGTTCTGTTTGCTAGTTTTATTTTGGTTGTATTGTTAAATTCATTATTATTCTTGGTCAGATGTATTCAGATGTATTCAGATGTATTCAAAATTGTAGTTAGTAAATAAAAATATTTTTTAAAAATAAATTTCATTTTTTGAAATTTAAAATTATAGTTTATAGTTTATTTGAAATAAACCAATATTAATTTGAAAAGACCCACAAGCAAAGAACCGATGTGTAATCAACACTTGATTTACAGCAGATATATATATTTCTAGCAGTCAGAGGTTTGATGTCGTCTTCTATCAAAGTTAGAAGGTAGCGAACGGCATTCTTCGTTAATCTAAATCTACTCTTAAACTCTTCTTCAGTGTACGTCTTGATCGGATTTTGTCTGATTTTAAAAACTAGAGCCCTCCGCCGTCTTATTAATTGCTCTGGTTCGGACAGGACACTGTCAACACTAGAGACAGCTGGAGAATTAACATTTGACACTGATGATACTGAGGACATTTCCAAATATTCAACTATGTATTTGGAAACAGAAAATGGTTATAATCTAATACTTAACTTATATTATATTTTCACAGCAGCAGAAAACACATTGAAACTGTCATTAGTGTCATATTTACTTACTTACTTATCCTCTTCGTTCCCACTGGAACATAGGACATCTACTGTCATTCTCCATTTTTGCCGATCTTGTGCTTTTTCTCTAACTTCTTTCCAGGTTAGGCCGATGTTTTCTGCTTCTTTAATAATTGTTTTCTTCCATGTATTTATCGGCCTCCCCTGTTTCCGTTTTCCTGGAGATTGGAATTCCAATGCTTGTTTTGTTATGTCTGTGTCTGGTTTCCGCAGAGTATGGCCCACCCATTTCCATCTTCTCTTTCTTATTTCTTTATGTATTGGTTCTTGCTTCGTTTTTTTCCCTAAGTCTGAGTTTGTAATTCTGTTGGGCCAAAATATTCTTAGAATTTTTCGTAAGCATTTATTGATGAAGGATTGAATATTTCCAGTGTTGTGTTTTGTCATTCTCCAAGTTTGTGATCCGTATAATAGTACTGCCTTTACATTGCTATTGAAGATTTTTACTTTGGTGTCCAGTTTTATCTCATTAGATTTCCATATATTATTTAACATATAATATGCTGTCTGTGCTTTGCCAATTCGTATCTGGATATCCTCCTCTGCTCCTCCTGTCATGTTCAGTATACTTCCTAGGTAATTAACTCTTTCCACTGATTTCAGCTCTTGGTTTTCTATGTGTATGCCCATTTCTCTCGGCGTGTTAATCTTCATTAATTCAGTTTTATTCATGTTTATCTCCATATCCACTTTTTTACCTTCTTTGGCTAATTACTCACTTTTTTCTGCATGCTCTGTCTCTTTGCTGAAAGTAGGCATACATCATCTGCGTATTCAAGATCTTCTAATTGTTCAAAGGTATTCCAGTGTATCCCAGTTTTACCGTTGCTGCTTTTTCTCATAAGCCAGTACATGACAATAATAAACAGAGTAGGAGACAGTATACAACCCTGCTTTACACCGCTGTTAATGTCGATTGGTTCTGTTAAATTCCCGTCGTATAATACTTTTGCTGTGGTGTTTTCATAAAACAACTTTATCATTCTTAAGAATTTGTTCGGTATCCCATAACTCTCTACTATTTCCCACAATTTTTCTCTATGTAGGATATCGAACGCCTTTCTAAAGTTTAGATATAGTTTACTTTGCCATTCCACTGACTGCTCGATGATCATTCTGAGTGTGTAGATCTGGTCTATACATGACTTATTTGCTCGGAAGCCAGCTTGATTTGGTCTTAATTTTTGGTCTATTTTATTTTTCATTCGATTAAACATGATACGGGTCATTATTTTGCTCACAACAAATAAGAGGGTTATAGGTCTCCAGTTCTCGCACTTTGAGGTGTCACCTTTTTTCGGGATAGTGATTATAATGCTTTTTGTCCATTCTTTGGGAATTTTCTCTTGACTCCATATTTTCAAATAGTTTATACAGTAAATGTATCATTTTTTCAGTGTTTACTTTAAACAGCTCACCTACAATATCATCTGAACCTGCTGCCTTTCCCTTTTTGAGTTGTTTTATACTCTCTGTTATTTCCTCTCGATAATGCTTTCTGTCCATTCTTTGGGAATTTTCTCTTGACTCCATATATTTTCAAATAGTTTATACAGTAAATGTATCATTTTTTCAGTGTTTACTTTAAACAGCTCACCTACAATATCATCTGGACCTGCTGCCTTTCCCTTTTTGAGTTGTTTTATACTCTCTGTTATTTCCTCTCGGCTGAAGTTGGAGACATCAATATCTAACGGTTCTGGGTTTTCTTCTTTCTCAATATTTTCTAATGAATTCACATTGTGGTTAAACAAGTCAGTGAAATACTCCATCCATCGTCTTGCTATATCTTTTTCTGCTGTTAGTATTTGATTATCTTTATCTCTAATATGTGTGTTATGTGGTGTCCATTTCCTGGCGAGTTTCTTTGTGTTTTCATAAAGTTTCCTCATATCATTAGTTGTTGCAGGTTGTTCGGCTTCTTTTGCTAAATTATCGTAGTATGTTCTTTTGTCTTTTCTTGAACTCTTCTTGAGTTCAATGTCTTTTCTCTTGTATTCTTCTTTTAGTCCATTTTTTCTATCTTCCTTTGTTGTTAATATTTTCTGTTTAATTTCTCTTCTTTGTACAATCTTGTCCCAAGTATCCTTTGAAATTCATGTCCTTCGATATTTTCGTTAACTACTTCTTTTCTTCCTATATTGTTGTCGAATTCATCCTGGTATCTTTTTCTTGTTTCTTCATTGTCAAGCCATTGCGTGTTGTATCTGATCCTATTGTTATCCTGGTGCTTCTTTTTGGAAGTTAGTCTGATTTTCAGTTTTGCTCTTACTAGTGTGTGGTCTGTTGATGCGTCTGCTCCCCTCTGCAATCTTACATCTAATAATGAGCTTCTCCATCTTTTTGCTATACAAATATGATCGATCTGATTTTGTGTCTTTCCGTCAGGTGATGTCCATGTTGTTTTATGTATTCTCTTATGGGAGAAAAGGCTTCCGCCTATAACAAACCCGTTCTGGTCACAGAAATCTATTAATAATTCTCCATTTTCATTTCTTGTACCTATTCCATCTGTGCCCATTACTGTTTCTCTATCTTTATTTGCGTCACCAATTTTAGCCAT
The DNA here is from genome assembly GCF_917563875.1 of Diabrotica virgifera virgifera. Classification (NCBI taxonomy): domain Eukaryota; kingdom Metazoa; phylum Arthropoda; class Insecta; order Coleoptera; family Chrysomelidae; genus Diabrotica; species Diabrotica virgifera. Next base: position 136,310,591 of record NC_065451.1, read on the forward strand.
CCAGTCTCCCATAAATATGAAGATGTCTCTCTTATGTTTGTTCAGTAATTTGTCATATTGTGATTGTAGTTGTTCATAGAAAAGTTCTTTCATTGGTAGTTCTTTCTCATTGGTGGGGGCATAAACATTTATTATAGTTGTATCCGAGAAAAGTTTATAACAGAAATCTGCGCCGAGGAGAATAGAAATTTCTGACCTAACGTGAAACTCATCATCAGCTAATCTATACTCTAGAGGAATATTGAGCTTGGATATATCAATCTCTACCTGAGGTAACTCACAAGTGATATTTTCTAATACTGCACAATTAATATTTAAACTATTCTTTGTATTACTTGAATAAACTACGAGATCAACCATTTCTGTTGATTTAACTACCCGAGACCCTACTCCTAGAACACTAGTTGTGTTTGAGTACGTTTGAAAACCTAGTCTTTCATATTCAGAAAATCGCGAGAAAAATTCAACCCAGTCTAGCACATCGTCTATTGCGACGTGATGTGAACGAGAATGTTCCGTTTTTTCTTCCGGTAACGAGTCTAGTAGGATTAACTTTAAATTTGAATAGTCAATAATTCTTTCTTGTAAGAAAGAAGGACCATAAAACCACAGAGAATTATTTGAGAGTTCCTGAGGAAAGGAACCTCGAGAATTTATATCCGCAGGATTGCCTGAGCCTGGTACATGATGAAAATGTACCTCTGGAGTCAATTCCTTAATTAATGCTACCCTATTCGCAACATACTGTTTCCATTTAGACGAATCACTGGCTAACCAACTTAATACTATCATGCTGTCTGAATATATGTGATATGAGCTAAAGGATAAACCATTCTCAAAAACCTGTTATATTATTAATCATTTTTTACGTTTTTGGGTTTTTGCTTTACGTGACAGAATCATATTTTTGACGTCACTAGAGATGAGAAATGCCGCATATGTACAATAATATAAATAAGGAACGTACTTCTTTGAATTTTGTGAATATTTCGTGAGAGTTTCGAACATATTGGCCGGCCTTGACAAGGCGATGTCTTGTCAAAATGTCTAAATAAATTAATAAGCTAAAAAACAAGAACAAAAAAAATCTCGAAGGACCAGATCCCAGATGGATCAGAATGTAACCGTAAACTAAATCTTATACTACTGTGTAACAATGCTAAAATCTAAAATTGAATCTTATTACCTCTATCACTAATATGACTGGACTATCATGTCCTGGCCTATGGCATTCCAACTTCCATGAGTTTGGAATCATCAATCGGGAGAAGTGAAACACGTGTAATGGGCCTAACATACTCCCCGGATGAAGTTTTAACTTTAATAGATCGGACTAATCCATCCTTACCGGGATATGTCTCAATCACACGTCCAAGTGGCCAACAAAGGGGAGGCGAATCGTCGTTGCGTAAGATAACTAGATCATTAATCTGTATATTTTTAACAGGTTTACACCATTTAGGTCGATGTTGCAGTTGATGAAGATACTCTAACTTCCACCTTTTCCAAAAGAGTTGTCGAGCTTGACAAATTTTCTGATATATATTCAACCTATTCGAATTATGTTGCGAGAGATCTTTTTCCGGATGAGCAGTTAATGCAGTTCCGATAAGAAAATGCCCAGGGGTAAGGCAGCCATAATCATTTGGGTCCTCAGAAAGTGGGGAGAGAGGACGCGAATTTAAAATTCCTTCTATTTGGGTCACGATTGTAGAGAAAACTTCATATGTAACTGTGAGATTTTTCATTATTCGGTATAAATGCCGTTTCGTGCTTTTTACGGCGGCTTCTTGAAGACCTGCCCAATGTGGTGCCTTAGGTACTATAAATTTAAATTCTATTCTATTTGTTGCACAGAAATCCAAGATGTAATTAGAGTTTGCATTATTTGCAAAAAAGTGGTGCAATTCAACGAATCTGTTACTTGCACCAGAAAAATTTGTACCATTATCACTCCATATAAGGGCAGGATTGCCCCTACGTGCTATAAACCTTTTCAATGCCATTAGATAGGCATCGGTTGACAAGCTGGTAACAACCTCGAGATGTGTAGCCTTTGTCACCATACAAACAAATACGGCGCTATAGCACTTTTCAGTAGCGGCCTTTCGTAACTTAGAGGTGCTAACCAACTTAATACTATCATGCTGTCTGAATATATGTGATATGAGCTAAAGGATAAACCATTCTCAAAAACCTGTTTTAGAGTTGCAAATAACCTAGCAGCTAACACTAGTCCTGCTAATTCCAATCGAGGAATTGTAATTTCCTTTAAAGGAGCTACCCGAGATTTTGCTGCGACCAAACTTGACGAGACTGATCCATCTAGATAAAGGGACCTTATATAAGCACATGTACTATAAGCATCCTTGCTGGCGTCTGAGAAAATATGAAGCTCCTTTAAAGGAAATTACAATTCCTCGATTGGAATTAGCAGGACTAGTGTTAGCTGCTAGGTTATTTGCAACTCTAAAACAGGTTTTTGAGAATGGTTTATCCTTTAGCTCATATCACATATATTCAGACAGCATGATAGTATTAAGTTGGTTAGCCAGTGATTCGTCTAAATGGAAACCGTATGTTGCGAATAGGGTAGCATTAATTAAGGAATTGACTCCAGAGGTACATTTTCATCATGTACCAGGCTCATGCAATCCTGCGGATATAAATTCTCGAGGTTCCTTTCCTCAGGAACTCTCAAATAATTCTCTGTGGTTTTATGGTCCTTCTTTCTTACAAGAAAGAATTATTGACTACTCAAATTTAAAGTTAATCCTACTAGACTCGTTACCGGAAGAAAAAACGGAACATTCTCGTTCACATCACGTCGCAATAGACGATGTGCTAGACTGGGTTGAATTTTTCTCGCGATTTTCTGAATATGAAAGACTAGTTAAGGCCGTTAGCTATGTATTTCGGTTCGTTCATAATGCTCGTTTCAAGGGAAGTAATAGTCGCTTGCAGTCAGGCAAGGTAGTAACCGCGGATGAACGACTAAATGCAGAAAATTTTATCGTTAAAAGTCTCCAAAGAAAATATTTCAAAGCTGAATACAAGGTTCTTTTAGACAATAGCACAAGAAGCTCGTCACCTATTTGGTCTCTATCTCCCTTCATCGATAATTCACGTGGACTTATATTGGTAGGTGGTCGGTTAAGCTCGTCTGAGCTGTCCTTTAACCATAAACATCCAGTTTTGTTGCCAAAGGACGACCACACAGTCTCGCTTTTAATAAAGTCTGTGCATATATCACTCGGACACGCTGGAATTCAAGCTACTCTAGCTAATATTCGGCAACGGTTTTGGGTAATAAACGGTTTAAATGAGGTCAAGAAGGTTATTCACCGATGTATTCTTTGTCATAGATTTCGAGCAAAATTTGCTACTCAAATGATGGCCGGTATGCACAAGGACCGAGTTCAAATTTGTAGACCATTTTCTAAAGTTAGTGTCGACTATGCCGGTTACTTTTTGTTAAAAACCTCTAAATTACGAAAGGCCGCTACTGAAAAGTGCTATATCGCCGTATTTGTTTGTATGGTGACAAAGGCTACACATCTCGAGGTTGTTACCAGCTTGTCAACCGATGCCTATCTAATGGCATTGAAAAGGTTTATAGCACGTAGAGGCAATCCTGCCCTTGATCACCAATATCTATTCAGATCCGGCTCGAAGGACCATGTTATGAGGCTGGTAAATAGACCCCACTTTAATGAAATTGTTCCAATCTCAGGTTCTATAGGTGCTGGTTCGCTGAGAAAGGTAATTAGCTGATACCACTAAAAGTACCAGCGAGCAAGTACCAGGGATAAATTTAGAGCAATGAATTATGATAAGATAAGAATTTAACACATTTATTCTAAATCAAACAATGAAATTAAAGAGAAGTGAAAAATATATACATATATAAATAATTCTTCCTCTGTATGAAAAAGAAGAAGAAGATATATACGTATAAATAAAATAATATGTACCTAAAAATAAATAATTATGAACAGTAAACAAAAATGACAGATTTTATAAACTAAATCTAATGAAAATGTCCGAACGAAAACTACTAGAAAAACTACGGTATTGTATCTAAACTTACATAAATGTTCCGCGCACTAAAATAGTCCGTTGACCGATATGTCTTTATATTATGAGCTCATAAATATAAATAATGTCCTTACCTCCAACTTAATACCACTTGCCTAGGTATGACGAGAATTTCCACTCAAATTTTGCTACGAATCAGATGACCAAATTTACGATTACTAAATACTTAACGGGAGAGACTCTGGGTATTTGTATCTTCTATTTAATTATCCTTTATATTATTATGTGGAGAGAAACACAAATATTTGTCTCTTTTGGGGTTATTTTTCTAATTTCTTTCTTGAACGAGATGATCTGCTAATTACGGGAGATGAATTTTTTTTATATTGTCACTTTGACGTTTTTGGGTTTTTGCTTTACGTGACAGAATCATATTTTTGACGTCACTAGAGATGGGAAATGCCGCATATGTACAATAATATATATAAGGAACGTACTTCTTTGAATTTTGTAAATATTTTGTGAGAGTTTCGACCATATATTTATTTATTGGTAGCTTCCATGCTTGATATAGGCCATTTATGGGGAAGAACATTCTATGTGCCTGCCTCGAGGTTGTTAGACAGAGGAGATCTGCTAGTAGGTTTACGATTCCCATTACTTCAGGAGCTGATTTACCTGCTGTGTAGGATAAGATGTCATCTATACAGGGGATATGTGCCATCATCCTCTTACAAGCTGCTGTCCATTTTCCTCGGTACTGTCTGTCCACGATGATATGTTGTAGTAGAGCAGTCATCGGCCCCAAGGATTGTGCCATTGCAGATTTCTTTTCAGGTGGATATGTACACCCTTCAAGTAGGATATGGTGGGCTCCTGTTAATCCATATTTAATTACTGAAAATTGTTTAAGGGTAGCATCAGCGTCTTTTCCCTTTGGCGACACGCTATGACCTAAGCGGAGCTCTCTTAACCTCAACTGATTTCCCACAAAAAAGTCTAAGTACGGCATCACAGTTCCATACCAGGCGTCTTCAGAAGGTAGGAATTTCTTGAAGGAATATCCTTGCGCTGTGGCTGCTTCAGTCAAAATTACCGTAGCTTCGTCTATATGAATACTTCTTGCACTACCAGGGATGTTTAGGGGAAATGTCTTCTTTGCTCTTGTCTTTGCCGCCATGGTTTTGTTTGTGCCACATGCTTCTTGCCTTAAAATGGTGAAAGCAGCAAAAATGACGTTTGTCACCTTGTGAGCGAGGCTTATGTTCCTATACGCTGCAGTTAATTCTTCTGCCTTAAATGTCTTAGCAAGTATTTTCTCATAAGAAGTGAGTAAAAAGGTCAGACATTTAACTTTTTTCACGTTGTCAGGGGTCATTCTTAATCGCTTAGCTGACGGAACCTCTACTCCGGTATCTGGATCAATTTCAATATAGGGCCTCTTTTTACCTGGTGTTGGCTCCTCTACTTCCATTGTCGCACTTGATGTACCTGCAGCCATTTTATTAGTTAACCGAACTAAAGTTTTATACCATGTTATGAGGCTGGTAAATAGACCCCACTTTAATGAAATTGTTCCAATCTCAGGTTCTATAGGTGCTGGTTCGCTGAGAAAGGTAATTAGCTGATACCACTAAAAGTACCAGCGAGACTGCTTCCAAAAGGGATAAATTTAGAGCAATGAATTATGATAAGATAAGAATTTAACACATTTATTCTAAATCAAACAATGAAATTAAAGAGAAGTGAAAAATATATACATATATAAATAATTCTTCCTCTGTATGAAAAAGAAGAAGAAGATATATACGTATAAATAAAATAATATGTACCTAAAAATAAATAATTATGAACAGTAAACAAAAATGACAGATTTTATAAACTAAATCTAATGAAAATGTCCGAACGAAAACTACGAGAAAAACTACGGTAGTATCTAAACTTACATAAATGTTCCGCGCACTAAAATAGTCCGTTGACCGATATGTCTTTATATTATGAGCTCATAAATATAAATAATGTCCTTACCTCCAACTTAATACCACTTGCCTAGGTATGACGAGAATTTCCACTCAAATTTTGCTACGAATCAGATGACCAAATTTACGATTACTAAATACTTAACGGGAGAGACTCTGGGTATTTGTATCTTCTATTTAATTATCCTTTATATTATTATGTGGAGAGAAACACAAATATTTGTCTCTTTTGGGGTTATTTTTCTAATTTCTTTCTTGAACGAGATGATCTGCTAATTACGGGAGATGAATTTTTTTTATATTGTCACTTTGACGTTTTTGGGTTTTTGCTTTACGTGACAGAATCATATTTTTGACGTCACTAGAGATGGGAAATGCCGCATATGTACAATAATATAAATAAGGAACGTACTTCTTTGAATTTTGTGAATATTTTGTGAGAGTTTCGAACATATTGGCCGGCCTTGACAAGGCGATGTCTTGTCAAAATGTCTAAATAAATTAATAAGCTAAAAAACAAGAACAAAAAAATCTCGAAGGACCAGATCCCAGATGGATCAGAATGTAACCGTAAACTAAATCTTATACTACTGTGTAACAATGCTAAAATCTAAAATTGAATCTTATTACCTCTATCACTAATATGACTGGACTATCATGTCCTGGGCTATGGCATTCCAACTTCCATGAGTTTGGAATCATCAATCGGGAGAAGTGAAACACGTGTAATGGGCCTAACATACTCCCCGGATGAAGTTTTAACTTTAATAGATCGGACTAATCCATCCTTACCGGGATATGTCTCAATCACACGTCCATGTGGCCAACAAAAGGGAGGCGAATCGTCGTCGCGTAAGATAACTAGATCATTAATCTGTATATTTTTAACAGGTTTACACCATTTAGGTCGATGTTGCAGTTGATGAAGATACTCTAACTTCCACCTTTTCCAAAAGAGTTGTCGAGCTTGACAAATTTTCTGATATATATTCAACCTATTCGAATTGTGTTGCGAGAGATCTTTTTCCGGATGAGCAGTTAATGCAGCTCCGATAAGAAAATGCCCAGGGGTAAGGCAGCCATAATCATTTGGGTCCTCAGAAAGTGGGGAGAGAGGACGCGAATTTAAAATTCCTTCTATTTGGGTCACGATTGTAGAGAAAACTTCATATGTAACTGTGAGATTTTTCATTATTCGGTATAAATGCCGTTTCGTGCTTTTTACGGCGGCTTCTTGAAGACCTGCCCAATGTGGTGCCTTAGGTACTATAAATTTAAATTCTATTCTATTTGTTGCACAGAAATTCAAGATGCAATTAGAGTTTGCATTATTTGCAAAAAAGTGGTGCAATTCAACGAATCTGTTACTTGCACCAGAAAAATTTGTACCATTATCACTCCATATAAGGGCAGGATTGCCTCTACGTGCTATAAACCTTTTCAATGCCATTAGATAGGCATCGGTTGACAAGCTGGTAACAACCTCGAGATGTGTAGCCTTTGTCACCATACAAACAAATACGGCGATATAGCACTTTTCAGTAGCGGCCTTTCGTAATTTAGAGGTTTTTAACAAAAAGTAACCGGCATAGTCGACACTAACTTTAGAAAATGGTCTACAAATTTGAACTCGGTCCTTGTGCATACCGGCCATCATTTGAGTAGCAAATTTTGCTCGAAATCTATGACAAAGAATACATCGGTGAATAACCTTCTTGACCTCATTTAAACCGTTTATTACCCAAAACCGTTGCCGAATATTAGCTAGAGTAGCTTGAACTCCAGCGTGTCCGAGTGATATATGCACATACTTTATTAAAAGCGAGACTGTGTGGTCGTTCTTTGGCAACAAAACTGGATGTTTATGGTTAAAGGACAGCTCAGACGAGCTTAACCGACCACCTACCAATATAAGTCCACGTGAATTATCGATGAAGGGAGATAGAGACCAAATACGTGACGAGCTTCTTGTGCTATTGTCTAAAAGAACCTTGTATTCAGCTTTGAAATATTTTCTTTGGAGACTTTTAACGATAAAATTTTCTGCATTTAGTCGTTCATCCGCGGTTACTACCTTGCCTGACTGCAAGCGACTATTACTTCCCTTGAAACGAGCATTATGAACGAACCTAAATACATAGCTAACGGCCTTAACTAGTCTTTCATATTCAGAAAATCGCGAGAAAAATTCAACCCAGTCTAGCACATCGTCTATTGCGACGTGATGTGAACGAGAATGTTCCGTTTTTTCTTCCGGTAACGAGTCTAGTAGGATTAACTTTAAATTTGAATAGTCAATAATTCTTTCTTGTAAGAAAGAAGGACCATAAAACCACAGAGAATTATTTGAGAGTTCCTGAGGAAAGGAACCTCGAGAATTTATATCCGCAGGATTGCATGAGCCTGGTACATGATGAAAATGTACCTCTGGAGTCAATTCCTTAATTAATGCTACCCTATTCGCAACATACTGTTTCCATTTAGACGAATCACTGGCTAACCAACTTAATACTATCATGCTGTCTGAATATATGTGATATGAGCTAAAGGATAAACCATTCTCAAAAACCTGTTTTAGAGTTGCAAATAACCTAGCAGCTAACACTAGTCCTGCTAATTCCAATCGAGGAATTGTAATTTCCTTTAAAGGAGCTACCCGAGATTTTGCTGCGACCAAACTTGACGAGACTGATCCATCTAGATAAAGGGACCTTATATAAGCACATGTACTATAAGCATCCTTGCTGGCGTCTGAGAAAATATGAAGCTCCTGTTCTCGTATTAACTTGTTATGAAAATACCATCTCGGAATTTTACACATATTCAATGATTCAAAGCCATTGACCAACCTTAACCACTCCTTAATGATGGAATCGTCCGTGATGACGTCATCCCATCCAATTTTCAGTTTCCACAATTTTTGCATTAACAGCTTTCCCTTTAAAACGAATGGGTTAATGATGCCTATTGGATCAAAACACTGACTTACTATTGACAATATGCGACGTTTAGTAAGCTTACCTTCAATTAGATGACGAGGACTAGAAAAATAAAAACTATCTTCTTGCGGATTCCAATGCAGTCCTAACACTTTACTATTTTGAGATTCGTTAGTGTGAATTTCTACATTATCGCGAGCTACCAGATTGTTAGACATCAAGAACTCTGATGAATTTGAGTTAAACTTATGAAGAGAAAAACAAGCTGCATTCAGAACAGTAGACAATTGTTCATACAACACTTGCATGTCATTTAACGTTTGGGTACCGGCTAAAATATCGTCTATGTATGTCTGATTTTGAATCGCATTGGTGGCCAAGGGCATTTCATGGACATTGTCCGCTACATCTTTTAAAACTCTTTGACTAATGTATGAACTGCATTTTAACCCATATAACAACCTTTTATACTCAATTATCTGCAATGGGTCCGAGGTATCATTGCGCCATATTATGCGCAATAATGCGTGTTGTGTGGGATCAATGGCAATGTTCATATACATGTTACTTAAATCGGCAGTAAGAACGTACTTAAACATCCTGAAACGACATATAATTGAAAACAATGACGGCTGCAAATTGCCACCATTTAACATTACTTCATTTAAAGCAATGCCGTTAGAAGTAGGACAAGAACCATCGTAAACCACACGAATACCTATACTACCGTCCGCTTTCTGTTTCGAAACATTAAAATGAGGAATGAAGTGTTGATCTTTACCTACCACGGGATGAGGATCTTTGACTATCTGTGAAATTCCTTCAAATGATCATTTATAATAGAATGGTATTGGGCAAATACTTCGGGATTAGCAATCAGCCTTTTTTCAACATTTAAAAACCTTTTCTGCGCAATTCTATAAGAGTCGCCTAGTTTAGACGTCGCATTTTGAGAACTAAAGGGTATAGAGATTTGATACCTGCCATCCGGCAATATCTTGGTTGTTTCTTTAAATATACGCTCAGCCATTTCAGTTTCAGACCCGGGTGTATGGATTATCGGTATCTCTTCAACCTTCCAAAATCTTTCCACGAGAGTGTTAAGGCTTTCATCATTTCCCTCTGACACTAGCAACGATACATGTCGGTCCTGTTCTTCACAAGATGCATAACTCACTAGACCCAAATTTCGAGAAGGATTAGTAGAATCCTTGTGGCGATGATATTTTCTATCAACAGAACCACCAACAATCCAACCGAACAAGGTATTTTGAAGAGTCGGGAGTCCTTTACCTAGGTGAAATATGCCATCCGAGAAAAGTTTATAACAGAAATCTGCGCCGAGGAGAATAGAAATTTCTGACCTAACGTGAAACTCATCATCAGCTAATCTATACTCGAGAGGAATATTGAGCTTGGATATATCAATCTCTACCTGAGGTAACTCACAAGTGATATTTTCTAATACTGCACAATTAATATTTAAACTATTCTTTGTATTACTTGAATAAACTACGAGATCAACCATTTCTGTTGATTTAGCTACCCGAGACCCTACTCCTAGAACACTAGTTGTGTTTGCGTACGTTTGAAAACCTAGTCTTTCTACTAAGCTACTCTTTATCAAGGATAGCTGACTAGCCGTATCGATCAGCATTTTACACGAGATATAATTGCCAAATGCATCTGCTATTTTTACTTTACATGTGGCCAATAGAATAGAGCCCTTTTGTACTAGAGGTCTGCTAACAGCTAGCGCTGCTCGAGAAATATCATTTTCTCTATTGTCATTTAAAATAGTAGCACTCCGCTGTACCTGACTGTCAGCTGAAACTGTAGGAGATTGTCCTCTGGATGCATCAGCGAAGCCTCTTCTACTTCCCATATTCCTGTTGCCTTCACTGTTGGACGAATGGTACAGGGACGAATGATGTTTTTTATGACATAAAGCACATAACTGAGACGAAGTACAATTAGCAATTAGATGAGAATGTCCTAGACAATTTATACAAAGCTTCGATCGTTTCACAAAAGACAACCTATCTTGAATTGAGAGTGCTTGATATGCGTGACAAGCGTAAATTTTGTGACCCGTATTATTGCAAAATGAGCATTTATTGACATATCCCGAAGATGGACTAGCTTTACGATTTACCACCGTTGTATGAAACGAGGCCTGTGTTTCCTCCTTTCTATAATGAGATTTATTCCTTTCTTTAACGTTTAGATTCTCTAGGTGAGAACATCTTTCATCTATAAAGTTAAGGTATTCATCAAGAGAGTCTATTTTTTCGCCTTTTCTTTCAAATTCTATAAACCTACGTGTACCAAAGTCTAAATGTCTATCAATAAAATTAATCAAAATCAATTGCAATAATTCAGAGTCAGAGAGAGTTAAATTATTTATAGCTTGCAACGTATTTTTTATCTGAATATAAAATTCGCGTACATGAATATGGCTTGCATTACTATTAAGAGACTTAATATCGAGTAATTCGTTTAATAATGCTTTTATAATATTATATTTATTTGAATATCTATCTTTCAAAGTTTTTAAAGCTATATGAAAGTTATCATTCGAAACTGTTATATTATTAATCATTTTGAGAGCTTCACCTTTAAGATATGACTTTAAATAAATAAATCGTTGTACATCGGTAATTTCATTATTATTTATAATAAGGGCAGAAAATAAATCGAAAAAATTTGACCATTGACTAGGGTCACCAGAGAAATATTGAATAGAAATATTGGGTAACTTTACACTAGGTGCCGTACTTGTCTTATTATTGACTAGTACTTGAGTTGAATCTATTACGGCTCTGTGCTTCTGAGGATTCATCTTCTCAGCTAGACGAGCTGATAACTCAGAAAACAAATCCTCCTGAAGGGACCTGTCCACAGGTTCTTGTGTGTCAGGTGTAGCTAAATCTATTATATCTTGATTTACCGAAAATTTATCAAAGGCATCTTTTAACAGTGACATTTTATTTTCTACAATGAATAAATTAGTTTCCGAGTTTAATTTACTATTAACCCATTTCTGAATTCTGGTCATAGACGCTTTCGCGGATTTGCAATTTTCCTTGGCCGTTTTAATATCCATTCTTAAAGTTCAGAGAAGTACCTTCTTTAGAATAAATGTGTTAATTTATAATAAGAGAAACAAAGAAACTTAATAAAATGAGAGAGAAAAGATAATATGATCTTTAATGAGTTAAATTAATAGCAAAATAAGCAAATCACCAATATCTATTCAGATCCGGCTCGAAGGACCATGTTATGAGGCTGGTAAATAGACCCCACTTTAATGAAATTGTTCCAATCTCAGGTTCTATAGGTGCTGGTTCGCTGAGAAAGGTAATTAGCTGATACCACTAAAAGTACCAGCGAGACTGCTTCCAAAAGGGATAAATTTAGAGCAATGAATTATGATAAGATAAGAATTTAACACATTTATTCTAAATCAAACAATGAAATTAAAGAGAAGTGAAAAATATATACATATATAAATAATTCTTCCTCTGTATGAAAAAGAAGAAGATATATACGTATAAATAAAATAATATGTACCTAAAAATAAATAATTATGAACAGTAAACAAAAATGACAGATTTTATAAACTAAATCTAATGAAAATGTCCGAACGAAAACTACGAGAAAAACTACGGTATTGTATCTAAACTTACATAAATGTTCCGCGCACTAAAATAGTCCGTTGACCGATGTCTTTATATTATGAGCTCATAAATATAAATAATGTCCTTACCTCCAACTTAATACCACTTGCCTAGGTATGACGAGAATTTCCACTTAAATTTTGCTACGAATCAGATGACCAAATTTACGATTACTAAATACTTAACGGGAGAGACTCTGGGTATTTGTATCTTCTATTTAATTATCCTTTATATTATTATGTGGAGAGAAACACAAATATTTGTCTCTTTTGGGGTTATTTTTCTAATTTCTTTCTTGAACGAGATGATCTGCTAATTACGGGAGATGAATTTTTTTTATATTGTCACTTTGACGTTTTTGGGTTTTTGCTTTACGTGACAGAATCATATTTTTGACGTCACTAGAGATGGGAAATGCCGCATATGTACAATAATATAAATAAGGAACGTACTTCTTTGAATTTTGTGAATATTTTGTGAGAGTTTCGAACAGTTGTGTTCTGAAATCTTGTATTGAATCTTGCATAGATTATTCTCTCTGATATTCCTTCCCATTCTAGTAACGCGACAGTAGCTTCTCTATCTAGCATAAATCCTACACCACTCTCATAGTTTGATTCGTTTCCTTCTTTGCCAGAGTACAAAATCGTTTCTCCAGAGTTTAATTTATATTTACCGTTTTCCTTCCATCTTATTTCACTTAGCCCTAGGATCTGGATTTTGTATCTCTTAACTTCACTTGCTATTTGCAATGCTCTTGTTATATCTCTCATCGTGCGGACATTCCAACATCCTATATATTTTGTTTCCCTCGTATCCATTTTTCTCGTGTCCATTTTTCTCGCTGTGTTCGTCATCGTTTTATCCGACCTGTTTCCGAGGCCAACAGTAGATGTTTCTTTAGCGATTGTGTTCTTTACGTGGTAGGGTTGCTAGCCCTACGCACAACCCTCCTCCTTTTTCAGCCGGGCTTGGGACCGTCCTAGGCGGAGTTAGTGTCATATTTACTTGTTAAATAAAATTTACTTGGTAGAAAACTAAAGAATAGTTTATTTCGCAGATTTACTACCAGAGTTAATTATTTACTTTGCATTTATAATACGCAAATCTGTAGAATAAATTGCTTTACTTCCAAACTAAATTTTACTTGGTAAGTTAAATTTATAATACTGGGCATTAATTTTGGAATATATTCGCTTCTAAAAATTTTTAGGACATTACTGTTTAAAATTTTTATATTCCATTGTATGAAGAGTGGATTCTTGATATATATCTAAATCTAATCATTTTTGGTTTGATGATCTTTCTTGTGTAAATAGCTTGTTAAGGTAAATAATTAGGGGAGACCGGGGCGAGTTGTCACAATTTCCAGTTATATTTTTTTTTATTCAATTTGAAACCCTATTTGCACATTTGGTGCATAATTAATATGGTTCATGTTTTGGAAACACTGTGTAAAATCTATAAGGCTGTAAATAAATTCACAATATCAAAATTGAATTTTTCAAAAAAAAAACACAAACAAATGTGACAACTTGTCCCCTGGATGGGCTGGATGTCACGTTACTTGGGGTTGATCGTCATGTGTATTTTAGATGACAGATAAGTAAAAAATTATATTTTTAAAAATATTTATTAACACAACTGTTTTATATTCAAAACCGAGTTTTTAGGAGAGATCAGTCACTATCGCAGTTATAACAAATGTAAAGTTCACTTCCATCAGTGCACGTGAGACCAACCATTGCAGGATCTGCATTTTACTCACTCTTCATTTGGCGCGCTGTTGGAAAAGGGTTCCGCATAAATTAAACAAATCTATTTTTCTTCATCAGTTTCACTATCGGAACAAGCCTTGGGTTTTTCAATTTTCCTCGTTTTCTTCACCTTTTCTTCTAAATCAAAAACTCTTTTTCACTGTTTCCCTTTTCCTTTTTTTCTTATTCAAGCTTTTATTTTTTTCTTCCTCTCGTTGGTTTTTCACTGGAGTATCAGTAAGTATTGCACTCTCGTTTATGACGACAAACTCGATTCGTTTTCCTTGCCGATGCCTTCGGATAAGGTCTCAGACTTTCTGGAGTGACTATATTTCCAATATGCTGCCTTGCTAAACTACTGCAACAGGGATCGTTAAAGCTAGTTTAAATATCCCTTTGTATGTCTTGAATACCCGACTCTAACGTAGAATCTTGCGTTTTATTCAGCATAAGAACTGATTTTGTAATTGTTTTCGTAGTTGTTTAGAAGTCTTAATTATTATTGTTTGTTTCCTGCGTATTGATATTTTTCAAGCTAGAAGTTTCAGCTTCGTTGAAGATGGGTAGATCTGGCCTAGCTTCTTTTTCGGTGATTCTCGGCTCTTGTCCGGTTTCTTCTTCGTTAAAGATGCTCGGATACGCCCTATCAGTGATGGAGCTCACGAGAAACTGTTGTAAGGGAACACACCTGACACCCGAAAACCAGACTGGATATTTTTAGGAGTAAATGCGAGGGGTAAGTAATAGAGACCAGTGAAGGTATGTCGTATAAAATCATGGTCTAACCGGGATTATTTAAAACCCAAGCATCGCAGGAAGTATTTATATATTTCTTAAAAGGTACAAAAACTGCGCGGTCAAGAGGTTGCAGCTCGTGTGAACAATTAGAGTGGAAAGAAAGCATGGTTATCTAATAGAAGTAGGCAAGGTTTTTCCACAGTACTTTTTATATGAAGGTGAACAAATTTAAGAAAGTACAGGAAATGTTACTCTTTCATCCAGCTGATGGGTTTCCTGAACCTCGTGAATCAGGTGGAACCGAATTTAACAAATATGTGATTTAAAAGGCACACGTGGAAAAATAAAAAAGAAGGTATTCAATTTCCTATAGCTGACACTGCACGGGAGTTCCCCTCTCTGCTGAAACTATCGAACAAACCTGTTTGAATCTTCTTCTGGCAACAACTCCATCGGGATTTTGGACAGTTGTGACCCCAGTTTCGTCCATGTTCCAGATTTCGTGAGCCTCAAATTTGTGTTTCTCCATAACTGTGGCTAAATTGTCAAAAAGGGCGTTGACATTTGTTCTATTGAAATTACTGGCCCTTGTTAAACTATTTGCTTCCGGTTTACGAATAGATAATACAGAATGTCGTTTCAGAAACGCAGTAAACCAGTCACCACCAGCTTTTTTATGGAGCTTCCAGATTTTTGGTATTTTGAAGGAATTATCATTAGCGAATTAATATGCTAGCACACTTACTTCCTTGTGTGATAACCATCTGATAGCATCTGATAAATATCAGATGCTTTGAGTATATATTCAACTAATTGATTTTCAATGACACCGATATTGTCCAAGCAATTAAATGCACTCTACAATGACACCGATATTGTCAAAGAAATTAAATCACAGCGACTAAGATGGGCAGACCACGTGCACAGACTTCATAAGGAGAGACTTGTAAGACTGGTATGGGAGGAGATTCCTACAGGCAAAAGACCACTAGGACGTCCCAGAATGCGATAGAGAGATACCATTCAATCAGATCTACGAAAAATGAACAATACATTTGACCCTAGGTTGATGGAAGACTGAACAAATTGGAGGACATTTGTACAGTCAGCCAGGACACACCCAGGGTTGTGATGATGATGAATTTCAACTTCAGGCGCGAATACTAAATGATTTTTGAGGTAACCAACTGAAATTCACGGAGTAACCAATCCTTCGTCAAGTAAGTCTCACTCTGGAATTGTCTTACATTACCTTGCCAAAGTGCGGAAATTTAAATTGAAATCAGTTACCGCTTTTCTTATTGACGACCCACTTAATTTCAGTAACCTACTTAAAAGTCCGTCAACCGACGCTTTTCCTTTCTCAGACATCCTTTTGAAATTTCGAACCATGATTATGTAATCTTAAAACATAAAAATACATGTCATATACCTACGTGGAATGATGTTTAAAGCTAAATGGCCTAGCGGGGCTGGTTGTCACTTGTGTCAAGCAGCCCCCTCTAATTTGAGATAACCTGCCTCATTGCACAATTAATTTTCAAAGCTGAATAATGACAGGAAATCAACAAATTCAAAAACAATATTTACGTAAAATCATAGTCAGGTTACTGAAGAGCACAAATATATTGCACAGTTTTTGGTATTACCCGTTTTAGACTTGAAAAAACAAACAGGGTAGGCGATTTATTCATTTTTTTCCGTGCGACCGTAACTTATCGACGACAGCTTTCGTACTGAATACAGGTGTTCTTTGAAGACGCGGGAATGCCAGGCCCATGCTTCTTATGGCTGGACAATTCGACGTAGATCTCAGGATCGAATTGTTTTGTAATGCCCCTTTGTCCGCTTCTTCTCGATCGACGATGGTAAATAAATGTTTGAGTGTGGAGAAAAAATATGGTTTTATTGACAGCTACGTAATTACACTATAGATGATGTTCAGGTAACTTTCTATGATAGACGGCAACCCAAAATAGTCCCCTTGGTAAATTTATAATCTCGTCAAAATATGCAATTCATCAATAAGTTGCATGACAACCGAACTACGGACCTTGCGTTTTGAAAGGTTGCAACTACAGTTTAAAGGAAGCTATTGCAAAACTTAAAGTTCAATTGGAAAATACATTATTTGGCAATTTACTAAGTTTGCAGGTTGAATGGACTCTAATTATTAAAATATTACTCGATGTTTCCCAATGTTTCAATTATACATGGTGAAACTATAAAAGTTTAGGAAGTTAAGAAAAAATGTGAGATTACAAATTAAGGGATTACTTTGAGATTGAACAATGGCGTTGCCAAGATTCAAAAGCTGTGACAACCAACCCCGGTCACCTCTATATGTTCCTTATGTTGCTAGTCTAGTTTTTTTATTATCTCATTCATTGTTTTATCTGTGTCCCTCTCCAGGTGCTCTGTACGGAAACATCCAGGAATAGGAATCTCATTATTTGTTGCACGAGCTCTCCCTTCAATTCTCCCATGTGGAGATATTAAATGTTGACTATGTAATTCCGTATCATATGATTGATTGGTTTCATTAGCCTGTTTCATTAGATCTTCAGGATTACTTCTTACATTTTCGATCCATCGCTTATTAATGGGTATTGTATCTGACTTGTTTAAAGTGTTATATAACGGTGGGAATTCCTCCTGGCTCATTCGGAATGTATTCTCTTGCGATTTTTTGTTGGAAACATAAGGGAATCTCCCGTATGCCCCGTAATATTAAAAATTATCCAGAGACATGACAGCTATAATAGTTCGTTGTCTGACATAATCTGGACACTTCTCATAAGTACTTATGTGAAAGTTGCTACTGCACTGAAAGTATTTCATCAAACATTCCCCTTTATCTGTTTTATCAGCACAGTTTTTACATTTTTTCCCTTCGACATTGGTATTTTGTATGGCCAAAACGAAAACACTGATAGCATTGGACTTCTGGGATTATATATGGTTTTACCCTAAAAGGGACACCATATATAGTCACTTCTCTGGGATTGCTTTTCCCGAAAAGGTGAACTCGACTGTTTCTGTATTAATATATTTCGTCGTATCACATTTTGACTTCCTTTTAAATCGCCTTACATCTAGAACTTTAATATTTACCGAAGCTAATCCCGAAAATTTAATTACGTCAGCATACGAGATACTAATAGGGGAGAGTTGGACAAAACGGGATAGCTAATGTTATTCGACTCATAACTCTTTGATCTACTTCTTCTTAACTGTAACTTCTTCATTGATCACTTCCTATGTTCAATTGTCAAATAACTGTCAAAGTATGGACACAAATTTTTATTCTCCGCATTTTAATAGTTTGATTCTAACGATACAAACGTGCAGTTCTCGGTGTATTGTGCGTTATTGTGTTAATGTTCCTTTATTGGTTATAATAGGTAGGTTAGGTAAGTGATTAAAAAAATAATGGATGAGACCTCGGGTGGCACTTCGCCACCCGAAAATAAGCACGCAGGGGAGGATAGGTATGTAAATAATTTTATAGATTTAAATAATGGATATAGAGCTGAGGATATTTTGTATATATTGAAAGTGTTGATAAGTACTTAGGAAGATTATTCCTCAAACGGATGTGATTGAGATCAAATCAGTTGGTCTAAATCGCGTTAAAGTTATTTTTAAGTCATATGAAAAAGCTAATTATCTAGTTAATAATAAAATTAAAAGGGGTGTTAAGGAATGTTGATACATACTTTTCTGAAGAATATTTACAAAATGCCATAATATCTTATAAAGAGGTGGTTCAAGTGCAACGTATGAAACGAAAGATAACAGATAAGACGGTAATATTTCATATGTAAACAAGACAAATGGTTATTGTTCAATTTGTAGAAAATAAACTTTCTCAAAATCTACAAATTAATTTATGCAATTTCTCTGTAGAACCATATATATTTCCTGTTGTTCAATGTTTTAATTGCTTGCGATATGGACATTCTGCCAAACAATGTAAAACCAAATCTTCCCATTGTCAAAACTGTTCTAGCCTAAATCATACCGTTCATTTGCGACAACACTGTGACATTTCGAAAATTGCATTTTTTCGGAAAATAGATAATCGAAATCTCCGTATCGCGATCTATTTACCAGCAAAACCGTGGTATTTTTACTTTAAAATTGGCGCCACAATGAGAGAAAGACAACAAATATCACATTGTAGCGCTTTCTCATTAAGCGATCTAGGTGGCGACGACAAAGGAACAGCTCAGTTATTACCTGTTAGTGTTGGGAGGAAGTACTCGCAGTGTTTTTAAACAACGTGATATTTGAACTTATCACGTTTTTGGTGAAAAGGTAAGTGTAATTTCGAATAACTTGTTCTTTTTCGACAATGTGATATATAATTTTATCACATTTTTCTTGTAAAATTTAGATAAAAAAGAATGTGTTAGGTTTTTGCTATCACGTTTTTAATGTAAAAATAATGAATTTGTCTGTAATAACTCAAAGAGTAACGCTGAAGATGATAGATTATTTGCTCTTTGGTAATATGTGATTTGGTTTATTTATTGATATATTCTTGTTGCAGAATACTTTTCGGTTAAGTTGTATTTTATTTAAACTTATAACGTTGTAGTTGCTGAATATAAGATTTTATTAGTTTTATATTTTTCAGATGGGGTCGAGATCAAAATTAATGTTAGAGCTAGTAGCTCAAAAAAACGACGATGATTTTCGAAATTCCGACCATATTGTCAATGAGAACATAGAATCTATTAATGAGACCCGTAGTTATTCTAATGAGAAGCAAGAAACGACTCAGAGTAAGTCCTAGTGTATAATACAGTTTTGATGCATAGGTATTTAATTCAAGTTCGATTTTAGATAATCAAGAGATATCTCAGCACCATCATCAACGTACTGAGTCTACAAGTTCATCATCTAGCAGATCCTCAAGTGGCTCCTCGTCGTCATCCTTCTATGAAGGTAGGTGGATTAAATATTAATTACTAAAGAACTAAAATACTCACTTGCTATTTTGCATCTTTGCAGATAGTGATGACTCAGTAAAAGATCCGGATTACCAAGATCCAACACTTCTGCCTGAAAATTTGTCACTATCTGTATTTGAACATTTAAATTCATCACCTTCTGTATTTGAACATTTAAGTTCTTCACCATCTGCATTTGTATATGAAAATTTATCAGCATCTATATTTGAACAAGAAAATTTGTTATCTGATATTGAACATGAGAGTTCAACACCACCTTTAACTGAACATGAGAATTCAACACCCCCTTTATCTGAACAACAAAATCTAATACCGACTGAAACTGGCATCGTTGTGATTGAGACTCCCACTAAGAAAGGAAAGAAAAGACTAAGACAAGAAAGTAGCTGGAAAAAGAATGTAGCAAAGAAGTTAAGAAATAGTGGTAAGTCTTACCAATCATCTAAATCCAAAAAAGAAATGCCTGAAAGGAAACTTAAACCACCTTGCAAAGAAATCTGCAAATTTAAGTGTCGATACAATATAACGGAAACTCAATGACAAGATCTTCTAAATGATTACTGGAATTTGGGAAATGTTGAAAGGCAATGGTCATTTATACTTCAGTCAATGGAAGAAGTAAAACCAGCGCATCGTTATGTTAGAGTCGATGAAAATGGTATAATACTCCAAAACGAGATAAAAATAATGCTTTTTTTTTCACGCTAAATGGCGTTAAAATCAGAGTATGCAAGATTTTTTACGTAAACACTTTGGGTATTAACAATAGACCTATTGAAACGGCGCTGAAAAAAAAAGAATAAAGAAACAAACGTCTCACATCTAAAAGACAACCGTGGATGTCACTCCAATCATGTACACGTAGATGATGCACTCAAAACCGCAGCAAAAGCTTTTATCGAAGATATACCTAAAATAGAGTCTCTCTATATCCGGGCTAATTCTAAAAGACATTACATAGATGGAAGCAAAACTATATCAGATATTCATAGAGATTACGTTTAGCATTGTAAAAACAACAACGTTGGTTTTGTTAATTATATTATGTTCTATCGTATATTTACACAGGACTTTAATATTTCCTTCTTTATTCCAATGTGAATCACTTGTGAATTGTGCGAAGCTTACAAAAATTACACAGCCGAAGAAAAAAAAACTAAAACAAGAAGTTTCTTTACAACACCAGGAAGAAAAATCATTGTCCCGACTAGAGAAAGAGAAGGATAAGAACGATGAGGAAACAATAGTCGCGGTATACGACTTACAAGCCGTTTTTCAATGCCCAAAGGGAGAAATTTCTGTGTTTTATTATAAGTCAAAATTAAATGTTCTGAACCTAACAATTTATGATCTGAAAACTCATTTTGTAGAAAGTTATGTGTGGGACGAATCTCAGGCACATAGAGGTGTTAATGAGATTGCAACATGCGTTTTTAAATACCTTCAGAAAATTTCGGATGGAGACAAGCCAGTTGACGTTGTGTTTTATTCAGACAACTGTGCTGGACAGCAAAAGAATAAATTTATGATGGCGATGTATTTATATGCTGTTCAAAAATACCCTAATATTAAAACAATAACCCATAAATACATTATTAAGGGCCATACCCAAAACGAGGGAGATTCGGTTCACTCACAATTCGAACGCCAAACAAAAAGGCAGTTGAGGTCTGGACCTATCTATACTCCTGAAGGATTCATTGGTGCAATTAAAGCCGCCCGAAAGAAATCCGAGCCTATACATGTGAATGAGATGTGTTTTGATGATATTTGTGACTGGAAAGCTGCTGCTAATCAAATGAATTTTGTACTACAGAGAGATGATGAAAAAAATACCGTTAAAATTACTGAGATAAAAGTATTTAAAGTCGTGAAAGATGAGCCCGAAGCATTATATTTTAAAACTTCTTACGCCGCCAAAGTGTTCAAAAGGGCTGTTGTAATAAAAAAGAAGAGTGATTTTACCTTCCGCCTTAAGAAAGCATTCGATATAAAACCTGGTTTAGCCGAAAGGAAAAAACAGGATCTACTTTCGTTACTGAATAGTAGTCATATTCCTGGTTATTACAAAGGTTTTTACGAAAGTTTGTAGTTTTACTATTTTTTATTTTCATACTAATATTTTCTATTTGATAAACTAATTTGTTTACTTTTTATATTATTGAGTTTTGTTTTTGTTATTGTATCTTAAGTTTGAAGACTGATAGTTACATAGTTTAAATGACTGTTTATTTAGTTCTGACATAATTATAATTTTTAATTAGTGTCTTCTTTATCGTAAATTATCTTATTAGTACCATAATAGTTTTCAATCTGTACTACACATTTTGTAATAATTGGGTATACTCGTAAGATTAATATAATATTTTATGTTTTTTGTGATTCTAAGTGCCTATATGACTTATAATATAAGTTGTCGATCTCAAGATTGTGTTATTACATTAAACTGTGTACAACATATTACTATTTATTTACTTTATTTTAAACAATAGAGTTTTATCATTATATAAATCATATAGAAGTAAATAATTTCATCATCTTCAACGCGATATTTAATATTGGCACATCTAAGATCATAAATATTTCATGAACAATGTGATAAGTTTGCTCTTTTTTCTTTAACTCAGGAATTTCAGGTATTCTGCTAATAATTTTACACTATTATGGCATGAATCATTTTAATAATGAATTGCTTTAAAACTTACTCTAACAATGCTATAAATCTGCGCAATACTTAAATAGCTAGGTGTGATCAAAAGTTTAAAAAGCGTCTACTGTAAAATCAAGGTTTTCGAGATATTACACTGTCGTCGCAAATGGACGATACGTCAGACTCTTCTTGCGAAAACTTCTGCATTTACTGCCAAAATAATGAACACCGCTCTACATCCAGAAATTGTCCAATATATAAGAAACAAAAAAAAATATCAAACAACTCAAGGCCAGAGAAAATATTACATTTAAAGAAGATGAAAGATTGCAGGATAATCCATCTTATGCCAAGATTTCTACAAATAATAGTTTCTCAGTTTTTAATAATTCCACTAATTTTCCATCTCTCCCTAGTACGTCCCAAACTCCAAATTCTAACTTTTTGCTGCTTAATCCATCGTTCAAAATACTTCACCTAAAAGACTAGTCAAAAAACGTAAACCGTCTGCTCCTGATTCTTCACCTATTTCTCACTCTTTGCCTACTTCTTCCAATTTGCAATAAAAAAAACTAAATCTACACAATCCCATCATACCAAATCCTCACAGAGATGAATTTATCCAATATAAGGAAAAACTTACAAGTCAGTAATATCCGTAGTTAAACAAGTAGTTAATATAAATTTATCCCAAACACATTACAGTATAGAAGAAAATATTAGAAATATGATCTCTAATCTAGATCTAGATCCGAATATGAGCTAGAAAAAGTCCTTCAAATCTAACTCCAGAAATCGATATTGAATCGTGTTCTCATGATTCAGTCCACTAATATAATAAATACACAATAGTAAAAACATTAAAGTTATCTAATGGAATATTCGTTCTTTCTCTAAAAACCATTTAAGTTTACTAACTTTTTTCACAATAATCCTGTAGATATTATAGCTTTATCAGATATATAAAAACCAAACCATTCTTTTAAATTTAAAGGGTATAAGATTATCCGACAGGATCGTGCAGATAACTTTGGCAGAGTTGACATTGCAGTTCGTCAAGACATTAAATTTATAAATTTTCCTATTACCTTTGCATATGAGCCCCTTAAAGCACCAGTGGTGTAACTCCATTTTCCATTAAATTTTAGTTAAGGTCTAAATCGTGTTCCGCAACAAGTATGTTATATTAGCACAAATGGTTTAAGTTATAAGTCATATAATAACCTTGTAGATATGCAACACATTTTTTGTTGTCAGTGGAGTCACCTATCTGTTGACAGCCAACGTGAAGTACAAGGAATATAAACCACTGTTCCTGCAACTGTTTTTGTTTTCACACGTGTGTTTGTTTGTGTATGTTAGCTTTTGATACATTAAGTTTCATTTGCATATTTAATTGTGTTTAGTGTAGTTTAAAATGAGTTTTTTTGATGAAGATCAAAATCTCAGAGCCAAGTCTATTCGCTGATAATGGGTCTGGCGATGAATATTTTCCAACACATTCCGATGAATATTTTTTTGCACACTTTTAAAATTTATGATGGTAGTGTCATCGAGGCCTACGTTCTCGATGTGCATCGCCCCGCCTTCTCTACTCTGACGCAAGTCAGAGGCTCCACCCGCCGAGGCTTTGGAATTCCCAGCTACCGCATACGTCACATGCGACGAGTTCTATAAAAGCTGGTGATTCCAAACCTCGGTATCTCAGTCGGCAGTCGTCCTCCGGCCTGCACGGGCTTGTCCGGTCAGCCTGGGGCGCTGCACTCTACCCTGCCCTGACTCTGTGGTCTGGGGTCGTTATAGAGCGAATTGGTGTTTTATTTCTGTATAGTTAGTAGTAGTGTTTTATTTTTAGGGTTCGTATTATAATGTAAGAAACTCGAGCTTTGGTCTGGTTCTTTTCAGAACCAGCCAAATTCTCTCCACTTAGAAGTAGTTCTTAAGTGTAAGAACTATACTGAGTTCTGGGTTAGGCAGAACTCAGTACAACTCTTCAACGTAGCAGTAGCAGCAGTATTTTTATGTTTGTCTGTTGATGCGTCTGCTCCCCTCTGCGATCTTACATCTAATAATGAGCTTATCCATCTTTTTGCTATACAAATAAGATCGATCTGATTTTGTGTCTTTCCGTCAGGGGATGTCCATGTTGTTTTGTGTATTCTCTTATGGGAGAAAAGGCTTCCGCCTATAACAAACCCGTTCTGGGCACAGAAATCTGTTAATAATTCTCCATTTTCATTTTTGTACCTATTCCATCTGTGACCATTACTGTTTCTCTATCTTTATTTGCTTCACCAATTTTAGCGTTCCAGTCTCCCATAAATATGAAGATGTCTCTCTTATGTAGGTATGTCTCTCAGTAATTTGTCATACTATGATTGTAGTTGTTCATAGAAAAGTTCTTTCATTGGTGGGGGCATAAACATTTATTATAGTTGTGTTCTGAAATCTTGTATTGAATCTTGCATAGATTATTCTATCTGATATTCCTTCCCATTCTAGTAACGCGTCAGTAGCTTCTCTATCTAGCATAAATCCTACACCACTCTCATAGTTTGATTCGTTTCCTTCCTTGCCAGAGTGCAAAATCGTTTCTCCAGAGTTTACCTTTTTCCTTCCATCTTATTTCACTTAGCCCTAGGATCTGGATTTTGTATCTCTTAACTTCGCTTGCTATTTGCAATGCTCTTGTTATATCTCTCATCGTGCGGGCATTCCAACATCCTATATATTTTGTTTTCCCCGTATCCATTTTTCTCGTTGTGTTCGTCATTGTTTTATTCGACCTGTATCCGAGGCCAACAGTAGATGTTTCTTTAGCGATTGTGTTCTTTACGTGGTAGGGTTGCTAGCCCTACGCACAACCCTCCTCCTTTTTAAGCCGGGCTTGGGACCGTCCTAGGCGGAGTTAGTGTCATATTTACTTGTTAAATAAAATTTACTTGGTAGAAAACTAAAGAATAGTTTATTTCGCAGATTTACTACCAGAGTTGATTATTTACTTTGCATTTATAATACGCAAATCTGTAGAATAAATTGCTTTACTTTCAAACTAAATTTTACTTGGTAAGCTAAATTTATAATACTATAAATTTTTTTAGGACATTCCTGTTTAAAAATTTTATATTCCATTGTATGAAGAGTGGATTCTTGATATAATATATCTAAATCTAATAATTTTTGGTTTGATGATCTTTCTTGTGTAAATAGCTTGTTAAGGTAAATAATTAGGGGAGTCAATTCTCGAGAACGATCGTTCGCTGAACGTATACGTTCGTGACGTAATGAGCGAACGTTTCTAAAAAATGCAATTCTGGAGGAATGAATCTTGAACGATTCGTTCGAAATCATCGCTCAAAGTGATCGTTCAACAACGAGTGATCTTCATCATACGTTCGATAATAGTAACGGCGTTCTTCTTAACCTCAACTCTGTTTTTTGTTGTAATAAGATTTTGGGAAAATGAATGTGGAAGATTTGATATTAGAAAATATGATGAGTGTTGTGAGGGAAGCTGAAATTTTAGTGGAAGAAAGTTTTAGTGGCCGCGAAAGATATATTTAGGTTAGATTCCTGGTAATTTTACATTCTTTCAAAAATTGATTGGTACAGTAAATAATTAATTTTTAGATATATGTATGTAGTAATTATAAGATAATGAATGTAAATACACGTTATCCAGGCGCTACACATAATGAACTTATTTGGAATCAATACAACTACCAAAATGTGCCACGAAATATTTTTTAAGATCAAGGTCATTTTACCTATTAGGTCAGAATTTATTTATAATATACCACAAGGTATGACCTGAGAATTGACCCTGAATTAGTAGAATAAGATTTAATTAGTACTGTTATATTATTATGAATTATTTTCACTATTAAAGAAATAAATTGAAAATTTACTGATTTTTACTATATTAAACTAAAATCATTTTCCATTTTCATAAATGTAATATATTTCAATATTGGTGAATGAATGTGACAAATCAGGTTTTAAATAAACACGGAAACAGTTTTATCACATGGAACACAAACTTTTCAATAATATTTACCACGATGCCAAATCTATAGATCTGTTAAAATGAGCGAATACGTTCATCGGAGCGAGTAGTTAAAAATATCCTCGAGAATTAACATTGCCGGAACTATACGTTCAATTTCATTCGTTCGTGAGCGTATACGCTCAGGGAACGACCATTCTCGAGAATCGACTCCCTGGCCCAGTTGTCACAATTTCCAGTTATAATTTTTTTTATTCAATTTGAAACCCTATTTGCACATTTGGTGCATAATTAATATGGTTCATATTTTGGAAACACTGTGTAAAATCTATAAGGCTGTAAATAAATTCACAATATCAAAATTGAATTTTTCAAAAAAGACAAACAAATGTGACAACTTGGCCCCTGGATGGGCTGGATGTCACGTTACTTGGGGTTGATCGTCATGTGTATTTTAGATGACTGATAAGTAAAGAATTATATTTTTAAAAATATGTATTAACACAACTGTTTTATATTCAAAACCGAGTTTTTAGGAGAAATCAGTCACTATCGCAGTTATAACAAATGTAAAGTTCACTTCCATCAGTGCACGCAACATGAGACCAACCATTGCAGGATCTGCATTTTACTCACTCTTCATTTGGCGCGCAGTTGGAAAAGGGTTCCGCATAAATTAAACAAAACTATTTTTCTTCATCAATTTCACTATCGGAACAAGCCTTGGGTTTTTAAATTTTCCTCGTTTTCTTCACCTTTTCTTCTAAATCAAAAACTCTCTTTTTCACTGTTTCCCTTTTCCTGTTTTTCCTATTCAAGCTTTTCTAGTTTGAATATCCCTTTGTATGTCTTGAATACCCGACTCTAACGTAGAATCTTGCATTTTATTCAGCATAAGAACTGATTTTGTAATTGTTTTCGTAGTTGTTTAGAAGTCTTAATTATTATTGTTTGTTTCAGCTTCGTTGAAGATGGGTAGATCCGGCCTAGCTTCTTTTTCGGTGATTCTCGGCTCTGGTCCGGTTTCTTCTTCGTTAAAGATGCTCGGATACGGCCTATCAGTGATGGAGCTCACGAGAAACTGTTGTAAGGGAACACACCTGACACCCGAAAACTAGACTGGATATCTTTAGGAGTAAATGCGACGGATAAGTAATAGAGACCAGTGAAAGGCTAATAGACTCAGATGGGCAGGGCATGTGATACGCAGTAACGACAACCGCCTTATAAACAATGTGTTCTGGGAAAGGCCAGATGGAAGAAGGTCGGTTGGGCGGCCTAGAAAAAGGTGGAAAGATGCAGTCAAAGAAGATCTAGAGAAAATGGGAGTGCGACAATGGGAATTAGTGGCACAGGACCGACAAACATGGAAGGCAATAGTAAACGCGGCAAAGACTCACGAAGAGTTGTAGCGCCATTGATGATGATGATGAAGTTATGTCGTATAAAGTCATGGTCTAACCGGGATTATTTAAAACCCAAGCATCGCAGGAAGTATTTATATATTTCTTAAAAGGTACAAAAACTGCGCGGTCAAGAGGTTGCAGCTCGTGTGAACAATTAGAGTAGAAAGAAAGCATGGTTATCTAACGGAAGTAGGCAAGGTTTTTCCACAGTACTTTTTATATGAAGGTGAACAAATTTAAGAAAGTCCAGGAAATGTTACTCTTTCATCCAGCTGATGGGTTTCCTGAACCTTGTGAATCAGGTGGAACCGAATTTAACAAATATGTGATTTAAAAGGCACACGTGGAAAAATAAAAAAGGAGGTATTCAATTTCCTATAGCTGACACTGCACGGGAGTTCCTCTCTCTGCTGAAACTATCGAACAAACTTGTTTGAATCTTCTTCTGGCAACAACGCCGTCGGGATTTTGGACAGTTCTGACCCCAGTTTCGTCCATGTTCCAGATTTCGTGAGCCTCAAATTTGTGTTTCTCCATAACTGTGGCTAAATTGTCAAAAAGGGCGTTGACATTTGTTCTATTGAAATTACTGGCCCTCGCTAAACTATTTGCTTCCGGTTTACGAATAGACAATACAGAATGTCGTTTCAGAAACGCAGTAAACCAGTCACCACCAGCTTTTTTATGGAGCTTCCAGATTTTTGGTATTTTGAAGGAATTATCATTAGCGAATTAATATGCTAGCACACTTACTTCCTTGTGTGATAACCATCTGATAGCATCTGATAAATATCAGATGCTTTGAGTATATATTCAACTAATTGATTTTCAATGACACCGATATTGTCCAAGCAATTAAATGCACTCTACAATGACACCGATATTGTCAAAGAAATTAAATCACAGCGACTAAGATGGGCAGACCACGTGCACAGACTTCATAAGGAGAGACTTGTAAGACTGGTATGGGAGGAGATTCCTACAGGCAAAAGACCACTAGGACGTCCCAGAATGCGATAGAGAGATACCATTCAATCAGATCTACGAAAAATGAACAATACATTTGACCCTAGGTTGATGGAAGACTGAACAAATTGGAGGACATTTGTACAGTCAGCCAGGACACACCCAGGGTTGTGATGATGATGAATTTCAACTTCAGGCGCGAATACTAAATGATTTTTGAGGTAACCAACTGAAATTCACGGAGTAACCAATCCTTCGTCAAGTAAGTCTCACTCTGGAATTGTCTTACATTACCTTGCCAAAGTGCGGTAATTTAAATTGAAATCAGTTACCGCTTTTCTTATTGACGACCCACTTAATTTCAGTAACCTACTTAAAAGTCCGTCAACCGACGCTTTTCCTTTCTCAGACATCCTTTTGAAATTTCGAACCATGATTATGTAATCTGAAAACATAAAAAATACATGTCATATACCTACGTGGAATGATGTTTAAAGCTAAATGGCCTAGCGGGGCTGGTTGTCACTTGTGTCAAGCAGCCCCCTCTAATTTGAGATAACCTGCCTCATTGCACAATTAATTTTCAAAGCTGAATAATGACAGGAAATCAACAAATTCAAAAACAATATTTACGTAAAATCATAGTCAGGTTACTGAAGAGCACAAATATATTGCACAGTTTTTGGTATTACCCGTTTTAGACTTGAAAAAACAAACAGGGTAGGCGATTTATTTATTTTTTCCGTGCGACCGTAACTTATCGACGACAGCTTTCGTACTGAATACAGGTGTTCTTTGAAGACGCGGGAATGCCAGGCCCATGCTTCTTATGGCGTTGCCAAGATTCAAAAGCTGTGACAACCAACCCCGGTCACCTCTATATGTTCCTTATGTTGCTAGTCTAGTTTTTTTATTATCTCATTCATTGTTTTATCTGTATCCCTCTCCAGGTGCTCTGTACGGAAACATCCAGGAATAGGAATCTCATTATTTGTTGCACGAGCTCTCCCTTCAATTCTCCCATGTGGAGATATTAAATGTTGACTATGTAATTCCGTATCATATGATTGATTGGTTTCATTAGCCTGTTTCATTAGATCTTCAGGATTACTTCTTACATTTTCGATCCATCGCTTATTAATGGGTATTGTATCTGACTTGTTTAAAGTGTTATATAACGGTGGGAATTCCTCCTGGCTCATTCGGAATGTATTCTCTTGCGATTTTTTGTTGGAAACATAAGGGAATCTCCCGTATGCCCCGTAATATTAAAAATTATCCAGAGACATGACAGCTATAATAGTTCGTTGTCTGACATAATCTGGACACTTCTCATAAGTACTTATGTGAAAGTTGCTACTGCACTGAAAGTATTTCATCAAACATTCCCCTTTATCTGTTTTATCAGCACAGTTTTTACATTTTTTCCCTTCGACATTGGTATTTTGTATGGCCAAAACGAAAACACTGATAGCATTGGACTTCTGGGATTATATATGGTTTTACCCTAAAAGGGACACCATATACAGGGTGAGGCAGATAAAAGTCCTATTAGAAATCTCTCGAGAACTAAAGGAAACAGAATCATGAAAATTGGA
Source organism: Diabrotica virgifera virgifera (assembly GCF_917563875.1). Lineage (NCBI taxonomy): Eukaryota > Metazoa > Arthropoda > Insecta > Coleoptera > Chrysomelidae > Diabrotica > Diabrotica virgifera. The sequence continues at coordinate 136,341,327 of NC_065451.1, forward strand.
ATGAAGGGGTTTTGAAGAGTGATCTCTTTAATGAAAATATTTTCATCGATTTACTACTTCCGGTTATACCGGAAGTGGCTTATAACTTCGTTTTTTTAAATGGAACACCCTGTATATTTTTACATTTTTAGATTCTACTCGATGTCTTCTTTCTTAAAATATGAGGTTTTGTAATGTTATACGGGTAGTTTAAAAGATAATTACGTTTTTTTTCTTAATTTCCTAGCAACTTTCACACCCTGTAGAATTGTAGTAGTTTGACATCAAAAACTCTATTTATGTTCAAATAATTTTTAATATAGTCTACTATTGTTAAAAATTGTTAGTATAGCTAAATGTTGAATTGTACTATACAGGGTTGGTCGAAACTCGGAATGAGTATTTTCTGAGTTTTCTCAAATGGAACACCCTATATATTATTATTGTAATGAAATTGTATTTTAAGCTACTTTTTTATTTCTTAAGCATTCACTATACCTAACTGCTTTAATTTGTGAGTTATTGGTGATTCAAACCAAACATTAATTTCAACAAAAAATACGTGAAATTTTATTAGGTTGGCCGTGAAAATATTCAATCACAAATAATTTTTCGGAAATAAATACATATTAATCTAGACTGATCTTTAAAATTGCCAATAATGGTTGAGCTATCAAAATACCTACGTAGTTAACATTCTTGGTGCGATTAACAATTAAGCACAAATTAAAGCATTTAGGTATAGGGAATGCTTAAGAAATAAAAAAGTACCATAAAATTTCTTTTCATTGCAATACTAAAATACAGGGTGTTCCATTTAAGAAAATTCAGAAAATCCTCATTCCGAGTTTCGACCAACCCTGTATACTAAAATTTAACATTTAGCTATACTAATCATTTTTAATAATAGTAGACTATATTAAAAATCATTTTAACATAAATAGAGTTTTTGATATCCAACTACTACAATTCTACAGGGTGTGAAAGTTGCTACGAAATTTATAAAAAAACGTAATTAGCTTTTAAACTACCCTGTATAAGATTACAAAACCGCACATTTTAAGAAAGAAGACATCGAGTAGAATCTAAACATGTAAAAATATACAGGGTGTCCCATTTAAAAAAACGAAGTTTTAAGCAACTTCCGGTATAACCGGAAGTGGCAAATTAATGAAAATATTTTCATTAAATAGATCACCCTTCAAAACCCCTTCATTCCAATTTTCATGATTCTGTTGCCTTTAGTTCTCTACATATTTCTAATAGGCCAGTTATCTGCCTCACCCTATATAGTCACTTCTCTGGGATTGCTTTTCCCGAAAAGGTGAACTCGACTGTTTCTGTATTAATATATTTTGTCGTATCACATTTTGACTTCCTTTTAAATCGCCTTACATCTAGAACTTTAATATTTACCGAAGCTAATCCCGAAAATTTAATTACGTCAGCATACGAGATACTAATAGGGGAGAGTTGGACAAAACGGGATAGCTAATGTTATTCGACTCATAACTCTTTGATCTACTTCTTCTTAACTGTAACTTCTTCATTGATCACTTCCTATGTTCAATTGTCAAATAACTGTCAAAGTATGGACACAAATTTTTATTCTCCGCATTTTAATAGTTTGATTCTAACGATACAAACGTGCAGTTCTCGGTGTATTGTGCGTTATTGTGTTAATGTTCCTTTTGTTAATGTACTTTATTGGTTATAATAGGTAGGTTAGGTAAGTGATTAAAAAAATAATGGATGAGACCTCGGGTGGCACTTCGCCACCCGAAAATAAGCACGCAGGGGAGGATAGGTATGTAAATAATTTTATAGATTTAAATAATGGATATAGAGCTGAGGATATTTTGTATATATTGAAAGTGTTGATAGGTACTTAGGAAGATTATTCCCCAAACGGATGTGATTGAGATCAAATCAGTTGGTCTAAATCGCGTTAAAGTTATTTTTAAGTCATATGAAAAAGCTAATTATCTAGTTAATAATAAAATTAAAAGGGGTGTTAAGGAATGTTGATACATACTTTTCTGAAGAATATTTACAAAATGCCATAATATCTTATAAAGAGGTGGATTAAGTGCAACGTATGAAACGAAAGATAACAGATAAGACGGTAATATTTCATATGTAAACAAGACAAATGGTTATTGTTCAATTTGTAGGAAATAAACTTTCTCAAAATCTACAAATTAATTTATGCAATTTCTCTGTAGAACCATATATTTTTCTTGTTGTTCAATGTTTTAATTGCTTGCGATATGGACATTCTGCCAAACAATGTAAAACCAAATCTTCCCATTGTCAAAACTGTTCTAGCCTAAATCATACGTCAGACTCTTCTTGCGAAAACTTCTGCATTTACTGCCAAAATAATGAACACCGCTCTACATCCAGAAATTGTCCAATATATAATAAACAAAAAAATATCAAACAACTCAAGGCCAGAGAAAATATTACATTTAAAGAAGATGAAAGATTGCAGGATAATCCATCTTATGCCAAGATTTCTACAAATAATTGTTTCTCAGTTTTTAATAATTCCACTAATTTTCCATCTCTCCCTAGTACGTCCCAAACTCCAAATTCTAACTTTTTGCTGCTTAATCCATCGTTCAAAATACTTCACCTAAAAGACTAGTCAAAAAACGTAAACCGTCTGCTCCTGATTCTTCACCTATTTCTCACTCTTTGCCTACTTCTTCCAATTTGCAATAAAAAAAACTAAATCTACACAATCCCATCATACCAAATCCTCAAGTATGTTATATTAGCACAAATGGTTTAAGTTATAAGTCATATAATAACCTTGTAGATATGCAACACATTTTTTGTTGTCAGTGGAGTCACCTATCTGTTGACAGCCAACGTGAAGTATAAGGAATATACACCACTGTTCCTGCAACTGTTTTTGTTTTCACACATGTTTGTGTATGTTAGTTTTTGATACATTAAGTTTCATTTGCATATTTAATTGTGTTTAGTGTAGTTTAAAATGAGTTTTTTTGATGAAGATAGTCTCTCAGAGCCAAGTCTATTCGCTGATGATGGGTCTGGCGATGAATATTTTCCAACACATTCCGATGAATATTTTTTTGCACACTTTTAAAATTTATGATGGTAGTGTCATCGAGGCCTACGTTCTCGATGTGCATCGCCCCGCCTTCTCTACTCTGACGCGAGTCAAGGCTCCACCCGCCGAGGCTTTGGAATTCCCAGCTACCGCATACGTCACATGCGACGAGTTCTATAAAAGCTGGTGATTCCAAACCTCGGTATCAGCATTCTCGATCCGGACGTCGAGTAGTAAGGTCACTGCTTGCACACCCTACTCATAACGACGACCAGCGAGAAGTTTGAGAGCATCAATTGCTGAAGTTAGCGGCGCACGGTTAGCCCTAAGTGATTAGTTTGGACCCACCGAAAAACCAACGACGCTTGGCCGTGTAAACCAAAAGGTAGACGGATTGAGGGGTTTCAGGCCCCTCTTTCAGGGGGACTCTGGCCCCGGGCTCGAGTGGAAACGCTCGCCCCGAACTCTATCTAGCGTTCACATACGGCTACAAGAACAAGTGCCAGTACGGGGAACAGACTAATCTCGAAAAAGGCTTACAACGAGGGACCCACTAGCAGCAGGGTAAACTGCACATTTCACAGGTAAATATTGCCACTGTCAAAACATCGGAAAGGCTAGGAGGGATAGGACAAGCCATCTCTGTCCCTGAGGGAGAACATCCTGAGGCTGGGGTGCCCTCCTATTCGCTAGACCGACTTTCAAACCCAAGCTCGACATGTCTATCCGAGATAGATCTTCTGAATCCACCCGGTCGCTCCGTTCACGGACGACCAAAGAAACTGTCAATACCTCAAACCAATACGCTAGCCTCAAGGAAGAAGGCAAAAAACCTCCCCCAGGCGAATACAATCGCTCTCAGGCGGAGATGGACCTGGCTAACGTTAACGCAGACCTGGCTATGGCACAGGCGAAGTTTAGACAGAGCTATCGCCGCATGAGAGCGGAAGACCCCGAAAACCCCATGCTGTTGAATACCGAGTACCGTGAGCTTCAGGCAGCAAGGGACTACATTAAGCAAGGCGCTACTCCAAAGGCAAAAACGAATCAGAAATCCGAATCATCGGTCTAAATCAGCATCATCTACTCATCGATCTAAATCAGCATCACAACATCGCACTTCTTCACGGTCCAAAACTTCTTCTCACGCTCAATCCTCTCAAGCATCCAATCAAACTTCTACAAAATCCTCTCAAACATCTAATCAATCTTCTACACAAGTATCACAACAAGTATCTGTCACGAATAAAGCTCAACTGTCAAATCAAGTTCCTAACAACGCTCAAGACAATTCATCTGACTTGGTCTTTCAAAGAAGACAACGCAAAACTTATGCCAACGCCGTCGCAGCAAGTTCTCGCCCACGCAACCCGAATATAGTCAACTCAATGAACAACCCAAAGATTTACGAGTACCTAATTAAGGATCTACCAAAGGACCTTTGCGTGCAAAGAACTTTCTTTCGTCAACTGAACGCCACTCCTCTTCTTAATAACAAAATCCACTCCATGAAAGTCCTTTCTCACGGAATCGCTCACATGCGACTATTTCATTTACTAAATGCAGAGGATATCGAATCCACTATCCGCAAAGCTACAGGCCAGACTATGATTACGGTCATAAGCCGTAACAGGAATAATCCATCCAATTCCGACAACTCTCCGACATACCTCCTCTGCATTACTGGCGTTGAAACTGACTACTCCGAGGATGAGATCACCGCTTTGCTCACCGAACAAGACTTCCCAATCGTCAAACTGTGGCGAGTAAAATCCTACAGGCTCGGGCGAGACTCTTTGGTGGTCAAGGTGCTGACCAAATCCCTGGAGAAGTACACACAAGCACTGAGCCGGGGCATTTCCTTCGACGGTACAATATACAACGTCGAACTCCCATACAGCTCTGATCCCGTTCGTCCAACCCCGAAGTACTGCAGCAAATGCTGCATGAACGGGCACAACATCGACGAATGCCGTTAAAAAGCTTTCGTCTGTCCTCACTGCGGCGGCAATCACAAATCAAGCGCCTGTCAAACCCTGGAGCAACCCAAATGCCCGAATTGCAGCGGTGACCACCCTGCATATTCAAACAAGTGTGCTGAAAGGCACACAGTTCCAACCTCCGCCCAAGAGATTCAACCTCTCACGGTTGAAAGATCATTTCCACCACACGCATTGCCTTTGGAGACGCAAAATATCATAATGATACAAACAACGCTACTGTTGAACTTGTTGCCTGAACTCAGGGAACACATAGCAGCAATCACCACAAACCTGGTCAGTCAGGTCTATGATCACTCAACCGTGATCCATGGACATGGCAGCCAGATCAAACTGGCCTTCAGCCCGAACAACTAAACCCTCCCTTATGGATTTCACCCTAGGTGCAGTTAACTGTCAGGATCTCTCCAAAAAGAGACCCCTCATCAAGAATATCCTGTCGAAACATAACATACAAATCCTTGCACTCACAGATATTCTGTCGAAAAGCGATCCACATTTCGCAGGATATTCGATCATTCATCGAAACCGCTGTCAGGTTTCACGTGGGAATGGTATTCTCGTGAAACACGGAATACCACACAGCGCACATACATACCCACCAAATTTTCGTCCACCTGACGTGGACTTCCTGGAAGTTGACGTGCACATCCCCAACAACGAAACCCTCACGATAGTCTCTTACTACAAACACCCGGATCAACCACTCAACAGGCATTTGCTAGAGTATTTTTCAACGCTCGGCAAGGCCGTGTTGATGGGCGATCTGAATTGTAGACATACACAGTTTGGTGATCACCGTCAAAACCCAGAAGGCATCCGCCTCAGGAATTTTCTACTAGACCTTCCGATCTCTCGAATCACCAACACTGGATACACGTTTCTGAACGCCGCTGGGGCCTCTATTATCGACCACATCCTAGTTACTAGTAACATTCTGGATCGGTTCGAGGATAGATGCCACATAGGTGACTCAATAACGTCAGACCACGTACCAATTCTTGTCAACACTGACATACTAATTCCAAAACAACCCAACCCTCCAAGAACTATAAGAGACTATCGTCACGCTAACTGGACTGAATTCCAAAATTTCATCACTCAAAATCTCCCTATGTTAGGCGAACTCGATACTAACGATAGTATCGACACCAGTGCAACCGAAATTGAGAACCTCATCACCGAGGCGATCACGCACGCAATCCCACTTAAACAAATAACCTATACATCACCGGCACTTCCACAATACATCATTGCCAAAATCCAACAAAAAAGACGTCTTCTACGTCAATTCAAGGCCAACAGAAACCCACTAATCAAAACAGAATACAACCGAATCTGCGCCAGGATAAAGAGAGAGATATCTGACCTAACGGCTCGCCGGTGGGAAGATGCTACCTCAAAACTGGACTACAGAGACGGTAGTAAATTCTGGCACAAATTCAAAGTCCTAACAAAACAAAAACTATCTCAACCATCTCATCTGTTGGTCAACAATCACATAGTCAATTCCCCAGAAGGGAAAGCCGAAGCATTCAGAAATTCGCTTCAAAACAACTTTCAAACTCCAGACAACCCGAACTTTGATCGCTTATTTAAACTCAACACAGAATACATAGTAAATGTTACTCTCAACCACCATGTTCCAGTCTATGATGCTATCATGGACCCCCTCACAAACAGGGAAACGGAGAGCTTTTGCCAAATAGGTAAAAACAGCGCTCCCGGATCTGATGGCATCAACCGAAGGTGCCTCAAAAAACTTCCAGAGAGTATCATCCCTCTTCTAACTAAAATATTCAATGCATGTCTCAAAAACAGCCACTTCCCTACTCCTTGGAAAGTGGCCAATACCACCATGCTTTTGAAAAAAGGCAAACCCCCAACCGACGTGGAATCCTACAGACCAATCTCTTTAATCAACACTCTGGGTAAAGTTCTTGAGATAATCCTAAAAGAGAGGCTCAATGACTTTCTCGAAAACCACAACATCATACCAAAATTCCAATACGGATTCCAGTCTGGTAAATCTACTAAACATGCATTAATAGATTTCACAACTAAAGTTACTCAAACCATCAACGATGGTTCATTCGCCATAGCCACATTCCTGGATGTGCAGAAGGCTTTCGATCAGGTCTGGCACGACGGACTTGTTCGGAAACTTCTGGACATCGGGCTACCATTACAATTTACCAAAATTGTACACTCATACCTCCACAACCGAACTGTCAGAGTAAAAATAAGCGAGCAAAAGTCCACCCCTTTCACTCCACAAGCTGGAGTTCCCCAGGGTTCAGTCCTAGCACCGCTGTTGTACATCATCTACAACAGCGATATCACTAACCAAAATATCCCAGGTACTCGGCTGTTTCTCTATGCAGACGACACGGCTCTGCTCACAACAACCTCTCGATACAACCCAAGACTCATCCATAGAAGAGCCCAGACTCTGTTGGACGGGGTCGGGTAATGGTGTTGTAAGTGGAGAGTCACGCTGAACGCGAACAAAACAACAACAATTGTGTTTCGCGCCCCTTCTGTGTCACATAGAATCATAATTAATGAAGACGACCAATATCCAATGAGACTGTTGGGAGAAAGGCTTGTTGTTAGCCCGACTGCAACCTATTTGGGAGTACTGTTCACCAGGACTCTTAACTGGGACGCAGATCTAAAGGCAACTTTAGATAGGGTAAGGAACAGGGCCAGACTTCTCAACCCTCTCTCTGGACGAATTGGCAAGACACACAAGAAGACTCTCATTCACACTTACAAGGCCTTTATTCGACCCGTCATGGAGTACAAATCATGCCTCTACTCTCTTTGCACTAGAGCAAAACAAGAGAGGTTGTTGCGAGCGGAACGTAGAATCTTGCGTATATGCAACTACGAGCACTGGAGATATCCCTCAAACGAAATCCATAACATCTCAAACATCCCCAAAATCACTGAGAGAATTAACTCTCTGAACAGGAACTTCACAATCAAACTAATCAACGGTCCCCCCTCCGACACACAAGAATCTCTCAAATGTTCCTGTTCATCTTCCGGCCACGTACTCTACCGAAAGCCCAAACACAAAAAGATTCATTTACCGTCTGCTCTAATGCAAACATGCATTGACGAACTCCCGGTAGAGTACGAAAACATCCTCGAGGCTACCCCGTTAGCCTACCGTACCCACCTATAACATATCCTCTTCCCTACCCCGAACAGGGAGAAGTTGGTTTTTTGCGGTTTCCCAACTTCATTGCACAATTATACCTGTTCGTCCCAAGAAAATAGCCGCAACTATTTTCACCACTCGAACGCTCACTGTCCACGCTGCGCTCAAAAGCCACCTCCTGACCGCCGACGAGGGACGCAGGTTCGCATGTCGTTGTACAAGGGTTTCTAGGGAGACTGGTCGAAACAAAGCACGGACAGTACACGTAAATGTCTATGGAACCAACAACAATCCATCAAACTTTCTTCTCTGTTGACTTTTTAGCCTGCTGGACACCACCGTCCGGCATAACCCAGGAATCCAAAAAACACCAGGATACGACACTTGCCCCAGTGTATTTTTCGGACTGTTTGCTTTTGCTGCCACATTTTACATTCACTTCAAACCCTGAAGAGGACTATATCCTAAACGGGGACACTCATTGAACGCATTTCTACATAGCAATTTATTCTATACACGCAAATCAAACAATGAGAAGAAGAACCTCGGTATCTCAGTCGGCAGTCGTCCTCCGGCCTGCACGGGCTTGTCCCGTCAGCCTGGGGCGCTGCACTCTACCCTGCCCTGACTCTGTGGTCTGGGGTCGTTATAGAGCGAATTGGTGTTTTATTTCTGTATAGTTAGTAGTAGTGTTTTATTTTTAGGGTTCGTATTATAATGTAAGAAACTCGAGCTTTGGTCTGGTTCTTTTCAGAACCAGCCAAAGTCTCTCCACTTAGAAGTAGTTCCAGTAGTTCTTAAGTGTAAGAACTGTACTGAGTTCTGGGTTAGGCAGAACTCAGTACAACTCTTCAACGTAGCAGTAGTAGCAGTATTTTTATTTTAGGTTTATTTTAATGTAAGAAACTTGTATCGAGTTCTTTTTAGAACTCTATACACTGCACTCGCCTTTGTTTTTAAGGCGTAGCGCGTATTCCCCATGGCAGGATGCCATAGCCTTAACCCAGGAGGGTTAGGGCCCAATAGGCCGGGGGTGAACTGAGTAGCCCCTTGCATGTCATAAGTCGGAGGCCCTTCTGGGGGACTTACGACTCCGACTTATTTCCCCTATTTAGGACAGTAGGATGACCCGAGCCATAAAAAAGTTATCCCTTGGATTTTCCGCTGGTGAAGATAAGAGGGCAAAAAAATTCCTGTAATAGAAGTACGGAATCACATAGCATCCTTCCCTTGTTATCAATCGCATTATACCAGATTCCACAATCCAAATAGAAAATATTTGTCAGAAGATTTAAATATTCGACTGCTGTACAATTTATACAAAGATAAAGTTCAAAGCGAAGGTAAGGAACCTGTGGCAGGGCCCGTTTGTCGTAGAACTTTTAATAACGAGTTCAACTTACATTTTCATGCACCTCACAAGGATACTTGTATAAAATGCGATATTTTTTAATAATAAACTCAAACAATCATCAGAAGGACACGAAAAATCAAAACTTCGACAGGACCATGAACTTCATCTACACAAAGCCGATAAAGCTCGAGAATCAATGAAATTGGATACCGAAAAATCAGCTTCTAATAGATTCTACTATGCATTTTCTTTTGACTTGGAAAAGTCTTTATCCTTCCCACTTCTAACATGTCAAATGGCCTACTATAAACGTAATTTGTACGTCTACAATTTAGGTTGCCATGAGCTTTCAACAAAAAAGGGATTCATGTATCGTTGGGATGAAGTAACTGGATCTAGAGGTTCGCAAGAAATTAGCGCTTGTTTAGTTAAACACATTCAAACACGAGCGTCAGAAGCAAAACATGTTGTTGTGTATACGTGTACCGGTCAAAACAGGAATTGGAAAATAGCCCTAACATTATTAAAACTGGTATTAAGTGAAGACAACAATATTGAAACCATAGACCAAAAGTTTATGCAAAGTGGTCATTCCTTTCTTCCCAATAACTGTGATTTTGCTTCTATCGAGAATTACAGCAAAACGCAACAAACTTTTTGTCCCACTGATTGGTACAGTATTATTACCAAGTCAAGGAAGAAAAATCCTTTCCAGGTTACCGTTATGACGAATAATGATTTTTTGTCTGTGGACACATGTTGAAGTCAATCACTAAAAGAAAGAATGACACGGAAAAACACGCAGTATCATGGTTAAAAATGCAGTGGATTCGATACTAAAAGAGTACTCTATTCACATTACTCTTTAAGGGAACTCTTTGGGATGAAATGCCATTCTTTGAGCTAGACCTAAAGCCGGAATCTAAAAAAGGACGACCAGGATCTTTAGCTAATATAGATCAACCAAAACTATACAGTGCACCTCGACCTGTGACCAAAGAGAAGAAAAAGGATATGAAAGACCTTTTCCGTTTTATTCCACCCATTCATCATCCCTATTTTGAGAATCTGTATACTTCAGAAGATGCTCAAGACATAGGGCCACTGCAGGTAGATGTCAATATTGAAGATGAGTAAAAAACTATATAAGTTAAGTGTTGTTAACTGCAATATTAAATGTATGTTAAATAAAATGTTTACTTTTTTAACAAACCTTTCTTAATACATTTACTAAAAAAATATTATATCCCTGAACTTTTATAACAATATTAAATGTATGTTCAATAAAATGGTCATAATTTTATAAGTAATAATTAAAACAAACCTTTCTTAATACATTTTCGAAAGAAAAAACTTAAATATTATATTCTTGAATTTTTTATAACAATTGCAGTAAAACATTACATAACTCAAAACAAGGTTAATGTGAGTTACACCACTTGTGCTTTAAGGGGCTCATTTAAAAAAGATTTAGAAATTTGCGCAGTTAAATTTCCATCCTTAAATATTATACTAGTATCGATGTATAAACCACCTAAATTAAATGTTTCTAAATCAGATTCGTCAAACATCTTTCGGCAATTTAATTCTGTTATTTTCTGTGGAAATTTTAACAGTCATCATACATTTTGGGAATTTCATATTAATAAAGCTTGTGGAAATCAATAGGCAGAAGCCTTAGATGATAATAACTATGTTGTTCTCAATAATGGTAAACCAACTACATAGAATTTCTCGTCCAGAAGAGCTACCTTCGGCGGTAGAAATTACATTTTGCTCTGCCAGTTTGGCTAATGATTGTTGTGTAGGAGATGTCGTACCAGAGGCATTAGGTTCAGATCATTGTTTAATCAAATTTGAAATGATTAGGGATAGAGTTATAATAAATAAAAATCCAGCATCCAAATGGAATGATAAATAAGCTCATTGGTCTGCATACTCAACTATACTGTTGAGTAGACCAACAAGAAATATACCATGTTCGGGACACTCAAATATCCAGGTAGCTACTTTTTTAGTTATTGTACACCCATTGTGGGGGATAAAGGGGTAGAATGCGAAAACATGGAGTTGATTCCAGTTTACTCCACTTAGCCTCTTCTACTCAAATCCGACTCTCACCTTCACGTTGGTGTCCCCTGTTAACCGAGCAACCCAATCTGGAGATCCGGTATCCAACCCGGGTGGAAAGTTGGGTCGGGAACTGACGAGAGCAGGTGAAATGGCCCTCCGAAAAGGGGGTTTGGCGTTGGGTTAACTACCCAACCCAGGAAAAATCCATGGTTACGAAATCGAAAGTTAAAGATGCCGGACGGAAATCTCAACGACGACCAATGCAACGAAATAAGGACAATGATCTTAAAATATTTACCTGGAACGTTCGCACACTCAACGAACCTGGAAATATCCGCAAACTATGCGACATATTAGCACAATATAACGCCGATATTACTGCAATACAAGAAGTACGATGGACAGGTCATGGCATAATCCAAAAAACAAACTACAACATGTACTATAGCTGCCATAGAACTAGACATGAATTTGGGACAGCCTTTATAGTCAATAATAAAGTCAAGCATTTGGTTATAGATTTTAAGCCGATTAATCCACGAATGAGCTGCTTAAGGATCAGGGGCAAGTTCTTTAATATAAGTCTTATTAATGTACATGCCCCAACAGAGGACAAGGAAGACGAAGAAAAAGACGAATTCTATGATGAATTAGAAAGAGCATATGACAGTTGTCCCAGAAGTGACATTAAAATAGTAATCGGTGATCTGAATGCAAAAATCGGAAGGAAAGATATATATCTACCGCACATCGGTAAATATAGTCTCCATAATAATACCAATTCGAATGGACACCGAGCAGTCACCTTCGCAGCCGCAAAGAACATGATCGTAGGAAGCACATGTTTTCTACACAAAAAAATACATATGGGAACTTGGACCTCGCCCGATGGATTAACGAACAACCAAATTGATCATATGCTCATAGATGCTAGACATTTCTCAAACTTGATGGATGTCCGGACCTATCGAGGCGCCAATATTGATTCAGATCACTTTCTAGTTGGCACAAGAATTCGAGCTAGAATCTCAAACGCGAAGAAGGAGAGAAGTACCAAAACAACGCGCCTTAATATTGAACTCCTCAAAAATCCGCAAACGGTAGAAAGGTTTCAAAACTATATCGAAACTAACTGCATAATTAATGAGAATCTAACAATCAGCGAACAATGGGAAATGTGTAAAAATAATATTAAAGACGCAGCAAATAATATTCTAGGGCCAGAGAAATCACCATCACGCAATGACTGGTTCGATGATGAGTGTGAGGACATTACAAGAAGAAAGAACGATGCATATAAACAGATGCAGCACAGGAAAACCCGAGAAAAACAACAAAAATATAAATACCTTAGAAGAGAAGAGAAGTGCATTCATAGAAGAAAAAAGAGAACTTATGAAAATAGAATACTAGAAGAACTTGAGGCATTAAAACAGGAAAATCAAACAAGAAAATTCTATAAAACTCTGAATAATGCAAGAAAGGAATTCAAACCAAGGCTAAGACTATGTAAGGATAAGGAGGGGCACATACTCAATACAAAAGAAGAAATATTGAAAAGGTGGGTGGAACACTATAAAGAACTACTTACCATCGAAGTAGAAGATCCAAATCAACCGAACCCAAGAGCAACCAACAATACACCATTAGAGCCTCCATCAATTCAAGAAGTACGGGATGTAATAAAACACCGAAATAATAAATCTCCAGGAAGTGATGGTATATCCGCGGAACTTATTAAATATGGAGGTGCTACCCTGACTAATCAAATATATAAAATAATACTAAGAGCCTGGAATGAGGAACAAATCCCGGAAGAGTGGTGTCTTGGAATCGTTTGCCCGCTACACAAAAAGGGTGATCAATTGGAATGTAGAAACTATAGGGGAATAACCCTCCTTAATACAGCTTACAAAATATTTTCGAGCATCTTATATGGTCGCCTAAGTGCATATTCAGAGGAGCTTCTTGGAGAATATCAAAGTGGTTTTAGGCCTGGTCGATCAACAACAGACCAGATCTTTGTGCTAAAACAAATACTGGAAAAAACCAATGAATTCAATATCGACACATACCATCTTTTCGTAGATTTTAAATCGGCCTATGATAGTGTCCTAAGAAATAAATTGTATGAAGCCATGGATGAATTCCACATCCCTGACAAACTGATAAGATTGGTTAAGGCTACAATGCGTAAAGTCGTTTGCAAAGTCGAAATACAGGGCGAACAATCACAGGCGTTTGAAACGAATATTGGGCTGCGACAGGGAGATGCGCTGGCGTGTCTCCTCTTCAACATAGCTCTGGAAAAGGCGGTCAGAAATGCCCGAATAGACAACAGAGGAAATATTTTTAATAAATCATCCCAAATTTTGGCATATGCCGATGACGTGGACCTAGTTGCCCGCACAACACGCAAACTAGAAGAAATGTATACCACCTTCTCAAATGCCTCAAAAAATATGGGCCTGACAGTAAACGAGGAGAAAACTAAGATGGTGGCATCAACACCCAACAATAGAGCCAGAAACATCGGTCACCAATTCTCTGTTGATAACTCTACCTTTGAAGTGGTGGACAAATTCACATACTTAGGCTCCCTGATCACCAAGGAAAACGTCATGACAGAAGAAATCAAGCGAAGGATAATCCTAGCGAACAAATGCTATTTTGGACTGAGTAGCCATATGAGAAGCAGAAACTTAAGCCAAAAAACAAAAATAACCATATACAAAACCCTTATACAACCAGTGTTGACATATGGATCGGGGACATGGACCATCTCCAAGGCAGATGAAAATCTTCTGCTTATATTTGAACGAAGGATCCTGAGAGGCATATTCGGTGGCATCTGTGAAAATGGTATTTGGAGGAGGAGGTACAACTACGAGGTATACCACAGATATAAACATATATTTGGTGGAAAAGACGTAGTATCTCTTATAAGAATAGGACGACTAAGATATGCAGGACATCTAGCAAGATCACAGCATAACAACCCTCCTAGAAGAATCCTTATGTCACAACCTGTGGGAAGTAGAAATAGGGGTAGGCCAAAACTTAGATGGAAAGATGGTGTAGATGAGGATGGGAGAAAAATAGGCGCAGCAAACTGGAACGGTTGGCAATGGATAGGACTGACTGGCGTAATAGACTTGGGAAGGTCGAGGCTCTTTCATAGGGCTGTAGCACCATTGATGATTGTACACCCATAGAAAGAAAACTCACCTGTTTCCTGCCTCTGCACTAAATTTTTAATTATTAACAATTTAGTGCAAAAAACACGATTTTTTTTTATTTTTTGCGCCTCATTAAAAATCTAAATCGTTGACATAAAATTACAAAATGCAGTTTTTTAGAACATTCAAAAACCTTCAAAATCCGGCTTTTGAAAGTTAAAAAGTTAATTGGTTGCTTCCCAAACTGAAAATTAGTAAAAATCGTTATTTGTTAATAACTTTTACTAAAACTAACTTAGTGTTTCACCCAAAGTTGGATATTGGGTTTATTAACAAACCCTCAAAATTTGAGACCGATCTATTAATTAGTTTAAAAGTTATTTTATTTGCTTATCCCAGAAACCTTTATTTTGAAATAACATAAGACAGAAAATAATGAAAATACGGCAATTTTGCGCTTGCCAAATGAAAGTAGAAAATTGATAATATCAAAATGTATTAAAAACAGGTGAAAAAATTATCCAACATAGTCAAAAATCCTAATGCGAAATTTTTGAAACTGGTAGTTTATAAACATTTAGAATAACTTTAACAATATTGTTCGTAGAAAAAATCTTTGTACATATTCGAAAAGCTGGTATTTTACTCGAATTTTTAAAAATGTAGTTCAAATGGTGACTATTCGTGGTAAGTAAAGGGGGAGCTGGGAACCGACAAATGCACGAGTTCAAAAACTAAAAAAGCAACTTAAAACTACTATCATTTTCGATATCTCGGGATCTACTCGATGGATTTTAATCTTTATGTTTTTAAATTGTATGTACTCTTTGTATAAATTACAAATATGCAATTTGTCTAGACATTTATTAATTAATAAACAGTCTAATTTGTTTAGACAATTTTATAAACAAATAAATTTATAAACAAATTTCATATTTGTAATGTACGTATAAATTACATACAAATTAAAAAAAGAAAGATCAAACACCATTAAGTAGATTCTGAGATACAGAAAATTGTATTAGTTTGAAATTTCTTTTTCGGTATTTGAACTCGATGGATTTGTAGGTTCCCCCTAGTAACCATTTGAACTACATTGTTGAAAATTCGTAGAGGGCCCTGTGAAGTTAAAATGTTTGTGCAAATTTTTTAGCAAAAAAGACAAATCGCATTCTTTAAATGGCGTCAATGAGATTCCTTAATTATTACAAACAAATTAGCTGCGAATTAAAAAAGGACGCATGGCTAATTTTGTCCCAAATGAACCTAGGCTAAATTTTTTTATTTGAAAATTCGTGTGAAAATACTAGCTTTTCGAATGTGTAAAAAGATTTTTGCGGATAATATTTTTAAAGCTATTCTAAATGTTTATAAACTAAAAAATTTCAAGAATTTGGCATATTGATTTTTGACTATATTAAATAATTTTTTTTAATACATTTTGATAGTATAACTCCTCTAGTTTCATTTGGAATACGCAGAATTGCCATATTTTCATTATTTTCTGTCTTATGTCATTGCAAATCAAAGGTCTGTGCGATAAACAAATAGAATAACTTTTAAACTAATCAGTAGTTCGATCTCAAATTTTGAGGGTTTGTTAATAACCCCAATATTAAACTTTGGGTGAAACACTAAAGTTCTAAGTTAGTTTTAGTAAAATTTATTATTAAATAACGATTTTTATTTATACTACAGTTTGCGAAGCAACAAATTAATTTTTTAACTTTCAAAAATCGTCATTATGAAAGTTTTTCAATGTTCGAAAAAATTGCATATTGTGATTTTATGTCAACTATTTAGATTTTTAATGGGGTGCAAAAAATCGAAAAAATCGCGTTTTTTGCACTAAATTGTTAATAATTAAAAAACGGACACGAACTCTAGACAGGAAATAAGTAGGTGTTATTCCTATAAGTCTACAATAACTAAAAAAGTAGTCAGCTACCTGGATATTTGAGTGTCCTGACAAAATCCTTATTTCTCTGGACTATTTCGCATAGTGCTTAATCAACTTATCTCTTCCACTTTGAAATGCCTTGATTAATTTTTCATGCTCATTATTTTGATAGTCTTTACAATCAAGTTGAAAATACTGTTTTTAAATGTAGTCGAGTAAACAATTAAACGCTATCACCGTATATGGAAATTTAACGTAATTTTCTCCACTAATTCTTTCGCTAACTATTTTAAAATTACTCAAATAGTTAATAATTTTCTCACCAATTTTCCATTTATTGTTGTTTATAAGAAAAACATTTAAATTTTTATTTTTTTCGCATAGCATATTCAAAGCATCTTTCAAATGTATAGCTACAGCTAACATTTCATATGTGCTGTTTCATCTAGTCTTAGAAATCGATTGTTTATATTTGATATCAAAAATGCTGCAACAGTTCATCAATTTATTTGTCATTTGTTCGGAATTTCTAATTTTGTTGTGCAACTTTCGAATTCTTTTAATAATATTTCCTGTAGAATTATCACCCAAACTATTCTGAACTACAATCATCGACACTTTCACCAAATCTTTTTTCTTTATGGTGTTTTGTTTCACTTCCAATTTCCACCAAATTTAACTTATCTTGAATACCCAGATTTAGAAGCATCGAAAGTGCTGGTCTTCAATGTCAAAATCAATGTTTTCGTCATTTAATATTTCGTCTAATTCGAATATAAATGTAGAATTTGCGGATACGTTGTCTGATACACAGAATCAAATTTTTTTTTGCGATATCAACGTCAGCATGGTTACCTTTCGATGCTGTAAAGCTGTATAATCTAAGCTAAGATTTTATCCTGTAAATCCCCGGAGATTCGGAATAAATCGAAATTCAGTATTTGTTGAATATCATATTTGCGTCATCATCACTTACTTCCATATATTGCCAAAAATGCCACCTGATATAAACAGTATAATCATAACAGTCATTTACTCACTCTCAAAAGATTCAAGTTCAGGCACTCAAGTGTAAAATATTATAACAGCTGATACTTCGGTTGCAGATCACTACCTTTTACTTTTATGTAAATAATTATGATCTAAATACCTATTCCATATAATATAATTAAACAAATGTATCGTTTTATTTTTTTTTCTCGATATCGATATTTTCAATAATATCGAGGCAAGCGTATCGACAATACAAGAGTATTGCATTGATTTCAGATAATGAGTATCGTATCAACATTAATATTGCTAAGGTATGTATTGTATCGTTATCGTATTGGTTTTCGATACGATATCAATACAATATCGATATTTTTATCGAATATCGTGATCTACCCCTCTATCAACGCCCTCTACCACTGGGTCTTTTGTGTTGGTATGGTCTTCAGGTTAGAATTGTTCTGTGCCATTTGTTTAGATCGCTCCTAGCTATATGTCCAGGGTATTCCCATTTCAATTATAATGATTTTTGTACCACATCGGTGACTTTGGTTTTATGTCTTACCCATGTGTTTGTTTTTCTGTCCTTAAGTGATATGCCTAGCTCTATGTCCTTAAGTGATATGCCTATTGCTCTTTACATCGCGTGTTTAGTGACTCTCGAGTATATTCATATTCTTTTTTGTGATTTTCCATGTTGGTGCCCCATATGTTAATCTCGGAATAAAGAATTTGTTGATATCTGGGTATATAGTTTTCCGAATGCTGCCCGAAACTTTCTTCTTCTTTTTATTTCTTCCGTTTGAATTTCCCTATTTAGTATTATTTTTTGTCCCAAATATATTATTCAACTTTTTCTATAACTTCGTCGTTTATTATTGTCATGGTTTATTCGGAGTGCATGACTTGTTTTGTTTAAATTCATTTTCAGTCTTATTTTAGAAGATTCGGTATGTATTTCTTCATGGTTTGCAGTTCTTGTAGGTCAGTAGCTATCAAGATTATGTCATCCTAAATCGTAGAATACTGAGGTAGCGGCCATTGACGTTTATTCCCTTATATTTCCAATTTAGGCTTTTAAAAACGTCCTCCAAAACTAAGGTGAACAGTTTGGGTGATAGAGTGTCTCCCTGTTTGATTCCCCTGTTTAATGGTACAGGGTTCGTGTATTCATTTTCATTTAGGTAGTATGTAGCTGTAGATTGGTTCATAGTTTCTTTTATTAAGTTAATATATCTGCTGTCTATTCTACAATTTTGCATTGCGTTTATTACGGCGCTGTGTCCTATGGTGTCGAAAGCTTTTCGTAGTCTACAAATGCTATAAGAACTGGAAACTCGTATTCGTTACATTTTTCTATTAATATTTTTGTGGTTAACAGGCAAATGGAGTCCACTTGGTACCCAGCTTCGAAAGCCCTTGATAATGTAATCGTGATACAAAACAAGATTTGTAGACGTAAATTTACCCTGCCTAAATCCATGTTGCCCTCTAATCAAGAGATTTCTACAATGCCAAGTTAGATATTTGTTTAAAATTAATTCAAAAAGTTTAGGGATGGCAGATAACATAACAAGAGGCCCATAATTTTTTATATTGTATTTGTCAATATAAATGAATAAATGTAAGTGAATGACAATCCATTATCTGAATAATCTTGATTTAGCCAAGTTTCTACCAGAATGATGACATCGTAGTTGCATTGGGAGATGCGAGATTCGAAGTTCATCTAGTCGAGTAGGTATTTCTCTAAGATTCTGATAACATAATGAAGAAATAGTGTTTATTGCGTTTGTTTTTTGAAGGTTTCTTAGCAACTGTCGGAAGTCCATTTGTAAATGTAATAGTCAAGTCAGATTCTCCCTTCTATTCTCGAGGATACAACTCTGTCAAAATAGTTTTAAACCGTTCCTGTCGAAGTTTAGTTATATCATAGCCTATTTTTATGCCATCCTCAATGCGATTACGCTTATTAATTGCGTTTTTGACTAAATGGCTGTTTTTGGTTTCAACCTTTATTGGCCTGTTTTTGTCATCAGATGTCTGCCCCACTCGTAATATCTTCACCACATCGTTCTGAGCAAAGCCAATATTGTTGGAGATATTAGTAAGTGCGCTGTTATCAGCATTTATTCTTTCTTGAATATTATTACTTGGTTGATTGATTCAGGGATGCCGTAAACCATCAAATTATTAGCACGGTCAGCACAATCCTCAACCTCATGCAATAATGTTTCCATATTAGTTGTACCACCAACAGACTGCTGCTGCTGATGTTTCTTAACTACGTCTAGCTCCTCCTTTAAGGACTTGATTTGATCCTCTAGTTGAGTGAACTTGTTAGTTAAAACAGGTAAAACACAGTCTGCGCAGAAGAACAAAATTATCCGTTTTTGAACAACGATGACTCTGCTCAATTGCACAAAGACCTGAGCATTTCTCCTTCAAGTGGAAAACGGCAGCTATCACATCTAGGAATTTTTTCCATTTGCTCTTCATTGATTGGTTTTGAACATTTATTACAAGATTTTATTTTCATAACATAACGTCAAAGATTCTTAATTTATATTATGGTTTATTGATATTTATAATTGTTTTTAAGGGACACTTAAGGCTACAAAGGAAATTTAAAAAATGAAGAATTAGTGAAGAAGCAGCAGAACATCTTTCACTGTTATGCACCTATTGAAATTATATCTGAGGACGAACCTATGCCAGACACATTACAAGATGTGCATACATTTAGCCCCAGAAAAAGCTAGTGTTTAGTCAGATTATTTTATGTTCAGTACTTAAATGTGAGTTTTCATTTCTTATATTATCAATTATAATAATAATAATAATTTATTCAACGATAATAGGTACAATCTTTTTAGATATTTACATATAAAGTGAATAAATCAACCCGAAGGTCTCCGAGAGGTGTGGATACACCTGTTTCAGTAAATAGGATATAAAATAATAAATAATAACATACTAACGTAAATAACATAAATAGCAACATAATACAATATAATATAATACAATAAATAGATAGGTACGTTTCTTTAATTGTAAATACACAGTTATGTTTTAGTAAATATGATACGTAGAATAAATAATATAATGAAAACAATAAAATAAATACTTAGTTTAGCAATAAAGCACGAATAATTAATTTTTTTTAAACAATTATGTATGGCTCAATTAGTTAGTAATATTTTTGAAGAATGGTGTAAACAATAATGGAAGTAAACAATATAAAATTTGAAATATAGGTATAAAAATTGGTAGTGACCCTAGAGTTTCATTTATTTTTTTTTTTGTTTTTTAATGTATGTAAATTTAAGCTACTATAATGATGTCACAAATATTTCTTGTTTGTTCCATCAGAAATGATTTTAATTTCTTCTTAAATAGAAGAGTATATAATCTTAGTATTTTTGATATCACTGGGGATATGATTATATATTTTTGGGGCTCAAAATAGAAAACTTCTTTGACAGAAGGACTTTGTCATTTTCGGAATCATATAGAGGTGTTTGCCTCTTGTATCATGCTCATGTGATGGTAAATTGTTGTCTGTTTTCATGGTGTGATATTTTAAAGACACACAAAGAAAGTATAACTGTTTCAAGTCAAATATATTACTATTCTTATATAACCTATCTGTAGAGTAGGTGTATGGTTTAGAGTTTAGACATAATAATTTTCAGAAATCTTCTTGTATGATTTCCAGTGGGAGAATGTGTGTTTTCAGGGCGCTTCCCCAAGCCAGTATACCATAACGGAGATGACTTTCTACTAGTCCGTAATATAGTGTGCGAAGGTATATATTAGGTATTTGTTTTTTAAGATGTTTAAACTTATACAGGGTAAACTGTAGCTTTTTAATGATATATTTAACGTGAAAGTCCCATTTTAGATGTGTATCTATAAAAACTCCTCGATATTTAACATTTGTTACGGGTTTAATATAAAAATTTTGTCTATTATGTGATATTTGAAGGGGTTTGAAAAGATCAGTGGTCGAGTTAGAGTTAAATATTGGTAGATAAACAGTTTTCTTAAAATTGATTGTTAGTATTTTGTAGTCAAACCATTCTTTTATTAGTTGTAGATCACATTCTGCCTTTGTTTTTAATTCATACCAATTCTCAGCATCATAAATAATAGCAGTATCATCAGCAAACCCAATTATATGCCCTGTACTCTGTAATGAAAATAATCCATTTATATATAGATTAAACAGGACAGGACCTATTACTACTAATTAGGGCATTACACTCAAATTTAATTACTGTTTCATAAAAAATGGTAGGTGGTCTTGTTCCTCCAGCAGAGAAAGTATCTTAAATAATACATTTTCTTAATATGTTTGTGCATGCTTGGAGGCATTGAATCCTGAAGATGCTGCTGAGGCAAGGAAGCAGATATGTTCCTAGTCTTTTCTTACACTGTTATTAATTTAGTTTGTTGTTTTATGGTTTTATAGATTAGCTTCTTTATTGATAAGAAATAAAACAGATAATTGTGTTACAGTTAATTGTCCATTGTGGACACATTATTTTCGTGAAGCTTTTTTAATTCAGTCGCAATGAAATTGTAACTATTTAATTTAGATTTATAGTAGAATGCCGATGTTTCCCCGTTAGGACTTTGCATAATGGCTTGTACATCGTAACATACATAAATATTGCGCTCATTAACCCGATTTGTCCCAGAGGTGCCATATGGCAACTTATATACCGAAATAATTTTTTCCGGGTTTCCTAAAATTAAAAATTGAAAGTGGCAACATTGTAACGCTTCTCGATGTTCCCACTAACCACATGATTTACCATAGCTCAGTATCGTCACTCGTTTAATAGTGAATAACGTCGAAATTTTAGTGAGTGGAATAAAAATGTCGAAAATGAAAGATTCCAATTACATGAAAAAGTAAGTAGCAAGTAATATGGTCTGACCTGGTGACCCGGAATTCGCGCCTCCCTGCGCACTTGCTGGCTGGATCATACGATGTCACCAGATAATCCCGGAATTTGCTGAGTGGATAAAAGCAGCACTGTGCATATGGGCTTTAACACAGCGGCGTAGTTATCACTATTCCACAATAAAAAGAAACAAAATAAAACTAAAAAGTTTGCTTGAAACTCTACTAATGAAGAAACTAATTAATGTCTGAAACCGTGGGCAAAACGCACACCTTGTTTACACCTCGTTTGAGGACGGATCCATTTGAAGTCTTTACCGACACTACTCGAGTATGTCCATCGGCACCAGGATGTTCAGCATGAACACGGGCCAGCAGAGTGGTGGCACGTTGTCTTCTTTGAGAAGCACTAGATCTATCTTTGGGTCT
This sequence comes from Diabrotica virgifera virgifera, assembly GCF_917563875.1. NCBI lineage: Eukaryota > Metazoa > Arthropoda > Insecta > Coleoptera > Chrysomelidae > Diabrotica > Diabrotica virgifera. The sequence goes on from NC_065451.1 coordinate 136,364,394, forward strand.
CTAACAGTTGAGCAGCAACTAGTCTTTGGTCGAACTTGCAATGAGGTCAAGTATTCCTTGTGCCATCTCGTCCAAAAGTGATAGCGTAATTTTTGAATATATTCATACCGTAACAAACGGTTGCTAGGCACATCCCCATAATTTGGTTCTGGAACGGCTGTCAATGACCTGGCGGCTATGACATGTGTGGGAGTCAAAGGTAAAAAATCGTTGGGGTTAGAAGACATAGGTGAGCTAGGACGGCTATTTATTATAGCCTCGATTTGAGTACATAACGTATGCAACTCTTCAAAATATAATTTAGCTTCTGTTAACACACGACTCAAATGATATTTGATTTGTTTAATATGAGATTCCCAGATTCCGCCAAAAGATGGCGTTCTGGGTGGAATAAATTTCCAAGTTATATGCTCATTACATAAAAAATTAGTTATTTCACCCTGTATTGTATTAAAAAGTTCGTAAAATTCCTTAAATTTATTATTGGCACTTACAAATGTAGTTGCATTATTAGAGAAAATCTGACATGGTTTTCCCCTACGACTGATAAAACGCCGCAAGGCGGCAATGAAACAATCCGTAGTCAAATCTGACACAACTTCTATAGGTACACCCTTCGTGACAAAACATATAAATAAAGAAATCCAACATTTTCTGGTTTTGCTCCCCCTTCCCTTAGAATTCTTAATTAAATACGGCCCTGCATAACCCAGACCAACATATGAAAATGGCAAAGATTGTGTAACTCTTTCCATAGGTAGATCTCCCATAAAAGGAACAACTGGCTGTGCCTTTAACCTATAGCACCTTAAACATTTGTGCAAAACCTGTCTGACAACCGCCTTGCCTCTTGTTATCCAATATTGCTGTCGTAAGAGGTACAATAAGTTCTGAGTACCCAAGTGTGCATTTTTTACATGCTCATGATTTATTAGCAGTTTAGTAAAATGGCTATTTCCTGCCAATAATATTGGATGTTTAACATCAAAAGGCATATCTGCGTTTTTCAATCTTCCCCCTACTCTAATAATACCTGTTTGATCCAAAAAGAGGTTAAGTACTCTGACATTGCTTTCAGATAGTTGAGCATTAGCTCTTAATAAATTAATTTCAACGGGAAAGACACTAAGCAATTTTTATTAATTCTAGTAATGCACATTCTAATTCTTCATTAGTTAAACAACCTGTGTTTTTAAAATTACCCTTGGTTCGAGTGTTCGTAATAAACCTCAATATATAAGCAAAGACTCTAAGTAATCTGGAGAAATTTGAAAACCTTTCAAAATCAATCAAATTTATTACTGAAGTTACTTTAAATTACTCGCACCCGATTTCACCAACGATACCTAAACAGTTGCCTTATTAAGTAATTCTTATCGATGGGAACTTCCTAAGTCAATACTTAAGAACAATAGCGTTTCACAACTAAAAGAACTGCTTATCTAGGAAATTCTTTTCTAGGTATTAATTTGGGTACGTTTGAACTATTTTTGATAAATAAAAAGAAGAATAAAATGACATTACCTTACTTTTTCGATTATTTGTCTTTATTGGTTGTTTGACAAGTTGGTTTTATTCAGTTTTGTACTGTTAGCCCGGCCGCACATCAAAGAAACATGAAACGTAAATTACGTTTCATGGAAATAAACCACTGCTAAACAAATATATATCCGGCCATTTATGAGACTCTCCGAAAATAAAAATGTGTCATGAGCATGAATCACACTCGTTTCATTAGTAGGCGGACTTTGAGATTTTTTTAGCAGTGTTTTCTTTTCATGAAACATGTTTTTCGTTTCATGTTTCATGTTTTTCGTTTCATGTTTCTTTGGTGTGCGGCTTGGCTTATAGTTATTTTATGTAGTGGTTAGTTATTTGTGAATGTCTTGTAATATGTTTTTTGTATATGTACAGTGAAATGGAGGAAAAGAAAAGAGTTGTAAATTTCACAATGACGAAAAATTAAAGTTAGTTGAATTGTCATTAATGAAATTACTTTAAAATAAAAAACATGTTGAAAATTGCTTTTTATTATTAATTTTTAATGACACACTTTTAGTGATATCATGAATGGGTTTTTGAAACACAACACTAGTTTGTTAGGTAGTAGGTAGACTACATATTTTGTCAATAGACCTGTAAAAACTACAAATGATTTTCTATATTTTCCAACACATATTATATTATTAATAAAAAAGATAATACAAAATTACAACTAATATACCTAATATTACAGAATAACAGAAAAATTAAGGTAAGAAGCAAATTATTGACAAACGTCACAAGTACATTAGTCAAAATTGTAAAAATATAACCTGACTGTCAACGATAAGTAATACCTAAAGTTTAGGGAGATCGAAAACCGTATCCTAAGGTAAGGTAATGCTTAAGCGGTTTAGGCAATTCTTGTCGTATGGTGAAATCCGTTTTAGAGTTAGGAAGTACCTAAACCCACTTAGGTAATACTTAAATATTTAGGTATCGTTGGTGAAATCGGGCATTAGTCTCCGGAACAGTATCGGAAAGTTCGACTGTTCTTGAAATAAAACGTTTCTCATTCTCCAAGAAAGAAGGGCCTGCCCACCAACTATTATTAATTTTTAGACTGTGAATGCTCGACCCACGAGATAATACATCCGCGGGATTCAACTCAGATCGAACATGTTGCCAGTGGGAAGCCTCAAATAATGCTACTATTTTAGCAACTCGATGTGCAACAAAAGTTTCCAACAAATGAGGAGCTGTATTAATCCAGCTCAATGCGTTGCTCGAATCTGACCACAGATAAATATTATTAATTTCCAAACGTACTGTAGATACAATTTTCTTGGTTAATTCAGCACACACTAATGCAGCGCATAATTCCAACCTCGGAATTGTTATAGTTTTTAAAGGTGCGATCCTGCTCTTTGCTGAGACCAAGGCGACCAAAAAATTGCCATCGCTACTAATAGACCTCAGATATACACATGCTCTATACGCTCGTTCACTCGCGTCACAGAAGCAATGTAATTCTAAATAATTAAAATCGGCACATACAATAAGTCTAAGAACCTGAACGCTCCCAACCAATGGAAGTTCATCCCGAAAACTCAGCCACTCTTGTAAAATGTTGTACGAGACAATTTCGTCCCAAGAAGTTTTTTCAGACCACAACTTCTGCATAATTATTTTAGCTCTGACAATAAATGGATTAAGTGATCCTAGTGGATCGAAAAGTTTAGCAATATTTGACAAAATGGTTCTTTTGGTTACCTTCTCAGAAATTTCAGTTGCGGAATATTTATAAGAAAACTTATCAGTTTTAGGATGCCAACTAAGCCCTAATGTCTTCGAGTTTTCGGCAGAATCGAAATTCAGTTTTAATTCTGGAGTTTCGTTAACATTTAGTAAATCTAATATATCCTTACTATTGCTACACCATTTTCTTAAGGTGAGCTTTCCTCCATCCAATATGAGATTAATATCTCTAATTAAGTTCAATGTATTTGTAACAGTGTCACAACCTGTGACTAAATCATCAACATAGAGGTCCTCAGAAATTGTTCTAGAGGCCTCAGGATACTTAGATTGATTTTCAATTGCTAGTTGTCTAACACAACGAATAGCTAGAAAGGCGGCAGGAGGTACCGTAAGCGTGTTTCATTTATAAATTATAGGAACCTTACTATTACTAGGTTGCCAAATTATGCACTGTAAGTCACGCTCAGACTCAGCAACTTCCACCTGCCTGTACATTTTTTCCATGTCCGCACAAACAACAAACTTGTGCTGGCGAAACCTAATTAAAATTGACAACATGTCACTTTGAATATTTGGTCCAGACAATAATATGTCATTGAGACTAGCGCCTGAGGATGTAGGAGCAGAAGCGTCGAATACAACCCTCAGTTTTGTAGTTAAACTTTCTTCTTTAACTACCCCATGATGTGGCAATACATACCTATTGTTTTTACTTATATCTAATCTGGACATATGGCGTTGTACTTATTTGAGAATGTTGCACTTTGACTGAATTTTACTTGCAGTCTTTTAAACCTTTTCAAGGCATTATTATAGGAGGCACCCAAGTTATCTGGTGAATCGTGGAAACGTAAGGAGGCGACAAAATGACCATCTGGCTTTCTGACTGTAGTCTTAATAAAATGTGTTTCACAAAATTCATCTTCATCGGATAAATTACAAGAAGTTTGAACATTTTCCAATTCCCAAAATTTACTTACAGTTTCATTCAAATCACACACACTTGAGTGACCTACATAGCTATTATTGAATGAATTATTTACAACAGGCATTGGATCTGATATAATCCAGCCTAAACAAGTGTTTTGCAAAATAGGTAAATTTTTACCTAACTAATTTGGCCTACTTTCAACAATTTATAAAAATGTTCGGCACCGATCAACATGTCAATTTTTTGCGGTATATGAAATTCGGGATCACCGAGTACCACATTTTTCGGAATGTTTAATTCGGAAATATTAACAATTGATGCTGGCATATGGGCACAAATGTTGTCTATTAAAAAACAGGAAAGCTGATCAGAATACTGATTCTTAAGGGCCTTATATCGAGTGGTAGCCTTATGACGCAAATTTGTGGGAATTTTTCCAATTCCGGTAACAGCAAATTTTACTTTTTCGCTTCTTAAATTTAGCGTATACTCATAAGTTATGAAGTTACTCTGACTTCCAGAGTCCAGAAATAGACGACAACGATGTCTCTGATTATCTTTATTAAGACCTTCAATCACAATGGTTGATAACAGAACTGATGAGTTCAAACGAACCGTTAATGTAGCAGATGAAGCAGAAGCTTCAGGCTGGGAAGTGCATTGACCAGTATCTGCCCGTGCCTGGTCATTCATTCAACTTGAATTATCATTATTGGTGTTTTCTTTGAGATGCAATAAAACGTTATGCTTTAATCTACAAATTTTGCATCCATTACCTTTACAGAACCTTGAATTATGACCAGACTTTAAACAATTTGTGCCAAGCTTTGCACTCCGTACACAATTTAGTCTCTCAAAGGGACGTAATTTTAGGAAATCAGTACATTTAAAAATACTATGGTTAGTTTTACAAATGGGACAGCTCTCAGATTCCGAACTAACAAATGATTTGTTTCTATGTTGCGAATTTTTACCCTTGAAATTATCGCGGCTTTCTGATGCGCCCGTATTTTGCTCTATCGATTGCAACAGCAAGATGCGTTGCTCTATAAATAGTTTAAATTTATCGAAAGTTGGAAGATCTACATTTAAGGTATATTCTTCCCATCTAGCTAAGGTACCGTTATCTAGTTTTTCATAACCCCAGTGAATTAATAATAAATCCCAATTATCTGTTTTAACATTTAAACTTTGTAAAGCCCTCAAATTTTTAGAAATGTTATCAATAAAGCCATGTAAATTTTTAGAATTAGCCTTATTTATTTTATCAAAGTTAAAACAGGCCTTTAAATGTTTAAAAATCAAGGCTTTCGTGTTATTAAATCTTTTAAGGATTAGTTCCCACGCTACGTCATAGTTATCCTCGGTTATGGCCAAGGATTTGATAATATCTGCTGCAGCTCCCTCTAATGATAGTTTTAAATAATGAAATTTTTGTATGGGAAGCAGATTTTCGTTTCGATGAACCATAGATTCATACAGATCACGAAACTCGAGCCAAAATTCCAGAGTCCCGTCATACTTACATGCCCGTATTTCCGGGAGTTTTACCCCAAAACTTTTTTTAATTGTGCATTTGCACTTTCATTTGAACAAACAACAGAATTTGCAACGTTTCTATTATCAGAAAATTTCGACATTAAATATTTAAGCTTACCATAAACGTTAAAATACCTTGCTAAAGCTGACGAATCTTCGTCATCTTCCGGTTCTATATTTTTAATTTGAAATTGCAAGTCTTCAAATTCCTCCAAAAAATTAGTCAATTTATCATATCTAGTCTCTACCTTAAAATAATTACTTTTGTCCAATAAAAAAGTTGTATCAGACTTGCTATCGGCTTACACCAAAGACTTAATGTCAGTCATTTTATTGCTGTTTAATGAAAAATCTAAAAATACTGAAATATTGTAATGTCACATATGATAAATATCGTTATACTAAACAATATTCAAAAATATATTTAAAAAATTCAATTTGCGAGGCAATATTAAATATTACTTACGGAAAAGATAGTCGTTACCAGGATTGCACAATTCTTGTTGATAATTTAACTCGTGGCACCAGAAGGACGGTTGCAGATAACAGCATAACAGTCTTCCATACACAAAAACGGCGTATGTCTATTTTGATTCGGGAAAAAACTCCGGCAAAAATGTTTGATTTGGCACTACGGTATCTTTACAGCGCGCCGAAAAAACTGTTTTTTCTATCACTCGCGGGAAAACACATCGGCAAAGTCTAATTTGTTTGTAAAAACCGATCCCGTCTCGTAAGGACCAATAGAAAATCTGTAGCTGGCATCAGGTGATGGAAAACTTAACACTCGTTATAATGATTTTATTGAAAATAAAAAAGAACAACTTCAAAATGAACTGATTATTTTAAGGACAGTCCGGTTATACAAACAAAATATAATTACAATTAAATATTATACGACGTTACAAAAAGCTGGTAGCTTCGCGTAGTGTTTTAGTTCTTATGTATATTGTGTGATGTGAATCTTACGAATCGAATGTCTAATATGATCTCATTTAATATGGTCCGACCCAGTGACCCTGAATTCGCGCCTCCCCGCGCACTTGCTGGCTGGATCATACGATGTCACCAGATAATCCCGGAATTTGCTGAGTGGATAAAAGCAGCACCGTGCATATGGGTTTTAACACAGCGGCGTAGTTATCACTGTTCCACAATAAAAAGAAACAAAATAAAACTAAAAAGTGTGCTTGAAACTCTACAATGGTGTAAATTTTCAGGAAGTTTTAGAATGCCGTTAAAAAATATGAATTGACTTTCGCTACACGTTCTCAAAATCAAAATAAATTTAGATACACGTTAAAAGTTATAAATTAATATTTTAGGATATAGAGTAGAAAACTCTACAAAGAAATGTGATTCAGACAGACTGAAGCCTCAACTAAAGTTAGCAGTGCCCAATGATCCTAAATGTTTTCAAAGGGCACTTGGAATCTTCTCACATTACTCAAAATGGGTTAATAATTTTTTAGCAAAAATTAGAGGTTTTATAGATTGCAAGAAATTTCCGTTAGGTCCAGACTTGTATTTGCTTTTGATGAGTTGAGAACTGATATAGCTATTGCACTTCTATGGACAATTGATGAAAATGAAATTCGCATTGTTGAAACAGATGCACCTGAATTTGCTATTGCTGACACGCTGAGTCAATCTGGAAGACCCGTTCCTTTTTTTTTCACGCAACCTCACCGATTTTGAACGAAAACATTCTTCCATTGAAAAAATGGAGACGTTATCTGATAAGAAGACAATTCAAACTAATCACAGATCAAAAATCAGTTTCGTTCATATTTAATAAAAAACCATACAAGTAAAATCAACAAAGAAAAAATTATGCGTTAGTGTTTGGAGCTTTCTTGTTTTAAATATGATTTTATTTCCGTGGCTGCCGTGAATAACTTGACAAGTCGAAATATTGCATTTTTCTGATATTTATTACAACAGATTGTTTATTAATGAATTTATGCGGTGAATAAGTGAATATCTTAAGAAATCACATTAATAACGTTTAAAATCATTATGAATATACTGACAACTCTTTGAAAGCCGCGATATATCTAATATCTGTAGATATCAAATTGATAAAACAAAATTTAAATTTGACCAATCGAGTTGTTGAAATAATCTTTACTTAAGATTCCTTTACGTATTTTTATAACTCATTTTGTAATGTTACACTGGTTATAATTCCACTATATCTAATGTGATACCTTGACTTATCCAGTTATTCTTGCTCCTCTTTTTGTAATAATAAATTTATAACTAGTTATGTGAAACTTAACGTCTATTTTCTGACCATTATGTATTTTGATATCTTAACTTGTCATTTTGGGTACAATATGATTTTAAGTTGATAAAATGACATGTATGATTTGTACGTTTCCCGCCTTCAATGTTGGGATGCTTCAATTAGATGCGTGGGTCACGTGATGTACATACAGTTGAGCGGTTTTCTGTTTGCTGTTGTTCAGTTAAGCACACATGTTAATGTTGGTAACATCAGTTACCTCTGTTACGATAGCGAAGCGGGTATAATTTTTAAGAGAATTGCACAAAAATGCCAAAGAAAGTTGTGTACCAAGTAATGATGAGGAATTTCTGGAAATGGAAAATCTTATTCGCGAGAATAAAAGTGAAAGTTGTTCACCAAAAATCATATTCTATCTTTTCCTAGCTACGAAAGTCATTACTGTAGAAAATCCACAAATAAAAAATATTTATGGCCTGATCTTTCTGTAACTAAAATGTATAGGTTATATAAAGAAACTTGTTTACATCCGGTTTCCTGAAAACTGTACTTAAATTGTTTTGACGACTTAAAATTGTCTTTTAAAAAACCATCAAAAGACACGTGTCACACGTGTAATATGATAACTATGCAGATGAAGTTAGCTGGGGAAAATGGAAATTTAAAAATTCAATTAGCTGAGCATCATTTGCAGGCTGAAAACGCTTATTCTGCAAAACGCGCCAGTAAAGCAAGAGCTCAAGAAGATTCCTCGTTTCGAGCTTATGCGTTTGACCTCCAACAGTGTCTACCCACACCACTTTTACAAACCTCAATTGCCTTTTACAAGAGGCAGCTTTGGACCTTACATATGAGATGAGACAATGGAAGCACGTGGTGCAAATCAAACCGCATCCTGTCTGTGGCACTTTTGTTTGAGTTATCTTCCACCATGATGGAAGAATATCATATACAAGAATGAAAAGTAAACAAGCAAATTTAACATTTGTTAATATATATGCACCTACAGAGAATGCTCCCGAAGAAGAAAAGAATGAATTCTATGAGAAACTTGAAGAATTGTACGAAGAAATACCAAAGAACAACATACTAATCCTGTTAGGAGACTTTAACGCAAAGATAGGGAAAGAAGACACGAACAGAGAAATCGCAGGAAAAGAAACGATCCATCAAAATACGAACAACAATGGCAGGAGAATATGTAATCTAGCAGCAGCAACCAATACTTTTATTATTAGCACCCAATTCAAGCACAAAAAAGAGCACAAAGTAACGTGGCTAATACCTGGAACGACAGACGGAAACCAAATAGACCACATCCTAATTTCAAAAAAATGGAGAACAATTGTACAGAATGTGAGGTCCTACAGGGGAGCCAATGCTGATTCGGATCACATTTTGGTGATAGGCGACATGAAATTGAAGATACTTAAAGACAAAAACGACAGAAAGAAAAGAAAGAGGTGGAATAGGTCAAAACTAAACACAGATAATGCAAACAGAAAATTCTGCACTAAGTTGGAAGAAAAACTACTAGTCCTAAAACCATCGGACATAGATGAAACATGGGAAGACATAAAAGATAGTATTTTAACAGCAGCAGAGGAGACGATAGGACTAATGAAAGACAATAAAAGAAAAGATTGGTACGATGAAGAATGCGAGCAAGCTAGTAAAGGCAAGGACCAAGCAAGACACAGGTGGTTGGCCACAGGGAAACAAGGTCTCCTACACTATAAAGAGAAAAAGAAAGAGTCAGACAAATGTTGCAGAACTAAAAAGAAGAAATGGATTGAAGACTTACTGCTGGAACTCGAAGCTAATAGTAACGATAATGCAAGACTATATAAACACATAAAAGCACAGAATAAGAAAAAGATACCAGCAAATATTGGAAAAAGGAATGGGAAACACACTACAGAGAATTGTTCAAAAAGAAAGGCGATGCTGAAAATGCAGAAAATGAAGAACAAACAGAAAATACGAATGAAGAACAATCAGAGCCTCCCTGATACAACGAAGCATTGGCGACCATAAACAGATTAAAGACAAGGAAAGCAGCAGGACCAGACGACATTATAAATGAGTTCTTCAAGAAAGGGGGAGAGGAACTAGCCCACAGAATCCACAAGCTGATAGAACGAATATGGGAAGAAGAACGCATGCCGAACGACTGGAATTGCGGTCTGATAACACCAATCCCTAAAAAAGGTGACAAGACGAAATGCACTAACTACAGGGGAATCACGCTATTAAATACAATGTACAAAATATTAACTAATTTGATCGGACAAAGAATAGAAAAAGAAGCGAGAACAAAAATAGGTGAATACCAACATGGATTCAGAGAAGGTAAGTCAACAATAGATGCAATACACATTGTAACGCAAATCGTCGAAAAAAGTTACGAGCATGGAATAGATCTACTTATACTGTTTATTGACTACAAGCAAGCCTTTGACAGTGTAATAAGGGAGGAGCTAATTAATGATATGAAGCAACTAGGCATTCAAGAAAAACTAGTAAGTCTCACGAAAATGACGATGAAGGAATCCAAAGCACGAATCTTAACAAGGGAAGGCCCGTCAGATGAAGTACAAATGGAGGTAGGTGTCAGACAGGGAGACTCCCTATCAACAACATTATTTAACATTGCCATAGAGGGTGCAGTAAGAGCAGCCAAAATTAGGGGAACAATTATCGAATCTTCAGCCCAACTGATAGCGTATGCAGACGATATTGCACTGGTTACTAGAGATTTAAAAACCATGCAGAATATAATATTAATACTAGATAAAGAAGCAAAGAAGAGAGGGCTAGTAATAAACCAAAGCAAAACGAAATACCTCAAGTGCTCAAGAGAGAATACGAACATCGAGAAAGAAATTAAGCTCGGAGCATATACATTTGAAAGAGTACACCGTTTCAAATATTTGGGAGTGATGGTGAATGGCAGAAATGATAGAACGGATGAAATAAATGAACGCATCCTACTGGGTAATAAAACCTATTGGAACTACCAAAAATTCTTGAAAGATAAACACATTAGTAAGACAACTAAATTAAAAATTTACAAGACTGCAATCAGGCCAGTGATCACCTATGGTGCAGAGACGATGTGCCTAACACAAAAAGATGAAATGAGATTAGAAATTTTAGAGAGAAAGATAATTCGACGAACAATGGGACCGGTGAGGATAAGTGTAGACGAATTTAGAAGATTAACAAATGAAGAAATTAAAGAAGTCATCCAGGGTGAAGACATAATCAAGTTCGTGAAGGCGCAGAGGCTCAGGTGGCTGGGACACACAGAAAGAGACTCTACGCTAAAGCGAATAACTGGCTGGAGATCAACAACGAAGAGACCAAAGGGAAGACCCAAAACAAGATGGAGAGATCAAGTCTTAGGAGACATAAAGAAGTTGAGAATCTACAATTGGAAGGAGCGTTGTAAGGACCGGAAAGAATGGAGGAAAGTTGTAGACAAAGCCAAGTCACACACGCTGCTATAATAATAAAAGACAACAGCGGACTGATTCTCCGCAACAAATGAATCAGAGAGCCCAAAAGGGCGGCAAACACTCCGCCAGGAGTGAATAAGCCATGATGATGATGATCTTCCACCAGTTGTCAAAAAAAATTACATTCTTTTCAGATACTTGCTGTGGGCAGAATAAAAATAACATCGTGGCAATGATGTTTACATTTTTATTAGATAAGCACCCAACTTTAGAAATTATCAATCACAAATTTCTTCTTACTGGTCATAGTCATATGGAATGAGACTCTGAGCACGCCATTATTGAGAAAACTAAAAAAACATAAATGAAAATTAACCATCTTTATGATTGAATTCAACTGGTTAGATCATTCAAGATAAAAAACCAATAGCAATAAGCAAAGAAAAGAAAAAAAATCTTCTGGATATTTTGCATCTAATAGATCCTTTGTTCCACGACTTCTATTCAAATATAAAAACAACTGAAACTAAATCAACAGATCCCGATATTGACGAAAAAGATCCAGATGGTGTCGATAATGACAATGCAGATGAAGAGAGCATTGAATAGTAACAAAAACGATTATTGTTTTTAATTTTATTTGTATGTGACAAAGAAGACTGTTTTTTTATTTTAATTACAATTTATTTTATGTTTCGTTCCTGTTAGTTTCTGAAATAAATATTTCAAACCGAAGGGTATGTTTTATTTGGCTGTAAAGTTACTCTATTTCATCAGATTTATTTGAATCAGAGTAAGTTGCTTATGGTGAATAAGTTGACAAGTACTAGGTGAACAATGTGACAAGTCTGATTTCTATAAAATAACCAAAGGAAATGCCACTTTCTTTCCAGATTTGGAAAAATCGACTAAAATTGCTTATATTCACGACACTAAACAAAAAAAAGATAATAATCTTTTTTACACCTAATTGTCAAAAATTAAAATCAATGCTCTGAAAAACTGTTTTTATAGACATGTCAACATATTCACGCCAGCCACGGATTTATCGTCCAGGAAAGGCTAATGATGCAGCTGATGTACTATCAAGAGTATGCAATAATATAAATAATAAAAACAAGTTATATCAATTACATTCAGATTTATCGCATCCTGGGATTACTCGTATGCACCATTTTGTAAAAATTCGAAATTTACCTTATTCTCTAGATGAAATTAAATAAGTAATTATCTTATGTCCAACCTGCAGAAATTAAACGGCTCCTTTCGAAAGATTGAACATTGACTTTAAAGTTCTAATACCCAGTTCTTCTAGAAATTCCTATATGCTTACAATCATTGACGAATTTTCAAGATTTCAATAGGCTTTCCCATGCTGAGACACATCCAGTCAGACAGTAATTGAATGTTGGAATCAACTATTTTGTTTACATGGAATGCCGGCATATATACATTCTGACAGGGGAACTGGCTTTACCTCACAAGAATTTATTAATTATCTACACTGTTCATGTATATATAAGGAATATCTTAAAGTATTCAAGTAGAACAACACCATATTATAATATGACCCTGAAATTAATTTTCAAGTTTAGAAATATTCACCTAGGCCCGGTCTTTACACCTACGGATAACTATGCTCCTATTGGCCATGAGCCGATGGGTAGAGGGGATTTGACAGTTTTCGCCAGCGCTGTTAGTGGCAGTTTTGTTCATTTATCTGATAAATTTAAATGGCGCGCCATGGGTAGAGGAGAGGGTTTTTGTCAGTTTTTTTTCGCCAGCGCTGTTAGTAGTTTGTGGTTAGTGGCAGCTTTGTGCATTTATCTGATAAACTGAAATAACGGATAATATGGATTTTTCAAAAAAGAACACAAGATATTGCAGCTGTTGTATTGATTCATGTAAAAATACTGGATATAACAGTGATTGAAAATTTTATTCATTTCCTGTTGCCAAACATAAAATAGCTCAAAGAGGAAAGTGGATTATTGCTATCAACAAGAAAAAGTAAGTAAACAAGTTTAACATGACCTATAATACAAACAACATGATATTTCAATGTCAATGTAAAATAAAATAATTGATTTTGTAGTGAGGATGGATCATTATTGACTCCAAATAGTCATCATTTAATTTGCAGCGATCACTTTGTTGGAGGTGAAAAATCTGATACAGAAATGAGTTCAAGTTATGTACCTTCTTTATTTTGTTCACAAACTCTAAAGGCAAGAGATGTACATAACATTGACAGGTACGTACACTATACAAAATGTCTACTTATTAATACTATTATATTTTATTATTATTTACAGACATTCCAGATTTATAAAGCGAAGGATTCAATCCATGAAAAACTCCACAGGAGAAATATTAGGGTCAACCAAAGATTGTGAAATAGCAAGTTCTTCATGAAATGAAATATCGGTACAAACAGAAATATGGATATACAGCAGATAATGCATGTAAAATTGAGTCAATCAATAATTCTGTAGTTAATTACAGTGCTGATAAATCTTGTCAAGTCTTTATATGGGAGGATGATGATGGTTCACCAAAACCTTGGAAAGAATAATTTGTTTGTATTAAGTATGTTCATAAAGATTCTGTTGATGTTGAAATACAAACTGACATTAGTGGGGAGATTGATTTAGTGACAGCAAGAAAGCATAAAAAGTTGAAGAACAAAATGTGTGGAACTGAGCATAAAACATACGCTGATGTGGCTGTTGGATCAAACGAACCTATAATTGAGGAGGATCATCATACAAAAAAAAACAAATGTTTTAATGGTCACTCATCAATAAAAAATGAAGAGGAGTTCTTGGACCTGACTGGTGTGTCATTTCAATTTGTTGTTGGAAAAGATGGAATTTTCAGATAAAATTGTGCTTTCAAAAGAAAATAGACTTTTCATCTTATTGATGAAATTGAAAACTGAATTGACATTTGCAGCAATGGGTGCTTTGTTCAGAATACATAGAACAACCATATCAAAAATATTTTTCTCTTGTCTGCAACAATTAGCATATAGAACATCGAATTTTGTATTTTGGCCAGACCAGGAAACAGTACGAGCGTCAACTCCAGATTGCTTCAAACCAGAATATGATGACACTCGTGCCATTTATTGACTGCACGGAATTCAGAATAGAAATTCCATCTTCACTTGAGAATCGTGTTTTTTGTTACTCACAATATAAACATGGATTTACATTCAAAGTTCTATTTGCTATAACTCCCAGTGGTTTCATTTCTTTTAAATCAGATGCTCATGGTGGACATATAAGTGATTCCCATATTACTGCTACATCTGGACTAATAAATCTCATAGAACATGGTGATAAAGTGTTAGCGGATAAGGGTTAAGGGAACAGAATTCCAAAGTGTTATCGATGCTTGTGGAAAGAAAATTTTGCTTGTAATGCCACCATTTTTGAAGGACAAACTGGAATTTACTAAGGAAGAAACTGATAAAACTTATGACACAGCTAGAGTAAGGATACACGTGGAAAGAGTGATGCAACGATTGAGGACATTTCGTGTTTTAGATAAAATACCGGAATATCTGTTTTCATATATTGATGAAGTTATTCACTTGTGCTGTGTCTTAGTAAATTTACAACCTCCTATAATTTTTGAACCACAACCGCCACAACATTTATCAACAGAATCATAATAGTTATTTATGAAACAGTTCGTGAAGTATGCTTTTTGCGAACGCAGGCAATGTTTAGAGCACGAGCGACAGCGGGCGAGTGCTGTACATTGCGTAGGTTCGCAAAAAGTACTTCACGCACAGTTTCATACAATATTTTATCTACCATAAATAAATAAAAAATTTGTAACTTTTCGTCACTGGAATTCATTTCTATTCTACAATTTTTAGAACTTTGACGTTTAAAAATTTTAACTTTTTTAAACGTCATCACCATGACAACGCGAAGGTTAAGGATATTTGATTATACGAAAGTGTGCCAAAAAACAGTGCAAAAAGTAAATCCCATTTAAAATACATTGTTACTTCACGCACACTTTAAATGCTTCACACACTGTCATCTATAATGACAGTTTTCAGAAACTAAAAACTTATACATAATATGAGATAGAGTAGATAACATAACTTTGAATACACCATTAATGAAACGTTCATTTGAAAGGTAATTTAATTCTATTTTCAGTATGTACGAGGCGTGTTTTTTAAGTAAGTACCGTTTTGGAATTAGAAAAAGACCTGCAAAGATATGGCAATAATTTTATTTTTACATGAAAGCTTGTACCTTAATCTACTTTTCTACATAATTTCCGTGAATATTGAGGCACTTGTCATAACGTGGCACCAGTTTTTGAATACCCTCCTGATAAAATTCTGCCGCCTGACTTGTTAACCACTGCATCACAAATTCCGGTAATTCAAGTTCTCGGTCACAATGCGATACACAAAACACTACGAGAATACTGAGGAAAGCAGTCGGACAATGATGAAATTGTAAAGCGTCTGTTTTCTCTCACCTGTTCGTCCACTTTCTGCACCAAATTTTCATTAACGACCGAAGGACGCCCACTCCGTTCTTCATCATGCACATTTGTGCGGCCATCTTTAAATGCTCTCACCCATTTCCTTACCATTCCATCACTCATAATGTTTTGTCCGTAAAGTTCAATGATCTCACGATGAATATCGATCGGTTTTACGCCTTTAGCACTAAGAAATCGTATAACAGCCCGTACTTCACAATCAGCGGGACTCACGATTGTTGGAGGCATCTTAAACACTGGAGTAAACAAGTATACAATGAAGAATCAGACTGTAATGGCGTCAGTGTGCGTAGACAAGAGATGTAGGTAACCAGCGCTCATGCGCGGAACGCCGACCGTAGCGCTGCGGCGGCGGAATCGCAAAACGGTACTTACATAAAAAAACACGCCTCGTAATATAAACATTAATTGAACTATTTATTCAGGGTCTCCAAAAAAACTTTAATTAAATTAATTGAGGCAAAAAGAATATATGTAATTTATTTAAATCAAAATACATGTTACTGCTGCCAGCAAACAGGAAAAAATGTTTATTTGAAAAATAAATATTGTTTTTCGCTTAAATTCACTGTTAGAGCTTCGACCCACCTACTTCCTGGTAGTTTCCTTTCAAATGAGCTATCACACGATGAGCCATCTATCGTCACTCCTTTATTTGCCCATTCCTAAGTTTGAAAGTTATCTTTTAGAGCTAAAGTAAATAGCTTGGGTGAGATAGAATCTCCTTGTCTAACCCCTCTTTGTAGTTTTATTTTTTCTGTTTTTATGCTGGGTTGACACGATCCAAGTGTACTTGGTCCAAGTCCACTTGGATGCAGCGCGCGCAATACTTGGATGTTACTTTGATAGTATGAGCGGGGTTGACACGTTCCAAGTGTTTTTCATCTTCATCCAAGTCCACCCTCCTACTCTACTTGGACGCTGCGCGCGCAACGCTTGAAGGCTCTTTTGACCGTGTCACCACCCTCGTCAAGTATATTTCCATCAACAGGTTCTATCCAAGTCGCATCAAAATCTAGTAGGACGGTGGCCAACTTTCTTCCAAGTAGCATCAAAGTATAGTTACAATGGCGTGTCATCGGAAACTATAAAACGGGATATAAGTACAAATAGAAGAATATATATAGTTAAATACAGCACCTAGAGACTTGCAGTTTTTTGCATTATGTTCAGGATGACGTCAGGAAAAAAGTCTACTATTAAAAAATAAATGGAAATGCATAATTGCACTGTCAAGTGCATAAAATGCATCCAAAATTGCATAAATGTAAAAATAAAGTCAAAATCAGTATACTAAGGAACAAAATTTATTATTCGGGGTTTTTTGGGGTCACTGAATACGATTACACCATCAGAACTGAACCCCGGATCACCTGGTGCCCAAGGTCACGGCAAGAGACGTCATCTTCTGGAGTTTCGATGGTTTTCGGCATTAAATCGATGCAAACGGATTACTAACGGGTTTTAGGGGTCGCTAAATACATTGTCAGATATAAATAAAGTTTATATAAATTTGATATATACATAATAGACGAGGGCATTTAGCACAAAATAAATCACTTTTTAAATACAGCACCTAGAGACTTGCACTTTTCTGCGGCAGAACGGCAGAAAAAAAGTCTACTAATCAAAAATGGATGGAAATGCATAATTGCACTTTAAAGTGCATAAAATGGTATACTAAGGACCAAATTTTGTTATTCGGGGGTTTTTTGGGCCAGTGAACACGGGTACGCCTCAAAACCGACCCATGGATCATCTGGTGCCCAAGGTCACTGCAAGGGCGTCGTCTTCTGAAATTTCTAGTATTTTTGGCACTAAATTGATGTGAGCGGATTACTCATGGGTTTTTGAGGTCGCTAGACACGAATATGCGATCAGAATTGATCTCCGGAGTACCTGGTGCCCAGGGTCGCTACTAAGGCACGTCGCGCGTCGTCTTCTGGGGTTTCGAGAGTTTTCAGCATTTAATTGATGCAATTGGATTACTGGAAAGTTTTTGAGGTCTCTAAATACGAACATGTCATCTGAACCGACCCCCTCTGCACCTGGAGCCCAAGGTCACTGCAGGAGACGTCCTATTCTGGAGTTTTGAGGAATTTGGCATTAAATTAGTAAAAATGAATTACTCGAGGGTTTTTGAGGTCGATAAACACGAATATGCCATCAGAACAGACCACCAGATCACCTGGTGCCCAAGGTCACTACAAGGGACATCATATTTTGGAGCTTCTAGGGCATTCGACAAATTGATGCAAACGGATTGCTTACGGGTTTTTGGGGTCGCTAAACATAAATATGCCATAAGAATTGAATTCCGAGGTACCTGGTGCCCAGGATCGCTACTAAGGCACGTCATATTCTGGATTTTTGAGTGTCTTCGGCATTCAAGTGATGCAAATGGATTACTCAAGGGGTTTGAAGTCGCTAAACCTGAATATTCAATCAGAATCGACCTTCAGAGCACCTAGTGCCTAATATCATAGCAAGGGACGTCATTTTCTGGAGTTTCAAAGGCATTCGGCATTTAATTGATACAAATGAATTACTGAAAGGTTTTTGAGGTCTCTAAAGACGAATATGCTATCAGAACCGACTCCTGGTGCCAAGGATCACAACAAGGGGCGTCATCTTCTGGAGTTTCGAGTGCCTTTGGTACTACATTGATGCAACTGGACTACTCATACGCTTTTGGGGTTGCTGAATATGAATACGCCATCAAAACATACACCGGTGTACCTGGTGCCTAAGACACGTCATCTTCTGGAGCTTCTAGATTTTTCAGTATGTACTAAATTGATGCAAACAGATACTCTTATGTTTTCTGAGTGAATACGAATATGACTTAGATGAAATACTTTGGAATATCTAGTGACCACGAAGGATCACACTATCAAAATAAAACATAATAAATCGATTTTGAAATAAATGAAGGAAAAACGCTGTCAGATATAAATTTAGTTTATATTAATAAAGAATTAAAAAAAATGTATAGCACAACATAGTTATTTTAATAAACAGTCCAACTAAAATAGCAAAAATGTTACCAATTTGAACGTTTTCTTTAAACAACAACTCATAAAACTTCGGTGTACTCGGTGTGTACCAATTTAGTGTCGGAATGCCTCAAAATTCTAAAAAATGATGTGCATAGCAGCAGCCACTCTAGCCACTAGGAACGCGGGGGGTCGGTTCTGATTTAACATTCGAGTTCAGCAAACCCAAAAACCTATGAGCAATTTGTTTGCATCAATTTAGCACCGAAATTTATCGAAATTCTATAAGATGATATACTTTAGCCACCAGGTGCTCTGGTGTCTGTTCTGATGGTGTATTTGTATTCGAAATGTGTTTTCGATCGAAAACTCTCGAAAATCCAGACGATAACGTGCCTTAGGCTTATAGGTACTCCGATGTCTCTTCTGATGGCGTACTTGTGTTCAGCAATCCCAAGAACCCATGAGTAATCCGTTTGCATCAATATAATGCCGAAACCCTCCGAAACTCCAGAAGATGAGCTGCCTTAGGCACCAGGTGCTCCGTGGGTCAGATCTGATGGCGTATTCGCGTTCAGCCATTCCAAAAACCTTCCAGTAATCCATTTGCATCAATTTAATGCCGATGAAATCCCTCGAAACTCCAGAAGATGACGTCCCTTGCAGTGGCCATGGTCACCAGGTGCTCCGTGGGTCTGTTCTAATGGCATATTTATGTTTGGCGACCTCAAAAACCCCCGACTAATCTATTTGCATCCATTTTATGCCGAAAACCCTCGAAAATCCAGAAGATGACGTGCCTTAGTAGCGATCCTGGACAACGGGTGCTCCGAAATTAAATTCTGATGACATATTCGTGATTAGCGACCCCAAAAACCCAAGTAATCCGTTTGTATCAATTTAATACCGAAAGCCCTCCAGAAGATGACGTCCCTTACAGTGACCTTGGCCACCAGGTGATCCTAAGGTCTGTCCTGATGGCATGTTCGTATTTAACCACCTCAAAAACCCCCCGAGTAATCCAGTTACATCAATTTAGTGCCGAAATCCATCAAAACTCCAGATGATGACGTGCCTTTGTAGCTACCCTGGGCACCAGGTACCCTGAGGACAATTCTGATGGCATATTCGTGTTTAGCGACCTCAAAAATCCGTAAGTAATCCGCTTGCATCAATTTTATATCGAAAGTCTTCGAAACTCCCGAAGATGACGTCCCTTGCAGTAACCTTGAGCACCAGGTGATCCAGATGTGTGTTCTGATCGCATATTCGTGTTTAACCACGTCAAAAACCCCCCGAATAGTCCAGTTACGTCAATTTAGTGCCGAAATCCATCGAAACTCCAGACGATGACGTGCCTTTGTCGCGACCCTTGGCACCAGGTACTCCGGTGGTAAATTTTGATGGCGTAATCGTATTCAGTGACCCCAAAATCCCCCAAATAATAAATTGTGTTCCTTAGTGTACTGATTTTGACTTTATTTTTATATTTATGCAATTTTTGATGCATTTTATGCACTTTACAGTGCAATTATGCATTTCCACCCATTTTTGAATAGTAGACATTTTTTCTGAAGTGATCCTGAACATAATGCAAAAAACTGCAAGTCTCTAGGTGCAGTATTTAAAAATCTATTTATTCGGGTGTTTTTAGTGCTAAATGGCCTGGTCTATTTACACTTTGTGTATTGTTATGTATGTACAAATATCCGTTACTTGACGTTACATTACGTGAGTTACACTACATGATAATTGAATGATTTATGCACATGTTCATACAATTTTTTTTATCTCATATTTGTATCAACTTTTTAAATTTTTGGATTGACCATTTGCAATAGTTGTTCAAATTATTCGGTATTTATTTTTAAATAGTTTTTAAATGTATTTTAATCTTCATTTTTACTACTTCACTTAGAAAATTAGACTAAGCTCCAAACGCCTCACGTATCCAATTAAGAATCCAAATTTTCCTTTTTTTCTTTTTAATTTCTTTTTTCTGGATCTGAAGCTTATGTATTAACATATCAGCAGTACTTAACCACTTGAGTACCCTCCATAATCACTTTCCCCATCTTTGCAATGGTTATTTGTGATTTTATTTGATATCCAAGTAATTTACACGATCAAAGTAGCTTCCAATTAGCGCGCGCAGCGTCCAAGTTGACTTGGACCAAGTACACTTGGATGCAACTTGGATCGTGTCAACCCGCCTTTATTTATGATGTTGCATTGTCATTGTATATGTTACAGTTCAAGTTGATTTTTAGTTAGAGTTGACTCCTAGTTCGAGTCAATCTCAACTAAAACGAGCAGTAAGGGGTGATTTGAAACATTTAATTCAACTTTTATTAGTTGAAGTACCTATACTCTTCCTAACCCTTGTGAGTAAAAATAGATCGCGGGAAAAATAGAATCAACTCTTACTAGTTTGAGTTTACTATTCCTGGATCGATTCAGTAAATGTAGATTATACGAGTATAATCTCACATGCTTTTTGAATCAGTCTGCTTATCACGATTTGAACATATCCTGTAAACATTTAGTTTCTAGACTCAGTTGCTTGTGTGAATCAACTCTTACTAAATGGCATTGGGAAGAGTATACTTTTTCTAGTTGGAGTCTACTTTTACTAGTAAATGTTAAATAAAAATCTTCATTTTGGATTTATAACCAATTTTTACTAAAACCAGCCATTTGAGTTGACTTGAACTAGGAATAGTCAACTCCAACTGGATAATCAACTTGAACTGTAACATATATACTACATGATTTTTGAATATCGCTCAACTCTATTGTTGCTGTAAGTTGTTGTTGTTGTAAGGCATTAAGGATTGCCCATATAAGGATTACTAATATTATTGTACACTTTATTTAATAAACAAACTTTTCTACATAATTCTGTTTTTATATGCCATTTATTTCTAAAAAATACAAATCGATTAACTATACTAAATTTACAATCAAGATGCAGTAGAAATAAACAAACCAAGGTACGTGAAATGCTACTAGGTGCACTTACGAATCATAATTTACAATGTATAAACTTTGGAAATCATGATTTGGGATTTACAATGTATATAGGGTGAGGCAGCTAACTGGCCTATTAGAAATATCTCGAGAACTAATGGCAACAGAATCATGAAAATTTGAATAAAGGGGTTTTGAAGGATGATCTATTAAATGAAAATATTTTCATCTCTCTGCCACTTCCGGTTATACCGGAAGTTGCTTATAACTTCGTTTTTTTAAATGGGACACCCTGTATATTTTTCCATTTTGGATCCTTTTCGATGTCTTCTTTCTTAAAATATGAGGTTTTGTAATATTATACGGGGTATTTTAAAAGATAATTACGTTTTTTTATTAATTTCGTAGCAACATTCATACCCTGTAGAATTGTAGTAGTTTGACATCTAAAACTCTACTTACGTTCAAATGATTTTTAATATACTCTACTATTGATAAGAATCATTAGTATAGCTAAATTTTTAATTTAAGTATACAGGGTTGGTCGAAACTCGGAATGAGTATTTTCTAAGTTTTCTTAAATGGAACACCCTGTATTTTTGTATTGTAATGAAATGATATTTTATAGTACTTTTTTATTTCTTAAGCATTCCCTATACCTAACTGCTTTAATTTGTGAGTTATTGGTAATTCAAGCTAAACATTAATTGCAACAAAAAAATACGTAAAATTTTATTAGGTTGGCCGTGAAAATACTCAATCCCAATTAAATTTTTAGAAATAAATACATATTAATCCAGACTGGTCCTTAAAATTACCAATAATGGTTTAGCTATCAACATACCTACGTAGTTAAGATTGTTGGTGCGATTAACAATTAAGCACAAATTAAAGCAGTTAGGTATAGGGAATGCTTAAGAAATAAAAAAGTACCATAAAATATCATTTTATTACAATACTAAAATAGAGGGTGTTCCATATAAGAAAACTCAGAAAATACTCATTCCGAGTTTCGACCAACCCTGTATACTAAAATTAAAAATTTAGCTATACTAATGATTCTTAACAATAGTACAGTATATTAAAAATTATTTGAACGTAAGTAGAGTTTTAGATGTCAAACTACTACAATTCTACAAGGTGTTAATTTTGCTACGAAATTAATAAAAAACGTAATTATCTTTTAAAATACCCTGTATATTACAAAACCTCATATTTTAAGAAATAAGACATCGAAGAGAATCCAAAAATGTAAAAATATACAGGGTGTCCCATTTAAAAAAACGAAGTTATAAGCAACTTCCGGTATAACCGGAAGTTCCAAAGAGATGAAAATATTTTCATTTAATAGACCATCCTTCAAAACCCCTTTATTCCAATTTTCAGGATTCTGTTGCCTTTAGTTCTCGAGATATTTCTAATAGGCCCTTTATTTGCCTCACTCTGTATACATTGTAAATTATGATTCCGAAGTGCGCCTAGTAGCATTTAACGTGTCTTGGTTTGTTTATTTCTACTGCATCTTGATTGCAGATTTAGTATAACTATTTTTAATAGGAAAAAAGCCACAATTTTACAGCGGCATCCGATTTGGACGTCAAAACGTTAATAAAATAATTTTTTTAGTGAAACTGTGCCTTATTTCCCATTAAAAATAGTTAATTACAAAAATGCCACAAGAAAATAGCTTCAGAACAACATTACATCTTAACTTTGGAGTATTGATTTATAAAAATAAATAATACATTGGCCTTGTAGTCTTCAATTTAATTATAATAAATTTGTTAAAATATATTAGAAAAGGAGTGGAATGAAGTCCCATTAGATTTACGTAGACAATTTTTAGCTCAAAAATACTGCATTAAGCTAAGAAACACTGAGTAGACCTTTTAATAAATCTGGCTTTATTAAACATGGAAAACTTAACTAACTAACAAATATTGGAGGATAAAAAATTCACTCTCACTAACAGATCCATTCATTGAAACCAGGAATTATACAGAATTACACAACAGTAAATTATTACCAATTTATTACTCTTATATTACAGGAAGACCTTAATTCATTTTATGATTGGTGCAGTTTAAACAAAATGTCGCTTAATATAAACAAGTGTCATAGAATGCCGTTCTCTATATGTTTGACTCTAAAATTGGTTTATATAAAAACAATTAAAATGTATCTTATACTAAGTGATCTCTTTTACATGTCAACCCTAGTCTATCCTTGGTAGCTGTATTAAAATTTGTTATAGTTTATTAGTCAGAGCTGTTTGATATTTTAAACATTTATTGTTAAGCTGTAGCTTTGTTAAAACTGCAAATGGACACCGTTGATAAATAAATTTATAAATTTCCGTATAAAAATTTGATAAAAAATCAAGAATCATAATTCCTAAATATACAGAATCAAATCAATTAAATAATATTTTAGTAAAATCTATACTTTGTGGATTACATTGTAATTTACACAGACGCAGACGGTTCTAAAAACAGGAGTAGGATGTGCTATGTATGTATGTGCAAAATACCCACCAACATAATAATTACAAATTATCTAGTATTAGTAGCATTTTAATAGTTGAGCTTATAGCCATCCAAAACGCTCTAGAATGGGAAATGGTATTTATATGGGCAAAAGGACATGTAGTCCAAGTAATGAAGCTTAAAATAGGACAAAACCTCGCAATTTTTACAGAATGGATCGATTTGCTTGAAAATTTGAGAATAAGTAGTGGATAGTCCAAGGATCAAAATCTATATGATGCCAAAAGGCGCTTTTACCATGGGGGTGGTTGCCACCCCATGTCGGGGGTGAAAATTTTTTATTATATTTTAACCACAAAAGTTGGTAAAAACATTCATTCTAAGCAAAAAATGTTCTATACATTTTTTTGATAAAATTAATAGTTTTCTATTTATTCGCTATCGAAAATGTTAGTTTTATATTAAAAAAATTAATGTTTTTAATCAGTTTTCTGCAATTAACTCAAAAAGTTTTTGTTTTATCAAAACAACTTTGGTTAACAAAAATGTACCTTTTGAAAAAATCAACAAAACCGTTTTTTTAAATTTTCTTTAAGACCAATAGTAATCGAGCTATACTTTATTATATGTTAGGTCTTCTTCGGCAAATGCTAAATATTGTAGTTTCAAAGTCAAAAGACGGGAAAACTATGCATTTTTCGAGGATCACTTGTTTAAACTAATTTGAAGTATTTAAAAAGGTCTATCTTCAGAAATAAAAAAGTCTTTAGCTCAAAAATTAGGTGGCTTATAATGAAAAGAATGTCAGACCCTATATTTTTCAGCGAAAAAGTGTTGAAAAGCAAACCCCTAATCACCACCCTGATTAAAATTAGTCATTGACCTTATTGCGTCTTCTTTACTTATGTATTATTAATAGGTTCTAGAAGTTTAACTGGTTTAGAATGATTAGTTAAAAAAATGGAGTCAAAAGCAAATATCGAATTTTTGAAGTTTGGTAAAATATTCCCTTTTCTTCAGAATAGAAAGATTATCATCAGAGATACAAAAAAATATTTAAATATAAAATTGTAGCTTATTTAATTCTCAAGAACATGGTTTGCAAAAATTTTCTCTACGGTAAAAATTAAGTGAGCTATTGACAATTAAAACTTGTAATAACATGCAAAAATCACCTTTACCAACCCTTTCAAAGTCACCACTTTTTGCGACTGAGTATTTTAAAAGGATTTGGAATTAACACTCTTATAGATCTTGTAAAAACCTACAAAATTATTTTTTAATAAACTTTCTAAGATAAAAATTAAAAACGGTTAAAAAATCAATATATTTTTTTCAAAAAAAAAAAAAAAAGAAATCCAATTGGAAGCATAATAATGTAAGGTAGCTTTGCTTTTAGTCATTGGCCTTATTAATTCTTCTTTATTTATGTATTATTAATATATTTTAAAAGTTTGACTGGTTTAGAATGATTACTTTTTAAACAACTAGAGTTAAAAGCGAATAACGACTTTTTGTAGTTTGGTAAAAAATGCAATTTTTTTCAAAATAGAAAGATTAGCATCAGATATACGAAAAAATGTTTTCATATGAAATTGTGGGTTATTTAATTCCCAAGAACTTGGTTTGAAAAAATTTTTTCTACGGCAAAAATTGAGTGAATGGTAAATGAGTATATATCGAAAAACATTGATTTTTTCTATATAAAACTAACATTTTCGATAGCGAATAAATCGAAAAGTATTAATTTTATCAAAAAAATGTATAGAACATTTTTTGCTTAGAATTAATGTTTTTATCAACTTTCGCAGTCAAAATATAATAAAAAATTTCCACCCTTAAAATGGGGTGGCTACCGACCCCATGGTAAAAGCGCCTTTCGGCATCATGTAGATTTTGATCCTTGAACTATCCACTACTTATTCTCAAATATTCAAGCAAATCGATCCATTCTGTAAAAATTGCGAGGTGAAATGCTTCGGTTCCTGGACTAATGCCGATGTACTGGGTAATGAAAAAGTGCACTGGTTGGCCAACGATGAGCTTTGAATCATATTTTCTTTAAATGCAAAATTAACGAGAGATACCTATATACACCAATTATATTACAAGCTATGACAAACACAAGTGTATTTTCCAATTAGTAGCGTATCTTGTCCAAGTTGTCATGGAATGGAAATAATTAAATTACTCATTTACTACTTGAAAGAAACAAATATACATACTTATTCATTTAAATGAAATATGTATAAATATAATAAAATTAGTAGATTAGGGTAAAAACAAATAAAAATCTCTGGGTAACGGACCTGTATCTACGCCATCTTTTTACACACACACAAACAAACACACACATCAAATATAAGCTCCTGAATGTAAGAAACTTACATTTTACAACAAAAAATGTCAAACAATTGACCCTAAAATTTACAAAATTTAGTAATAATATTATATAAAATTAAATACAAAGTTGATATTATTACACTAAATATTTGAACCTTTGACAGAACAGAAGCAGCAAAAAGATTACTAATTTTTTTGTCAGGTCACCTTAATAAAAATTAATCAAAAACAAAACCAGCATGTTACAGTAAAACACTTGAGCTGCATGAGTTGAAATATAATTGTACCAAAACATGTATTTTTAAAATTATTAAACCATATTTTAATATTAGTTGTTGATGTCGTCTGTAAAAATACCAGTAGATGGACATAAATATTTTTTACCAGAGTTGATATTTTCATCATTTAATTTACACAATATTGGTAAATAATGTTGAAAATAAAATAGTTCTGCTTTGGGAATGACTTGTCTTAAAAAATTATTATCTCTGGTCAGTTCTAAGTTGACACTTCCTTTAGGAGAATAAATGACCTACTTACGCCCGTTGCATACATCTGCACCTGGCGTTGTGTAAAGTACATGTGGCTTTCTTGAAAAAACAAATATTTAACATTGCTTGTTTTATTATCCTAATCAATAACAGGTTGTTTAGAACAAGAGTATGGACATTTTATTTCAACAATTTTTGTGAAAATGTCATTCTCTTGCACCACACCATCTAAACTCACACATAACCATTGATTCCTTTTAGATAGAATAAGGCCAACCTGAAGCACTTTGCAATTAAAAGTTTGTTCATACAAATGTTTGGCAATTTGTTCATTTGTTACACCATATCTGGTTGATTCAGTATTAATACTAGTTGGATTCAACTTAGTTTGAACCAAAGATTCAATGGTTTTTGTTCTTCGAACTTTAATATTGTGCACATCCTTACTGGCTGTTAAATGTTGTCTTCGCACATCGAACCATAATTTGCACATTGATTGTTTAATTGTTTCACAACATAATTTCATAGTTTCTTCCTCACTTTTCACAATGTTTTCCTCATAAAACTGTTCAACGTTCACATCAAGTTCGTAATTTGTCAAATAAATGTCATGTTGATCTATTTGAAGTGAGAAAAACTTGAGAGTTTCAGTTAAATAGTCTTTAGAACCATAAATTATCATATTTTCCTCAACTTCATCTAACAAACATGAAATTGTTGCTTTGACTGCCAATTCCGTTTTATCTGCATCGGCTGAAACTAACATTGTCTTCAAAGCTGAATGTTGTAACTCACTATGTTGCACAGTAAATTGTTTCCAAGATTCTGGAGGTTCCTGATGTTTTTTTGGAAACATTAACTTGCAACTTCTTCCCTTTGAATATTTTTCCAGTGCTAACTGGCGAGTACTTGGAATTCCCCATTGTTTTACCCTAATTGTCTTTGTTACACTTTCATCACAATTCACAAAATGAATAACAGCATATACATGCTTGCATCTTTTACTTTTATTATAAATACATGTACAGGATACTTTAATTACCTTCCTTTCTTCATTTAGCCACAATTTTGTAATATAAGGTGGTTTGGAAATTGACGTTTGTCGGATAACAGATGCCTGGATGCAGTTATTATATTCGGAAACATTGCGTACATGTCCTGCATCAACTAAATCTTTTCCTTTTTTTGGTGTTGCTGGTTGAAATTGGATATCATGGGAAATAGACTTGAATCCAGTGTAATGTTTAATATCCATTTTGATAGAATTCAAACAAATTACAAAAAAAAAAACAATTCAAACAAATTACAATTCATACAAATTACAAATTGTAATAAGCTGTAAGCACACAAAAATAATATACAAACAGAGGTAACCTTTAATTTAAATAATTTAATAATTCATATAAACTTCTTATTTTTCTCAATGGTCTCTTGCGTAAGCAGTCATCCAGTCGTACGAACTTATATATTAAATATTAAAATTATAATGAATAAAATAAAAAAAACATAATTAATTTTACTATTAATTCTGTGTATTCGTTCAGTAATCAGGTTACAATAATATTTCAGTTCATAATTTGTGTCTTTCTAGATAAATATCTATTTTTCTCGTTTTGTATATTTCACATACACAAATTTTATCAGAAAGTAATTGCGTAATTACTTGCAACGTAATTGCATATTGTAACATAATTTTCGATTCCAAATAACTTTTCTTGATAAGAATTTTCGATATTGTTAAATATAAAGGTACTGTCATGATTTTAAATAGTTATTATGATTTTTAAGATACCCAAACCATAGAATAGTTAAAATAATAGATAATTTAGTAATTTTAGTAAAGCCCAAAGTATATGGATAATCACTTTTATTATTGCCACTGTTGAGGGGTATCGTTCATTGGAAGGTTGAGAAGAATAAGAATTATAAAAAGAACTAAAGTTATGAGAGCACTTAGTAATAATTAAATAGTTATAAGATGATTTTATTTAAGAGTATAAAAGTAGAATTACATAAGAAATCAAAATAGGTAATCCTATATCAAAGATGATATTTGAATGGCATATAAATTAGAAATTTGTTACTAGAACCTATAATAATTTGAATTTTGAGTTTTACCAGAGAATTACTTCTAGTTGTATCACACAATAGCCTTATTTATTCGTAAGAATCATCAAAAGGTTCCATTTTTCCAAAACTCACTTCGAAAGGAACTTCGTTAAGGTGATACGTCTTGCATTACTTAGCTGCATGTGTGGATTTGTGAAATTATGTTGAAATAGACATCAATCTAAAATTTGAGAACAATAGTTAGTTCGATATTAATATTACTAGTATAAATTTTACCAAAAATGTGGAAAATAGTTCAATAGAATCATAGCTTTGACAAGTGTCGAAACTTTAGGTAAAATTTAACGTATAAGAATGATCTTTTGAGGAAATGGCTTATGCATATTCAATTGCTGATTTATTTTGTATAAATTGAAAGTTATTTCAATCCTTTGTTTGTAGTAATTGTGTAAATATTTGAATTTTAATATGTGAGTGTAAGTGTTAAAGAAACTAAAAATGAAGTGTCGGACGTTGAAGTGAACCCTAATAGAACTTTAATAAGGGCACCTAGCAAGAAAGACATTATATCAAAATAAACTAGAAAGTTTAATCTATTCAATTCCCAGATTAGATTATACCCAAATATTAGAATAGAATCACAATTTGGGTTCATATTTCCAAAATTTTCATCAAAATTATCATTTTGATGAAATGTCAAATTTATTGGAATTTTTTGATTGGTGAATTCAAATTTTCATAGCAAGGATTGTTATTAATAATTAATTTCCATTGGCTGTGAAGGGACGCCAAGCCAAAAAGAATCCATTTTAGAGAGAGTGTTCCAGACCTTTGAACAGGCAACAGCTTGTTGCAAGTAGCTCCGCAAATTTTGGAAAAAAATGCGGTAAATCGTAAAAATTAAGTTCAAAAAACTTTTATTCTACTAACCTGTATAAATAATCTTCATAGTGAAGCAAAATTTTTCAAAAATGACCCTCAATTTAATAAGAAAAATAAAGAAGTGTTCAGCATATGCCGGTAACTACCATAGAATTTAGAACAAAAGACGGTGAAGGAGAATGGATTGGTTTCTTCTTGGATCCGAAGAGACTTCATAGCAGCATTCGTTGGTTTATCTTCATATTACATCGTGAAAGGTTGTACTGAACAGATTTTTTAATCGATCATGATCAAAATCAATGTTTTTTTTTTCATTTTCTAGCTTTAGTATAACAAATTTTGAATATTCAAGATAATTTTGGGTTATCTTAGACTTAGTTTTTTGTCAAATACTCTAATTTATTTCATAGTCAAATTCATTGCATCGTATTTCTTTATTCAGATTTTCGACGAGATAACCTAAAATAAATAATTTAGCGTTAGATAGATCAACAGATATTTCAAATTGATATCATATTGATCTGATCTATATTATTGTATAATTACTTTGTATTTTTGATGTTGCATAACAAAGCCTTTTATTTTCCAATATATTCTCAAGATTTCCGTACATATTCGACAGTATTTTGTTTTTCTTTATCCACCATTTTGTATAACTTTATTTTTTGTGTCGTTTTGTTCAATTGATATTTCAGAAATCTTTTCCCCCACACCTCCACAGATAGGAGATTTCATGCAGGTTTTACATTATAACTGAGCTAGTTAGGTAAGTGATTAATAGATGGCGCCGGGCAAAATCAATATTAAAATCAATATATAAGGGTCATTCTACGAAAAAGTGGTAATTCTATGTCCTCCCTAGATATGTCCTAGTAGGGTTGTAAGTGGTACTTTTTCTTACACCTACAGTGTAATACCACTTATATAGGTCAATAAAAATACATCAGTTAAAACCGCAACATTACATACACCATGTAAATTGTTTCTCAAACACACCGATTTTCTCTCCCCTGCCTTGTCCCAACTGTGACTTCCTAACTTCAACTTTATTTTTCCTGAGTCTATTGCATATATTTGTACTTACTTTTTTCATAAATCGATTATGATACACCTCAACAAGCATCCCATCACATTGAAGACAAAACATAAAATGCACCAAGAGAGTATTACCGATAAAACCTTCTGTCCACAATTTTTGTTTCTTTCCCCTGTCCCATTTCAAATCTCCCGCCCGAGTAATCAATATGGTTTCCAGTACAAATCAAAACAGCTGATCATAGACTCCATTCTGTTTTGAATCCACCAGTTGATTCGTGATGTGCATAGAGTGAGTTTGTTTTGTTTAGTGTCAACAAGTTTAAATAAAAATACAATCTTAGTTTTCGTTGCTTTCTTTCCCCGGCCACAATAAAAACTGGTAAGTTACACCTTTATCTACAATTTTTAAAAATATTCTGATTCATTTAGTGTAATAGTTCAGGGTTAACTCGATTTCTATTCTTCTTTTTCCATGTGCTTTGAGTAAAATTAAAATAACCTAACTTTTTTCTCTCCCCGGCTTTTCTTTCCCCTGTCGTTTAAGAGGCAGGGGAGAGAAATAAAATGACCGGGGAAAGAACATTTTATAAAACATTTTTAAGTTGCATGCTTTCCTTTGCAGTTGTGCTTGTCTGTGCATGATATTTCATTTAACTACTTAGTCGAATCTTCTCTGTATTAACGCCGACGACTCTTTAAAACTCTGAGTCGCATTAGGTGGGTTGTTGTGTTTTAACGGGCAGGGGAGAGAAATACAATGATCGGGGAAAGAACATTTTCTAAAATAATGTTATTAATACTTACCTACGCTTCATATATATATCAAGTAAGTATTATCTTTTATTTTTTTTTGCAGGCTCAATAATCCTGTTGCAGTATATCCGGAAGAAAACTTCATAAATATTTGCTTAATTAAATAAATCATTATATTGTCCTAATGGCACGTGTGCAAAAACTCACTAAAGAAGAGTTGCTGGAGAGAAAAAGGGCTAGAGAACGAGAACGCTACAGACGAATAAAGTCAGATCCAGTGCAAAGTCGAATTCAACAAGAAAAGGAGAAGATAAAATATGAAAACAAAAAGAAGAAAAAACTGGTCAAATTGGTGGCAGATATGAACCCTAGAGAACATAAAGCAAAACGGGTGTGGAGAGAAAGAAAACAGAACACAAAAAAACGAAAGAATGCTCAAACAGAAACCAATATTGTAACTCCTCCTGATTCTGGTGATGAAGAAAACCAAGAAACCAATGAAGAATCTGTTCAAATAAAATCAGCAAAGAAGAGAATCAGACGCGACAGAAGTAAAATAATTCAAAGGAACAAAAAACTACTGAAAGAAAATGCAATCCTAAAACGACAAAGGGATATGTATCGGAAGAGAGCCGAAAGAGCTGGGGAAAAAAATGGCCACGAAGACACTCCAAGGATTACGGTGAAAAAACTAATGACTAGTCAAAATAAAAAAGTGATTGGTAGAAAACTATTATTTGGCGAAGCTTTGCAGGCTCAGTTGAAACATAATTTCGAACACATTCAAGAACGGCAGAAGAAATTCATGTACGTATCCTCTATTCTTGGTGATAGAACCATCCTGAAAAAATGTAATGCTATCAAGGATATCTCTTCTTTACTTCCCAGTCACTCGACAAGATATACAAGGGTAAATAATCGTCTAAAAAGAAATAAACAAAGAGCTCTAAGCTATAAAGTCAAACACAAAGTTCGCTGTTTCCTTGAAGAAGATGAAAACAGTCGATTGGCACCCGGGAAAAGAGATACAAAAACTGTAAAAAAAGAGAAAAGGCAGAAAAGGTATCTTAATGATACATTAACAAACCTACATAAAAAGTTCAATGCTCAAAATTTATACAAAATCAGTTATGCATTATTTTGTCGGCTGCGGCCCTTCCGGGTGACCTACCAAAGTCCAGAACTTAGAGATACATGCCAATGTACGATCTGTGTAAATACAGATTTTGTAGTAGCAACCCTCTATCGGAACAAGATCATTAATAGCAAATGTGCTAAGGAATTTTCAACAGAGCTATCATGTCCGGATGCAAGAACAGAGTGTTTACTGCGAAAGTGCAATGAATGCAAAAACAATGTTCCTCATTACAATACATTCAACGGCTCAATGGATGTGTATTATGAAACATGGACAACACAAGAAGTAACATACAAGGACAGAAATGGACAACAAAAGAAAACTAAGCACACAATGAAATTAAGGAAGAAAATAAGTGCTTACAAACTTGTTGAACAGTTAGAAAACATGATGAACAAATTCATGGTTCATCAAGGTATCATCAGAAATCAGTATGCTGCGTTAAAGTACTTGAAGGTACATTTGCATCCAGATGAAATCTTGGTTCATATGGATTTCAGTGAGAATTATTCTTTGAAATATGCAACAGAAGTACAAAGCTTCCACTTTGGCGGGAGCCGCGAGCAAGTTTCTCTGCACACTGTCTCAGTTTCATTCAAAAATAGCATACACGATGCTTTGAAAATAAAATCGTTCTGTACATTTTCCAAAAACCTGAACCATGGACCCTCAGGAATAATAGCTCATTTAGAACCTGTGTTTTCATGGATAAGAGAACAGAAGCCAAACTTAAAAATGATACATTTTCTATCTGACGGCCCATCAAGTCAGTATAGAAATCAGTTAATGTTTTACATCTTTGGAAACATGTTGGACTCGTATTTTCCTTCACTTGTATATTCCACTTGGAATTATTATGAAACCGGACATGGAAAGGGGACCTGTGACGGTATAGGAGGCACAGTGAAAAGAACCGCAGATCGGTTAGTGGGTGAAGGTAATGATCTGAGTACTTTTGACATTCTAGTAAGCAAACTAAGGGAAAGACTTAGAAATATAACAATACATGTTATAGAAACAGATAGTATGACAACGATGGCAACTAAAATAGAAGCTTGTAGATCAAAAACTATTCCTTTTCTTGGTACAATGAAGGTGCATCAGGTTACTCAAAAGCATATCATGAGTGACCCCATAACTCTTTCTATGAAAACAATGAGTTGTTTTCAGTGTTGCAGAGACGTGGATTTAAACCCTGAACACAAAGACAGCGAGTGCCCCCACTATGAATTAGGAAAAATTAAATATCCTTCTAGAAGAACACAACTTCAAGATTATTTTAATGAGGAAGCTGAACTTATTTCTTGTGAACCACTGCTGCCTGAATTGTCTCCTAGTCCATACATTGAGCAAAACAACGTACAGGAAACACATTTGGAAAATGTAAAACCAGGAGATACCGTTTTGATAAAGATGAGGTTCAAAAATCAAGAATATCGTCATGTTTGTTCTATTTTGGAAGTACAATCTAAAGAAGAAGAAGAAGAAGAAGAAGAAGAAGAATGACCTTCTGAACTGAAAGTTCAGGGATTGCGCGTTTCGAACCCCGAGAAGACTGATTTTGTCATTAGAAATAATGACATTTTCACCGTTTTTCACAAAGACGTAATTCAAATTTTGCCTGCTCCTACTATTCTTCTGAAGAAGAGGGTAATAACCTATGTGTTCCCCGAATCAATCAATGTGAATGAAAAATAAATATATGCTCAGGTGTTGCATACAATTTATTTGTACTTATCGTTTTTTGTTTATTCACATAAAAGTATTATGAAAGTGAAAAAATGTTTCTTTTTAATTTGAAACACGGAATCCATTTTTGTTGTGTTTTTGCAAGTTGTTTCTTGTTTTTTTCTGTTTTGTTTTGTTTGTGTTTATTTGTTCATTGGTTAAGTTTTGTTTGTACTAACTTATAAGTATGAAATCAAAATTTGTTTAATTTGTTTGTTATCATAATAAATAAACATACGCCCGTCGTGTGTATTTTCTTTCTCTCCCCTGTTTCATAAGATAAAAGTGAATTTTTTGTCATTATAAGCCATCAAGTTGAGCTATCAACTTTCTTACATGAAAATATTATGATAACACTACCTATTTCACCAAGTATAATAAGTTCATTTGGAGAGATTTACATATAAAAACAATTTCTATGAGAAATTATTCTCTCCCCTGTGCTTTCTTTCTCTCCCCTGTCACCACGCACAAAGAAAATGGTCATTGCAGGCCATCTGGTAGAGCTACTGATTTGCTGACTTTGGATTATGAAATCTCTAGATATAATCTAGATTTTATTAGCAAATTAAATTAATTTTAACACAAATTTAAATATATATATATATATATATATATATATATATATATATATATATATATATATATATATAGATATCTCAAATTACCACTCTTTCGTAGAATGACTCATAAATCAATAAAATAAATCAATAAATAGAAATTAAATAATCAAATAATAAATAAATATATTTAAAAAATATAATAAATAAATATAAATAAATAAAAAATAAAATAAATAAAATAAATAACTAATTTAATATAAATAAATAAATTATTATTATAATATAATAATTGGCTCAACCAACGTGGGACGATAAAATAAATATAGGGCAAAATTGTCACATATTAAATAATCAATATTAAAATTTTGAGTCTGATATATTCTACAAAATGGCAGATGGACGTAGATCTGTTTCGAAGACGACAAAGGAAGAAGAGGAACAGAAAGAAGAAAAATCTGAGCTTGAAAGATTCATGGAATTAATATTGACAAAGATAGAAGAAAATAATAATAAAATAGAAAGAAAATTAATTCACTTAGATGAAAACAACAAGAAAATGGGAACTAAATTAGAGGGAAATAGTAAATCAATAGGACAAAAATTAGAAGAAAATAGTCGAAAAACAGAAGAAAATAATAAATCATTAGAGCAAAAATTAGTAGAAAATAGTAAAAAAGTAGAACAAAAATTAGTAGAAAATAGTCAAAAAGTAGAACAAAAATTAGTAGAAAATAGTCAAAAAGTAGAACAAAAATTAGAAGAAAATAGTCAAAAGATGGAAGACAAGTTGGAAGAAAATAACAGAAAAGCAGAAGAAAATAGTCAGAGGTTGGAAAAGAAATTAGAAGAAAACATTAAAAGAATAGAAGAACAAATGGAACAGAGAGTAAATAAGAGTATTGGAGAAGTGAAAATGTTGTACGGAGAGATCATGAGTAAACATGAAAATTTAGAAACTAAATTAACTGTTGAAAATCAGGAGATAAAAACACAAATACAACAGCATAAAGAAAGAATAAATATAGTAGAAGAAGATATAGAAAAGGAAGCAGAGTGGACGAACAGAAGATTTAACATGGTAGATGAAAATATAAATCAAATCAAGAAAGATCAGAAAACATCAAAGGAGAAGGAGGATCAATTGGAGAATAAATTAAAGTTTGAAGTAAAAGAAGTTAAGCAAGAGATAGAAAAGATGGAGAAGAAGATTAGGAATACAACAAAAGGAACAATAGTCCATACTATAGAAACATCGGAGAACAGAATTTATTTTAATGGGGACTATAAATCTCAACATCCAGTACCATTTATTCGTATACTCACAACCAAATATTTGCAATACAATGACTTCGACGAATTTCGTGAAGTCATTAGAAATCAACTGAAGGGTGAAGCATTGATTTGGTACACGAATGTGGAGAATGAGATCCAAGATTTTGATAGTTTTAAAATGAAGTTTTTGGAATTTTTCTGGGGACAGTCCAGACAACAAGTTGTAAGAGCAGAATTGTTTGGAGGTAGATAAATAATGATTATATTGATATTAATAATGTATTATATGAAGATGTTGATGATGATGTGTGTAAAAGTAGTATGGATATAATGGAGGAGGAAGTAATATGTAAGAAACAGTGGATAGGAAAAGTGAATAAAATATTATTAAAGTACGAAGGACTCATAAATGAGGAAAATAGATTTGCTAGTGATTATGTTCACAAAATAGAAGTTAGAAATATCCAAGATTTTAGACCGAAAACATATCCGATACCATATAGATACCGAAGTGAGGTAAATAAAGAAGTAGAAAAGATGTTAGAAAATGGAATAATAGAAAAATGTAATTCAAGAATAATAAATCCAATTGTTGTAGTCAAAAAGAGCAGTGGAGAATTAAGACTTTGTCTAGATGCAAGAAATTTAAGCAACAAGAAAGAAGAAGACCGCAATATGAAGCACCTGCTACAACGGAAACTATTTTCGGGAGAATAACGGGGGCAAAATATTATAGCAAAGTAGATCTGAGACATAGTTTTTGGTTAATTCCTTTAGCCCATGAATCCAGAGATTATACAGCTTTCATGATAGATGGTGTTCTGTACAGATTTTGTGTTGTGCCTTATGGTTTGCAAAGTTCATGTAGTGCTTTAGTTCGTGCTCTTCATAATATTTTAGATAAATATGATGATTTTATTCTTCATTATATAGACGATATTCTTATACTTTCAAAAGATGAATTTTCACACCTAAAACATATAGAAATATTATTAAGAGAATTAGATTTAGCGGGTCTTAAAATAAATATAAAGAAATGCCAATTTTTTCAAGATAGTGTTACGTTTTTGGGATATAAAATAGATAATTTGGGAGTTTCAATGGATGAGGAGAGAGTAGAAAGAATAAAGGAGTACCCTACTCCTAAAAATATTAAAAATTTGCGTGATTTTCTTGGTTTGATCAACTATTTTAAAAGGCTTGTGCCTGATTTGAGCCAAAAGATAGTTCCTTTAAATCATTTACTCAAGAAGGGAGTGAAATGGTATTGGAGAAAAGAGCAACAATTAGCGTTTGAAAATATTAAAAAGCCAATAGAAATATACAGCGCAGTGGGGAAAAATATTTAAATAGAATGTCTAAGAAAATGAAGGGTAGGAAAGTTAATTTTGAGCAAGGAGATTTAGTTTTGTTAAGAGCACATAGAGTAACCAACTTTAGGGAAAATTTGTGTGCTAAGCTTATGTCAATTTTTGAAGGTCCATATAGGATTCGAAATAATGACGGACAGAATTCCTATGAATTGGAGTATATTGATGGAGGAGGATTTAGAGGCATTTTTAATATAAATGATTTGTATAAATATTCCCAGGGATAGATTAAAGTTTATAGAATAAGAAATTTTTTTAATAAATATAATTAATATAATAGTTAAAATTTTAAATGAAAAATTTAAATTTTACTTAAGAAAAATTATCAATTTTTCATTTAGGGCAATTGTCATGATTTTAAATAGTTATTATGATTTTTAAGATACCCAAACCATAGAATAGTTAAAATAATAGATAATTTAGTAATTTTAGTAAAGCCCAAAGTATATGGATAATCACTTTTATTATTGCCACCGTTGAGGGGTATCGTTGATTGGAAGGTTGAGAAGAATAAGAATTATAAAAAGAACTAAAGTTATGAGAGCACTTAGTAATAATTAAATAGTTATAAGATGGTTTTATTTAAGAGTATAAAAGTAGAATTACATAAGAAATCAAAACAGGTAATCCTATATCAAAGATGATATTTGAATGGCATATAAATTAGAAATTTGTTACTAGAACCTATAATAATTTGAATTTTGAGTTTTACCAGAGAATTGCTTATAGTTGTATCACACAATAGCCTTATTTATTCGTAAGAATCATCAAAAGGTTCCATTTTTCCAAAACTCACTTCGAAAGGAACTTCGTTAAGGTGATACGTCTTGCATTACTTAGCTGCATGTGTGGATTTGTGAAATTATGTTGAAATAGACATCAATCTAAAATTTGAGAACAATAGTTAGTTCGATATTAATATTACTAGTATAAATTTTACCAAAAATGTGGAAAATAGTTCAATAGAATCATAGCTTTGACAAGTGTCGAAACTTTAGGTAAAATTTAACGTATAAGAATGATCTTTTGAGGAAATGGCTTATGCATATTCAATTGCTGATTTATTTTGTATAAATTGAAAGTTATTTCAATCCTTTGTTTGTAGTAATTGTGTAAATATTTGAATTTTAATATGTGAGTGTAAGTGTTAAAGAAACTAAAAATGAAGTGTCGGACGTTGAAGTGAACCCTAATAGAACTTTAATAAGGGCACCTAGGAAGAAAGACATTATATCAAAATAAACTAGAAAGTTTAATCTATTCAATTCCCAGATTAGATTATACCCAAATATTAGAATAGAATCACAATTTGGGTTCATATTTCCAAAATTTTCATCAAAATTATCATTTTGACTTAGTGGAAAATAGTGTATATAATATAATTTGTGATGAGTGATGAGAACTGCTCATTGTAACATATGTTCGTTATCCTAACTGAGTACCTACCTAAGTATTAAGATGGTGTGGAAATTTAAATGTCTACGATTTTTGATTTTGAGAAAATTTATTAGTACTTAATAATATTAAAAATACAATGTAGATATTAAAAGAGTGGGGAAATATACATTTAACGAAACGAATGAAACGAACATATCTTTTCACAACCCCATCAAATAACATATGTTTGACATGGGCACCCGTTTGACATACATGTAAACAATGCGTACGAATGCAATTAATTCAGACCAAATGTGCGCGGCGCTCGATGAAAACTTATGCGCAATGCACTCAGTTGCACACCTTTGCGCAGTCTGACTCCTATATTTTCCAATTCCCTACATTGTAATCTTTCATTTAGTGAAGGATTTAATGAGTAGCAAGAAGGAGCAATAAACGTAATACCCTGTCAAACATTAATTTCTTCAAAAATTGTATAGGTTTTTAGACAGCCGATTATATCAAAATCAAAATCACCTTTCCGTGAAGCTACCTATGATATTTTAATCTTTAAAGTATGTACTTCCATCTAACATACTTACTTTTATAAACTATCCACATAAATGTTTTTACAAAAAGTAAAAGGCAGCTTGTGATGATTTAAATTTGATATATAAAATTATATTTAATTTTGTACTTTTGATCATTAATATACATATATGGCCCTATCAATCATAAAAAATCAATTTTTGCCCAGAAGTTGCATTATGAGTAGTACAAACAATTACCTTAATTTAGACATTCTCAGATTTTTTTATTTTTTAATTACGATCACGTTTCCTTCAATTTTGAACACTGTGCGACATCGAGATCAGAAGATTAATTACCCCTGCGAGGCGACTAGTGATATCAAATGTCTGTCCCAGTATTCCAGATACTATAATCGAAGAAGAGCTCTAAAAATTGGAGCTTACTACAGTGTCTAAAATAACATTTTTAACAGTTGGCATGCCTGAAACTGAATACAGTCATGTATTAAGCTTTCGGCAGGTATTGTCTCACGACAATACCCCTTACAGAATTTATCTTTCCTTAGATGGTCTAAATTGCTCTAAATGTAATACCGCAGGGCATAAAGACGAAAACTGCACTACTGAATCAATTAATATACAAAATCTTGACCAGGTATCTCAATCTAAGAATGCTAATATTTCTGAAACAGAAAATTATCCAATAAATAAAAAATTCATTACATCAGAGACTTCAACTGCTTATTAATCCAGTACTCCTTCTACCTCTACGACCAGCCCCCCACCAAATACCTCCACTAACTCACAAAACCTATCCGAATCACTATTAGACCGGTCAGTATCGTCGCCCCCGCTAGCGAAATTATTCCGATTCGATTTTTTTGCACAAAGTTACTAAAAAAGAGGTACTTATAACATATCCACAGCGTGCCGGGCGGTGCCGTGGTCGAAAAATTGTTTAAACAATTTTTTTT
The DNA here is from genome assembly GCF_917563875.1 of Diabrotica virgifera virgifera. NCBI lineage: Eukaryota > Metazoa > Arthropoda > Insecta > Coleoptera > Chrysomelidae > Diabrotica > Diabrotica virgifera. The sequence continues at coordinate 136,405,336 of NC_065451.1, forward strand.
AAAACAAATTCACAAAAATAATGTTTGCATTTCGAACATTGTTTTTAAATAATTTGAGTCATTCTGAGCAAAAAAGGTCTCCTGTCATTTTTCTCTAAAATTGATTGTTGTCGACTTATATGCGATTAAAAATTTGAAAAATGCGAAAAATGCTTTAAAGGCTTAATAACTCGATTAAAAATCGTTATTTTGAAATTAAAAATGTGACTAACTCAAGTCTCAAACCCCTTCTTCAAGGTCCTGAAGAGATTTTTGTCATTATTTTATTACAAAGCTGCTATTTTTAATTATTAACAATTAGCGCTGTAGTCCAACTGTATTGTAGCCGCAGTTAGCGAAACTATTTCGATTAGATTTTTTTGCACAAACCTACTCAAAAAAAGGTCCTTATAACACCTCCACAGGGTGCCGTGCGATGCCGTGATCCAAAAATTGTTAAAACAATTTTTTTAAAACAAATTCACAAAAATAATTTTTTTATTGCGAACGTTTTTTTTTAGATAATTTGGGTTATTCTGAGCAAAAAAGGTCTCTTGTGATTTTTCTACAAAATTGACTTGTCGAGTTATATGGCCATTTTCGCATTTTTCAAATTTTAAATCGCGTATAACTCGACAACAATCAATTTTAGAGAAAAATCACAAGATAACTTTTTTGATCAGAATGTCCCAAACTATCTAAAAAAAAATATCTATAAAAAATCTCGAAGTGAAAAAATTATTTTTGTTAATTTGTTTAAAAAAATTGTTTAAACAATTTTAAGACCACGGCACCGCCCGGCACATAATAATAATTCATAATAATAATTTTTAATCGAGTTATTAAGCCTTGAAAATGGCCATTTTTGCATTTTTCAAATATTTAATCGCATATAACTGGACAACAGTCAATTTTAGAGAAAAATGACAAGAGACCTATTTTGCTCAGAATGATCCAAATTATCTAAAAAAAATTGTTCGAAATGAAAAATTATTTTTGTGAATTTGTTTATAAAAATTGTTTAAACAATTTTTCGACCACGGCACCGTTCCGGCACCCTGTGGATATGTTATAAGAACCTCTTTTTGAGTAAGTTTGTGCAAAAAAATCGAATCGGAATAATTTCGATAGCGGGGGCGACGATACTGCCCGGTCTATATCTAATACTCCCAACATAGTAGCACATACTTCTGTCAAAAGACCAATTTCAACATCTCCTGAAATACGAGAGTCAGAAAATCAAAAAATAGTACTTCCGTCTCCAAAGAAACCTGCACCTAAAAGAATAAAAAAAAGTACTGAACATCGAAGCCTCAATGAAACCTATAGAAGCCTTTTTATTGTCAGCTACTACTCCTTACCTACTAAAATACATAGAACTTTGTGACTATATTACAAACGCTATAACCTCAAAATTGCCTGAATTATACAAATGGAGCAAAGGATTATACAAATGACTTAAAAAGGACTTCTGAATTGCAAATGGTACACACAAACGACCGACGCGACGCCTTAAATATATCATTACAAGGGATCTTAAAAAAACATAAACGGAATATACAATTCTTCTATTACTGAGGAAGAAAGCGACTGTAACCATATTCAATAAAGACTCCGGGTTTAGACACACACGACTTACCACCTACTGCTACATAATCTCCAAAGAACCACCACCAATGTGCCAAAGATGCCAAATACCTCTCACAGTTTACCATATTATTATACTAATAGAATGTCCAGAGTAAACTTCAGAGAAGGCGATATTCAAGATACTCAACAGCCTGAAAGAAGCACTGGTTACAAAATTCAACGAAGTTCTGTATAGTATCCTCCTCTATTTATAGCAGTTGTATGTAATGTTATATGTAGTTATGTCAGTTCATATTTTTTATTAGTTGTCAAAATATATTTATCGAAATGTTCTACTTATTCAATCTGCAGATATAACAAATTGGCGACGAGGTAAATCACTGAATAACCAGATTTTTAAACTACATATCAAACATGGATCCAGATCAATTTAAACAATTTATGATGGTAAACCAGGAAATTTTAAATCAACTGCATAAAAGTTTGGCAAGTACTTCAAATTCAAATAATACTAATAATTTTATACCTCTATTCGAAAATTTTGATGAACAAAAAGAAAACTTCAAAATTTACATAGAACGTTTCGAAAACTACCTTAAAATCAAACACGTTTTCGATAACAAGAAATTTGCTTTAGACTTACTATTGAATTCTATTGGCTCTGCAACTTTTTCAATGCTTTCATCTTTAGTTGCACCTCACAAAATTAGAGATTTTGATTACAACACCATTGTAAAGAAACTTGATAATCGCCTGAATCCAAAGAAAAATATTTTAGTATTGCAGCATAAATTTCTTTCCTTATATCAACAAGAAAATCAGTCAATTTCCGAATATACTACTGCTCTAAAACAAGCTACTCTTGAATGTGAATTTATCTCTACGTGCGAATGTCAGGCAAACATTTCTGAACATTTTTTACGAGCTCAGTTTATTCGAGGCATCAATGATAACTTAATTAGAGAACGTCTGCTGGAATCCAATGAAAAATCATTTGAAAAATTAGAAGAAAAGGCTTTAATCTTAGAATCTTCAATTATCGACAGTAAAGAATTTTCATCAAGTAACAATTCTTTAAATATCAACCAAATCAATCAATCTAGACAGAGACCAAATTCAGCGTCTTATAATAGGAAGCGTTCTCAGCCTAGATCAAGAATCAATTTTCAAGAGTTGGGGATAGACAATCGATGTTTACGATGTGGTCAACAACATCTTGTTAAAAACTGTAAAATCAATCCCAAACGACTTTTTTGCAAAGGTTGTAAAAAATATGGTCACGTCATTTTAGTCTGTATTTCAACGCTTTTAGCAAACAAAGATAAAACTAACTCGACCCATCATCTAATTAATGAATATCAACCATCAACCAGCCAAACAGAACCAGAGGATACTTTTGGCATTAATAAAATTGTAGATATTTATGAAAATCAATCTTACACGGATGCTCAAAAGTTTTATGTGACAGTCCTTATTAAAAACAAACCGGCAACATTTGAAGTTGATTCTGGAGCAGGATTTACACTCATCTCAGAATCAAAATTTAAAGAACTAGATCTTGATTTACCACTTCAAAAATCCGATATTGCCTTTAGATCATATACAAAAAACGTATTTTATCCCCTAGGGAAAGCAAAAACATCAATACAATATCAAAATAAAATTTCAACAGAAGAATTTTACGTAGTTCCTGATGAATTAGACTCCTTATTAGGGCGTGTATGGATAAGACATTTAAACATTAACCTTCAAAATATCGATAGCTCAACAGGAATCAGACAAATCAAAAATATACCGGCTAATGAAGAAGAATTTGTTCAAAAATATTCAGACATATTTGAAGAATCAATTGGACTTGTATCAAATTTTAAAGTAAATTTGCAACTGCGTAAAAATGCCAAGCCAGTCTATTTTAAAGAACGAGATGTACCGTATGCACTTAGAGAGAAAGTTGAGAAAGAACTTGACAACTTAGAAGCTCAAGGAATTATATCGAAAGTCAATTATAGTGATTGGGGTTCACCACTGGTTGTTATTCCAAAAGCTGATGAAGGTGTGAGACTTTGTGTAGATTACAAAATTGGTGTTAATGAGAGAATTGTGTCCGCAAACTATCCAATCAGAAAAATCGAAGATATATTGAACAGCTTAAAAGATTCACGATATTTTTGTCGATTGGATCTGTTCAAAGCATATCTTCATCTAGTAGTAGACGACGAGAGCAGTATTATCCAAACTATATCAACACATCGAGGAACATATCGAATGCATCGACTGTCTTTTGGAATTAAAACTGCCCCTTCAGAGTTCAATCGAATTATTGATCAAATTCTATCCGGTCTATCAAAAACTCACTCATACTTTGATGACATAATTGTTCATGGATCCAGTAAACAAGAATGTCGACAAAATCTTGACGCATGCCTTCAACGACTAAAAATGTTCAATCTACACCTTAATCGCAAAAAGTGTGCTTTTTTCGAAACCAGTACAGAATATCCTGGTCATCTTATCAAGCACAACGAAATATTAAAGTATCCAAAAAAGATTCAAGCTATTCTCGACATGCCACGTCCCACAGATGTGGATGGAGTTCGAAGGTTTCTTGGTATGGTAATGTATTATACCCGATTCATTCCTAATGCTTCAACTAAAACGTACCCTCTACGGAAACTTTTACAGAAAAGAGCAAAATTTATTTTTACTCACGGATATCCTCAGGTTATGGTATAGAGTACAAGTACGGTATTACCAAGGTAACCAGGAACTTTGGAAATTTGGCACAATTGTTAAAAAGTATGGATTGTTACATTACGAAGTCCAACTTGATGATGGCTATTGTTTAAAACGTCACATTGACCAAATTCGTAAAACCATGGTACCTAAAAAGAATGTAACCTTTGTAAACGAACCAGAAGTAATTCATTATCAGCCACAGTATCAAGAACTCCCCCTGCATCTTCTGCCATCTATCCAACCTCCAGTCCATTTACATCCAAATCCAATCAACGAAAATGTAGATCCAATGATAGAACCTGATCATCCTGATAATGAACCAATTTGTTATATCTGCAGATTGAATAAGTAGAACATTTCGATAAATATATTTTGACAAACTAATAAAATATGAACTGACATAACTACATATAACATTACATAACAACTGCTATAAATAGAGGAGGATACTATAATCTCCCACGCTATTTTGAACTTAAAAAAATAGAAAAGAATTAAAAACCTAAATCTAAAATCTTGACTTGAAAAGTCGAATCCGTTCAGATCTTCTTAACTGTGGAAGATCATTACGTTCTTCAACAGCAGGTTCATTAATGGGTACCGCAGCAGGTTCATTAATGGGTACCAGTTCATTATCAGGATGATCAGGTTCTATCATTGGACCTAGATTTTCGTTGATTGGATTTGGATGTAAATGGACTGGAGGTTGGATAGATGGCAGAAGATGTAGGGGGGTTCTTGATACTGTGGCTGATAATGAATTACTTCTGGTTCGTTTACAAAGGTTACATTCTTTTTAGGTACCATGGTTTTACGAATTTGGTCAATGTGACGTTTTAAACAATAGCCATCATCAAGTTGGACTTCGTAATGTAACAATCCATACTTTTTAACAATTGTGCCAAATTTCCAAAGTTCCTGGTTACCTTGGTAATACCGTACTTGTACTCTCTCCCCACATTTAATTGTCTTGCACCATTGGGTTGATTTTCTGATCTTCTAAGTTTTGGTGGACGTAGTGCGTCGAGTTTGATTCTTAAACATCTGTTCAGGTACATTTCAGCTGGTGATTTTCCACAGGAAAGTGGTGTCGCTCTATATTTTAAAAGAATTTCTTGTACTTTCTTACTCATGGGTAAACGATCAGTAGACATAGCTTTTAGTCTCATTTTTAGGGTTTGAACGTTTCGTTCAGCTAAGCCGTTTGTAGCAGGATGACCAGGAGCAATAAACTTTTGAAAAATACCATGAGTTTTTGAAAATTTTTTAAATTGATCACTTACAAAAATTGTAGCGTTGTCTGACACCATAACTTGAGGATATCCGTGAGTAGAACATATCTCTAACAGAAGATCGATGGTTTTTTCTGATTTTGGCGCATCCCTAAGAATTTTGATTTCAGTCCAGCGTGATTTAGCGTCAACCACAACAAAAAAATAAAAACCTTGGAATGGACCCGCATAATCAATATGGATGCGGTCCCAATTTTCTGTTGGAGTATCCCAGTGGTGCAGTGGTGCAGTATCAATGTCTTTGTCAATGTTTTTCCAATAGCAATACTTTCTTGCAAGTTGTTTCATATTTGTAATACCTATGTGAGTTCTGTGGAGTTCCGATAGGACCAGTCGTTGGAGTTGAGTTGGAATAACAATTCTCTGACCTTTAAAAAGGATCTCGTCTTCTAAAATAAAATCATGTTCATTTTGATTTTGTGATTTTAAATCAGATTTAATTCTTGATAAAATAGGATCTTCGTCTGTGGCATCTTTGATATTTTGATAGGTTAGATCGTATGTTGAAATTTCTTTTATTGACTCATGACAGATAGATTTAATTTCTTCGTTGAGAATTTTTTCTAAAGAAGAATTTGTTATATCTGCAGATTGAATAAGTAGAACATTTCGATAAATATATTTTGACAACTAATAAAATATGAACTGACTTAACTACATATAACATTACATAACAACTGCTATAAATAGAGGAGGATACTATACTTGGTAATACCGTACTTGTACTCTCTCCCCCACATTGAATTGTCTTGTACCGTATGCACTTAGAGAGAAAGTTGAGAAAGAACTTGACAACTTAGAAGCTCAAGGAATTATATCGAAAGTCAACCATAGTGATTGGGGTTCACCACTGGTTGTTATTCCAAAAGCTGATGGAGGTGTGAGACTTTGTGTAGATTACAAAATTGGTGTTAATGAGAGAATTGTGTCCGCAAACTATCCAATCAGAAAAATCGAAGATATATTGAACAGCTTAAAATATTCACGATATTTTTGTCGATTGGATCTGTTCAAAGCATATCTTCATCTAGCAGTAGACGAAGAGAGCAGTATTATCCAAACTATATCAACACGACGAGGTAAATCATTGAATAACCAGATTTTTAAACTACATATCAAACATGGATCCAGATCAATTTAAACAATTTATGATGGTAAACCAGGAAATTTTAAATCAACTGCATAAAAGTTTGGCAAGTACTTCAAATTCAAATAATACTAATAATTTTATACCTCTATTCAAAAATTTTGATGAACAAAAAGAAAACTTCAAAATTTACATATAACGTTTCGAAAACTACCTTAAAATCAAACACGTTTTCGATGACAAGAAATTTGCTTTAGACTTACTATTGAATTCTATTGGCTCTGCAACTTTTTCAATGCTTTCATCTTTAGTTGCACCTCACAAAATTAGAGATTTTGATTACAACACCATTGTAAAGAAACTTGATAATCGCCTGAATCCAAAGAAAAATATTTTAGTGTTGCAGCATAAATTTCTTTCCTTATATCAACAAGAAAATCAGTCAATTTCCGAATATACTACTGCTCTAAAACAAGCTACTCTTGAATGTTATATGTAGTTATGTCAGTTCATATTTTATTAGTTGTCAAAATATATTTATCGAAATGTTCTACTTATTCAATCTGCAGATATAACAAATTGGCATCGGGAGGTTGAAATTGTTCACCTACATTGAATTCTTCTAAAATGCGTTTAGCATACACCGCTGTACATGGATAGGAACGGTAATGGTAGTGAGTGTGTACACCAACACGACCCCACCAACTTAATCCTTCCGCTCGATTCTTGTGTAATTCAACAATAGGATATTTAAATTTTACAGTCCTGCCGTTCGGTAGCGATGTATTTCCGAATCCGGCTAAATATCTGGATAAAGTCTTCGGATGGAAGAACTTTCCATTTTGTACGTCTCTGGCGAACTTCTCTGTCGCCCAATTTGAAATAAAGCCATTGTCCAGATGAATCTGAACCAATCTAGCATTAGTTAATACAGCTAGATAGTAGCTTAATGCGGAAGGGGGCACGCGTTTATTGAACCACGCAGCCTTAGTCACATATTCTTTATACAGTACTGAATCAATGTACTGAAGCCCTTCAGTAGTACTATGAATAATTGGATCATCAGGGTTACGGCTTAACATTGAGCCAAAAGACTCAAAAAAGCTTTCATTGTACAAAGGGTCATTCTTAAATTCAGAGGTCTTTTTCGATAAATGTTCTGGCGGTTGCAGAGACATTGGTTGCAGCTCTTTTTCTTCCGGTTGATGATGTGGTGGTTTATCTTCTTTACTTTTTTCACCTCTTCCACAGCCTCTACCTCGGCCACGGCCTCTAAAGTTAGGCTGATAAGTCCCTTCATCTTGATACTGCTGCTGGACGAGTTATAATAATATAATTCGAGTTATAATAATAACCTCTTGTTATATCTACAGATTGAAAAAGTAGAACATTTCGATAAATATATTTTGACAACTTTATTGATGTTTTTGCTTTCCCTAGGGGATAAAATACGTTTTTTGTATATGATCTAAAGGCAATATCGGATTTTTGAAGTGGTAAATCAAGATCTAGTTCTTTAAATTTTTATTCTGAGATGAGTGTAAATCCTGCTCCAGAATCAACTTCAAATGTTGCCGGTTTGTTTTTAATAAGGACTGTCACATAAAACTTTTGAGCATCCGTGTAAGATTGATTTTCATAAATATCTACAATTTTATTAATGCCAAAAGTATCCTCTGGTTCTGTTTCGCTGGTTGATGGTTGATATTCATTAATTAGATGATGGGTCGAGTTAGTTTTATCTTTGTTTGCTAAAAGCGTTGAAATACAGACTAAAATGACGTGACCATATTTTTTACAACCTTTGCAAAAAAGTCGTTTAGGATTGATTTTACAGTTTTTAACAAGATGTTGTTCTGAAGCTATTTCCTTGTGGAATTTTTATGATTAATTATTTATATGGGAAATAAGCCACAATTAAAACGAAAAAATAATTTTATTAACGTTTCGACGCCCAAATCGGGTGCCGTTGTCAAAATACAAAATATTACTGTAATATTTTGTATTTTGACAACGGCACCCGATTTGGGCGTCGAAACGTTAATAAAATTATTTTTTCGTTTTAATTGTGGCTTATTTCCCATATAAATAATTAATTTTAACAAGATGTTGCTGACCACATCGTAAACATCGATTGTCTATCCCCAACTCTTGAAAATTGATTCTTGATCTAGACTGGGAACGCTTCCTATTATAAGACGCTGAATTTGGTCTCTGTCTAGATTGATTGATTTGGTTGATATTTAAAGAATTGTTACTTGATGAAAATTCTTTACTGTCGATAATTGAAGATTCTAAGATTAAAGCCTTTTCTTCTAATTTTTCAAATGATTTTTCATTGGATTCCAGCAGACGTTCTCTAATTAAGTTATCATTGATGCCTCGAATAAACTGAGCTCGTAAAAAATGTTCAGAAATGTTTGCCTAACATTCGCACGTAGAGATAAATTCACATTCAAGAGTAGCTTGTTTTAGAGCAGTAGTATATTCGGAAATTGACTGATTTTCTTGTCGATATAAGGAAAGAAATTTATGCTGCAACACTAAAATATTTTTCTTTGGATTCAGGCGATTATCAAGTTTCTTTACAATGGTGTTGTAATCAAAATCTCTAATTTTGTGAGGTGCAACTAAAGATGAAAGCATTGAAAAAGTTGCAGAGCCAATACAATATCAAAATAAAATTTCAACAGAAGAATTTTACGTAGTTCCTGATGAATTAGACTCCTTATTAGGGCGTGTATGGATAAGACATTTAAACATTAACCTTCAAGACATCGATACCTCAACAGGAATCAGACAAATCAAAAATATACCGGCTAATGAGGAAGAATTTGTTCAAAAATATTCAGACATATTTGAAGAATCAATTGGCGACGGGGTAAATCATTGAATAATCAGACTTTTAAAATACATATTAAACATGGATCCAGATCAATTCAAACAATTTATGATGGTAAACCAGGAAATTTTAGATCAACTGCAGAAAAGTTTAGCAAGTTCTTCAAATTCGACTATTAATCATTTTACACCTTTATTCGAAAATTTTAATGAACAAAAAGAAAAATTCACAATGTACATAGAACGTTTCGAAAACTACCTTAAAATCAAACACGTTTTCGATGACCAGAAATTTGCTTTAGACTTACTATTGAATTCAACGAAGTTCTGTCTTTTATAAATCATTGTAAACTATATAACAAATTATGATTCATTTTTTGTAAACTGTTAATAATTACCATATTTTTGTCATTCATATCTTTTAAAAATCTATCTTTTTTCTCTATTTTGTATTAAAAATCTACCGCTAATAACCCCAGTGGTTGATGCGGATAAATAAAAAAAACATAACTCAAAATTGTTTTGAGGTAGGTCATTCCCAAAATGAGGGAGATTCCATGCACGCCTTAATAGAGCGACGTAAAAAGAACCAAACAGTTTTTATTCCCAACAATGGATAAACTTAGTAAGACGTGCAAAAACAACAGGTAAACCGTATTTGGTAACTGGAATGCACAAAGACGATATATATTTGATGTTAAAAAATTTATGACAACATTTCCAAATTAGTATATAAATTACGAACATGGAAAAATTGTCTGGACCATGGTGAAACACATAAATATTTCCGAAACAAATCCTGCCGCTGTGAATATTCCGAATATAAGTTACCGGAAAAATTTCTAAAAAACAAAACGTTTTTTATAATCTGACAAATGCATTAGAGATGTACAGGCGCCTGAATCAGTCTCGAATATTAGACTTGTATTTTCTACACTGAGACTTATTCTATGAGGTTTTTCATTCTTACTATGAATTTGGCCAATAAAACTTCATTGGCCAAAGCCTGAGTCATTCAAATGACTCATAACTAGATGTAAAACCTTATGCTGAATTTTCTTTATTTTCTGGACCTTCTAAATAGTTGACTCTTTTACAGACGCGGCTGGTGTGCCCTTTCTTGTGACAATGAAAACATTTCCAATTTTTCGCAGGACAATTTGTAGGGTTATGTCTCCGTGCACATTTGGGACAAGACTTCCAACGCTCCTATCTATTATCAGGCTTGACGTTACATTGATTTCAGTACTTATCGAACTTAATGGACTTTTTACTTAAAAAATGGACTTTCTACTTAAATAATGTACTTTACAGACTTTGTTTACATCTCCTTCTACTAACTTAGCTTGACCTGCTACTTCTATTGCTAGAGCTATTTGCATTGCTTTAGAGTATGTCAAATTGTCTTCGGCTAACAATCATTTTCTGATATTTTCAGCTTTTAGCCCGCAGACGAACTTATCGTGAAGAACCTCATCCAGAAATTAGCCAAAACTACAGTATTTAGATAAACTTTTTAATTTTTCAGCAAACTCTGTGAGATTCTCATGAGATTCCTGGTGGCAATTATAAAAGACAAACCTTTCTACTATTACTAACTTTTTTGGACTCTAGTGTGTTAACAGAGTGGATTTTAACTATGAATAAGTTCTGGTACTTTAGACTTTTGGAGCAGTTAAATATTTTATATAGTATTATAGGCTTCTTTTCCCACTAACGTAAGGTACAATTGTACTTTTTTTTCATCTCCCACCTCATTGCACAAAAACAATTGCTCCATTCTTTCCAAATATGTGGTTAAATCATCCTCACTGAATTTGAAAGGTTCAATTTGTCCTATTGTAACGTTACAAACGTCACATCTTTGATATTTTATTTTTAAAATAATTATTTTACCTTATTTCCTTTAATATTTCATTAATAATTATCTTCTTCTAATTGGTTTACCCATTTTTCCCTTTAAAAATCGGTTGGCGCTCTCTTTTATTACCCTCTTTTATTATCTTCTATTTAATATATCTCTTTCATTTAAATCATCATACTGAACATACCTCGTATATTCATACTCTCCAAATATCTGTATTTTCAATACGGAACAGGCCGCTACTTCATAGTACTTGGTTGTCATTTTAAACGTCGTTTTCAATGACAGTGTCACTTCATCGACTTGACCCCCTACTCCCTGACATACACTGGAAGGGAAAAATTAATCCTTAAAAAGGCATGTAATTCCAAATTTAAATCATTTCTATTTCAACAAATCATCTTCCTCTTGGGGTGAGTTACACATAGTTTTTTTTTAATAATTTCTTACAGTAATTATATTTCTCCGTCAAACAGTTTTTCTAATGTTCTTTTTTATCTAACCTTCAAATGTTCAACCATGTGTTTGATTTCTATATTTCTTTTCATCTATTAATATGCACGTTTGGTAATCAGAATTTTAACTATTCTCATCTAAATTCTATGTAATTTACCCTTGCCAATTACTATTTCTGAATACTATTTGGCAAAGGTATATTTTGGTTTTTCTTCTTGATGATTGATATGTGTCTCTATTTTATAGTTTTTTGGAAAGAGATCAACCTTTCCCTCTTCGGGAACCTAAGCCTCACATCACCGGTGATGCACACTTGAAGGCGAAGACAATGACATCCAGACTGCACAACCACCACCTCTAGCTGCAGGGGCCTTGCGCCGAAGATCCGCCCAGGCCTACGAGAAGTCTACAACAGCAGTACCATACGACATCAAGAAGATACCATCAGCTACCAAAAGCCATAAGTATAATCCAGAATTGTTAGTTTTTGGCAAGAATTTGAATACATTTGTTAATGCAATTTACTAAGTCATTTTATTTATTATATCTTTATGAACAATAAACATGATTAGTTAAAAAATATGTTTTGTTTGCTTCCATTCCAATTTTCAGAGTTCATTCTAAGGTTAGGACAAGACGAACACACACCTGAGTGACTGAGCTAAGCTAAGGGTGTAACGATGGCTATCTTGGTTAGTTGGGGTAATATTTTCGAATATTATTTCAATTAGCTGGGTAGTCAATCGCTTTTTCGTTTCACTGGCGCCCAACGTGGGGCCCGATTAGCTGGGTAGTCCATGCCTTTTTCGTTTCACTGGTTTATCTTGGTTAGTTGAGGTAATATTTTCGAATGTTATTTCAATTAGCTGGGTAGTCCATCGCTTTTTCGTTACACTGGCGCACCAACGCACTTGTCTTATCCGAAGAATCGAGCTGTGAGTGTGTGGTTTGGTAGCAGACAACAAGCATTAATAAATACTATTTTCTTATATTTCATTTTTATATTCAATTTTTGCAGTAAATCTATATATATTATCTATTTTGGTACTTTTTGACTACCTTTTTGACTAATTTTTATATATTTTCACATGTTATGGGTCAAAAAGTATTACCAGTTTCAATAATTAATTATATATTTCAGCATAATTGATTTAAAATACATTTACAGTTGCAAATATTGGTATTTTTAACATTTTGATACTTTTTACCTACTTTTTTTGGCTAATTTTTATGTTAGGACCTTGATAGTAATGTCCACATGGTGTTTTTTCTGTTTTTTCAATTTAACCAGTTTTTTTGGTAGTTCTTCTTTAATTACTTTCTTATTTTATTGTAACTTTCCAAAACCCAAGAGAATTTTTCCATTCCTTGTCATATTTTCTGTACTTTTTATACGTACTATTTCTTCTACGTTCTTTTTATAGGTACTTCTGTGTACTCTAAAGTGCATTTAAATCTTGTTTTATTACTTATTTTCAATTACTTTTTACTTATTCTTATATTTCCTAGTTGTTTTCATATATTTATTACCAATTTTGTACAACTACCAAAAATTTTGTTGTTTCCGTCGAACTTTCTGTTCGGATGGTATATACTACTTTACTTGTATAGTAAAGACTAGGACAATTTTCAAGTTCTTTTCTTTCATTGAGGTATTTTATTCTTATTCTTCTTCTTTACGTATTCAGAATATTAATTTAAATCATTATTCTTCTTCTTGTCTTGAATCTCAAAAAAATTTTTGTTCGTAAAGCATGATATTTTACATTTTTCAATTTTTTGCATTATTGCACTTATATTAATTATGATAAACATTATATTTAACATCTTTTTTATTTAACAATGCCCTATTTATCTATATATTATTGTTTTATTATTTTATTTTGGGTGTTGTACTGATTTTTGATACAGATTAGCATGAAAGCCTCATCCGGCACTTATAAGTTGTGTATGGCTTATATATAGCTTCATAGACACCTAGTGTTTTTTTTTCCTAGGGTACATATAAGTTATCCATAGGGTTGGGCCAGATCTATTGAGTATGAGTTCCGTTTTTTTGGTCTTAATGACTGTTGATATACAGTTTAATGCTGTATATTATTTTTAGGATGATGTCTTTTATAAATTTTTTCTTTTGGAGTTCAAACAATTCTATGCATATCTACTTTTAGAAATCTGGTGTAGAATTGTGGCGCTTTGAAGTATGATTGTAGTTTAGCTACTAGCATTTGTTATTTTCCATCTTTGCAAATCATATTTATGCATTTTTATACATATATTTTGTTCTTTAGTGTAGATCCCTGGTATGCATTTGATGGAAGTAGCATTTGCATTATGTATCATTATCTCTCTCTCTCTCTTTATTAACTTATTGGTTAAGTCTTTTAGGACTGGTTTTATGCAGTTTTTTCAAACCCTTTGGTGTAGAACTTTGTCTTATTTGGCTTTCCATGTAGTTGGTACTTATTTTTTTTAATGGTTTATCTATAGTTGCACTTGCATTTCTTTTTATTATATTATACTTATATTATCTTTGTCTACTAATATGCTTTTACTTACCTTGTTATATTGATTATTATATTATTACCTTACTTTCCGTACTTGAGTTATCCAGGGTACTGGTGTTTTGTTATGAGATTCAGTTGTTAGTAGCTCCATTAGCTATTTATTTTATATAGGATGTGATATCCCTTATATTTACTTAAATTTGGTTATATGCCTTTTATTTTATATAAATACCAGAATATTTGCAATGCAATTCATTTTTAATATGTCTACATTATTTGACTATGGTTACTTACTTACTTTTGGATTCTTAGTAAAATTTAATTATTACTTACACTTTATACTACATGTCTTTATAATTTTGAATTAATTTCATACTTTTTTAAAGTACATTTATTTTTTTTCCAGAGATAGATATTCTCTGATGTCATTTATTTATAATAAATAAATATTTTATAGTGTGATGAATACTACAATTCATTGGGTAATATTTTTATTTTCCCCAGAGTAACATCTGAAAATTATTTTGGTACTTTAAAATTTTTTATGATTAATAATTTAAATTAACTATATACATTGACTTAATATTTACTTTATTATGAGTATTTATTTTTGATTTGTTCTGAACGATTACTACTGCATATATTTATTTCTGGTTAGAACTTTGATTTCTTGTTTTCCTTGAGAAAAATTTCTCACCTGTGTTCGAAATTTTTCTGATGAGTGGAGGGAGTGTGTAACATTCCTGTTTTCTTTGAGAAAAATTTCTCACGTGTGTTCAAAATTTTTTTGATGGGTGAGAGGAGTGTGTAACGTTACAAACGTCACATCTTTGATATTTTATTTTTAAAATAATTATTTTACCTTATTTCCTTTAATATTTCATTAATAATTATCTTCTTCTAATTGGTTTACCCATTTTCCCCTTTAAAAATCGGTTGGCGCTCTCTTTTATTACCCTCTTTTATTATCTTCTATTTAATATATCTCTTTCATTTAAATCATCATACTGAACATACCTCGTATATTCATACTCTCCAAATATCTGTATTTTCAATACGGAACAGGCCGCTACTTCATAGTACTTGGTTGTCATTTTAAACGTCGTTTTCAATGACAGTGTCACTTCATCGACTTGACCCCCTACTCCCTGACATACACCGGAAGGGAAAAATTAATCCTTAAAAAGGCATGTAATTCCAAATTTAAATCATTTCTATTTCAACAAATCATCTTCCTCTTGGGTTGAGTTACACATAGTTTTTTTTTAATAATTTCTTACAGTAATTATATTTCTCCGTCTAACAGTTTTTCTAATGTTCTTTTTTATCTAACCTTCAAATGTTCAACCATGTGTTTGATTTCTATATTTCTTTTCATCTATTAATATGCACGTTTGGTAATCAGAATTTTAACTATTCTCATCTAAATTCTATGTAATTTACCCTTGCCAATTACTATTTCTGAATACTA